>NC_092815.1:158167197-158493864 GCF_023375885.2 Dermacentor andersoni | reverse complement strand
CACTCCGTAGACGCTTCTCGAGCAAAAATGGCGCTGATGCACGGCGCGAGGACCCACGTGATGCTATTAGGCCAATAGCGACGCAGCGTCGGCCTCGGCCAGAGCGCGCAAGGAGGAGGAGGCATTCTTCAAAACGTGGCAGTACTTAACGAAGTTTTTACCGCCGTCTTCCACCGCGCGCGCAAGGCAACGAGGGAAGGGGGTAGTGGCGCGGGCCCTATCTCGAAAGCGATCTGCGATGGGGACAAGAGTGCGCCGAGTGCTGATAGCTTCGTGTGCGCTGTGCTCTTGCCGCTTAGTTCGCGTTGAAGCGAGAGGCAGCGCGAAGGTCAGTTCGCTTGCTGATGCGTGCCCTGTCTTGAAAGCGACCGCCTTACGTGACGGACGAAGGGACGGCTTTCCTCGCTGGGTAGGCATAGAAATGCTTACGCACCTAAATAGGTACCGCAAACAGCGCGCATGAAACCTGCAGCGTTAGTTTTCTGACACGCGGGGACGCATCTGTCAGCTCTCGGTCGGTCTTCACGCATGTAGACAAAAGAAGAAGAAAATCTGTCCCGCTGATTCTTTTCCTTATTACATGCGTGAAACCTTCCACGCGCCTTTATAGTAGCATATACGAATTCTGTAGGAGATATGGTTGTTAATGATGAATGCTTTCTCCCGGCCGTGCCTTTTTCTGTGCCCTGTGTCGCCCCGTTCCAAGTTCTGCTGTTAAAGATGCACCAACGAGCCGAAATTAGCACGCTAATATAGAGAGAGCGCTTATCGAAGACTTTGGTATAGTCTGTGCAATCATACAACACGTCTCAGCGTCAACTGGACCTTAGATATTTACCGGAAAGAAAAAGAAACTCGAAGGTCGACGCGAAAAATTTTCCGCCGTAAGAAGTTTGGGAAAGGTCATCTAGAAAAATATATTCACCTGGAAAAAACAACAAGAAAACGATCATTTAGTGCAAATAAAAGAACGACAAAAGTAGGCCGAATTATAGAAGAACAAGAAACGAAACCGCTGAACCCTTAAGTATGGAGGTGAAAGTACGAGGTCTGCGAAAAACTTCCGCAAGCACGGGATATGTCTTTGCGGGAAGAAATTTAGCACAGCGTTATCGGTCTGCCGCCTACCACTGCAGCTTCCACTCAACTGAGCACGCACGTTACTACACCCCGTGCTCGCGCAATCGGCGGCACAGGCCGTGACAGTGTATAACGGTGTGCCAACCCCCGTCTCGAACGCTCGCTACCGCGAGAATTTTCGATCGCTATTCTGCAACGTCGCTCAAGTCCGCCGGTACTTTTCGTCGAAGCTATAGACGATCGCACCGTGTCAAAAAAAAAAAAAAGGAATATGCCCCGCCGTCATAGAGACCCGCGGCGTGCCCCAGAATGATTTCTGTATCGGTCGCGACCACGCAATCGGCGAGTCGTTTGCGTCAACTCGACCGGATATCCGGCGTGTGACAATCGCGCCGCCGAATAGGATAGGGCCCGACTGGCGGTGTGCACTTCATTCTACGGTGTTGCACGCCGGGGTGCGTTGACACGACTGGACCGCGGCGCGACGACGTCGTCGTCTCGCGTCGCTTTGTTCGCCCGCTTCCTGTTTCGCTCTTTGTTTTTTCGCCTTATCTGCAGGCGATCACTCGCTTTTGATTGGCGCACTCCTGCGTCCCGCGCGAAAGTGATGGAAAGAAAGTTCGGTGGCTCTCCGTACGCGCGCACGGGTTTTTTTCACGCGCCTGCATGCTGTTGTGTTTTTCCCGTCTGACGCGCGTGCGCGCAACACGCGATGGTCGTACGATCCCGAAGCGGATGGGCTTAGATGGGCTGGGTGCTGCGTTTTTGTTTTTTTTTTCTTCCTTTTTTTTTTCTTATCTCGCGTAAAAAAAAAATGTGTTAGACGAAGGACTGAGCACGGAGTCGTGTTGCGGTGTAGCTTGTGAATTAGTACAATCGTTTACGGACTAATTAACTAATAAAAAATCGCGAGTTTTCTTCCAGTGACATTTCCGTTAACGTTCATGTTAGTTGAAGTAGCCCTAAAAAAAAAAAAAGAAGAAATATTGCCACAATGGCGGCTTCAGAGAAAATTGCTGCGGCCGTGTTTTGTAGCGACCCATTTTATTTTACATCGTTTTGAAGTTTTGATCCGTCGTGCCTGTAGCGACGGCAGGGGGAGGTCAGGGGAAGGAATAATCTAAGATGTAAAAAAAGAAAGAGAGAGAAAGAAAGAAATGCAGATTGGTCACAGTCTTGCTACTCGCGCCAAACGAAGGTATTTACGAAAACTGCCTTTGCTTAATCATATAAGGTGACCCAGCTAGCGTTAGCCAAGCTGTTAAGCGAAAACATAAAGATGTGAGAAACACGGTGCAAGATGCGACTTCGAGACCTAAGGTATTCGGTCTCAGACGTCTGACGAGCGAACACCGTATACGTCTTCAAATCGTATCTTGCATCGTGTTTTTCAAAGCTTTTCGTTTTTTTTTTTTTTTTTTTGTCTTTCTTTCGTTTTTTTTTTTTTTTTTTGCAGAACTTGGCTAACGTTATCTGGGACGCCCGGTAAATACGCGGGTGCGCCGGTTGCGGGCCCAGCACTGCAATGTCTAATCGCTCAGCTTGAAACGAATTGACTTTTCCCGCCGCGTACTTGTGGGGCGCCAATGGCTTCGCCACATGGCTTTGCACTGTGGAGAAGCTACGTTGGCCGCAACATTTAGGTCAGATATGATGGCGGTAACGCGTCGGTGCGCGAAAACAATTGTAATTACATTTTCTAAATTTATTTGGGCCTGACAATCGGTGCCGTGAATACAGAGTTCGCTTCACGTGTGTGCCTTTTACCCTTGTACAGAAGCGCGGATATGGATGTGAGCAGGAAAAGAGGAAAACGAAAGTGAGATCGAGTTGATTTCTGGGTGTCCTTAACAAGCGATATCATCACCTCAGCTTCGTTGTTTCAGTTCCTGGCGATATCTTTGCCGAGAGACGCTTCCCACTGCCATACTGTGTGGTGGCCATTGTCTTTTTAATAGATGTCCGTGCTGCCATCTGGCGGTTAGGGAGTAATGTTTGCGTCATCCTGTTGATGCGCTCATGCGCGCGCGCGCGTTCGAGTGTCTGGCTTTTTTGAACGAGACGAGATACCCGGGCAAAACATGTCTATTTTGGCAGCCGGAATGCGGCACTCACAGCTGACAGTCGAGACACCTGTACACTCCAGCGCAACACTCGCAAATGTGTGTTTTGAAGTACAGGAAGGTGATAAAATGAAGTAGTTTAAGATGGGGATTTATTAAAGTGGTATAGGACTCCCTGAGCAGTGTGTATATCAAGGGGATTATATACTTGTAGTATATATGTATAGTTTTATATAACCTCCTTGGTGTATGGTGTTGGTGCTTGCGTGTGCTTTTTCTCTGGTATGTGATGCCTCCTTGCATTCATTTCAGTAAGAGACAATGTGTTCAAAGTGTGTTCCAGGTAGAAGTTGTATATTTAAGATGTACTTAAAAGTACCCTTTACAAGGCAGGCGCCACCCAAACTTTTGATTGTATGCTGGAAGTTGTAATAGACACCGTCCAGAGCACATGCTTCTGCAAGAACTTTTAAAAGGGATTTGCAATAATTGGGGCCAGAAGAAAATGAAATATTGTGAGGCAATGGTGCGAGGAGGTGAGCTGCCCTACTTGCAGGAGAAGCTTGCTCCCATTGTCTCAACCACTGTATGCAATACCTAAAACTTGTGAAGGCCCCTTTTCATCAGGATTTACTTTGGAAGCCCCTATTTATATACATTGAAACTGATAATCATCTGGCTTGGCATCCACTCAAACTGATTTCCATGGGGTTGCCATGTTTAAAAGGAGTAAAAAGCTAGTGGCCGCTGAAAGCAGATCTTTTTATTCAGGCTGTAGTTTTTTTTTATATGTAATGAGTGCCAAAAATAAAACGTTTTTAAAACGAAGCATCGAGTTTTTGACTCGGTCACTCCACAACATAAGCAGATATCATGATATCGCTAACTTCGTGAGTTAGCACGTCTGAATTTGAGAAAATCAACACCTTGTACAATGCTCTGCAAGATAACAGTAAGCTGCTAGTAAGATTTTGAAGAACTTACACAAGCGATCTAACAATTCTTATGCAAGCTCTAATTTAATACATGACGTATCTAAGTTTTAGACACTGTAATATGTGCAGCTTATAGAATTACAGTATCTGACTCAGAATTCACCGAGTTGCAAAGTTGTTACTGCCTTTTTATTAATCTACTAATTTTCAGCAATTTCTGTTGAAAATTGAGACTCCCAAATCTAAATTCTGCTCCCAGCAATTTCTTATGTTTATCTCCCTCATGTGCAGCAAAGTTGCCCAAGTAGATTAATATTTCCACATTTTGCATGTACCTGAATATGGAAATCAGAGTGAGCCTCAAGATAAGCAGGAGCCACTTTTGGCATCTGGTCCGGTACATGACCTGCCACATTAACGACTGCACCCATCAGGTTTCAACACATTCCAACTGTCAGAATGCAGATATTGCCAATCCACCGCTAACATTGTGTCAGGTGCCATGTCACACCATGTATCTCCTACTTTAAAGCTTCTATTTACTCACAGGTGCCAGCGTGAAAGAGAAGCCACCCTTCTTGTTTCTTGCAGCCTTTTTCAACTGTTAGCATTGGAACTGGCACTTTAACACAGTGATGAGACATGCTTCTATTTATTTCATTCTCATGTTTCATCTGTTCGCAAGTCTATCGCTTACTTATATGCGTGGGCTCTGCGTTGTGTGCAGGCTGCCCGTGACAAAGGTTTTCCAGAGGAATGCAAGTTTGTCATTGAGGTACAAGGAGGCGGCACCATCTGTAGCATTGAGGAATTGGACGAGGCTCTACGCAAAAGAGACAAGGAGTAAGCAATTCTCTCTCTATTTTCTTTTTCAACAGTGCTCGGGCGTTTTCCAGAAACACAGAAACAAAAGAAAAAATAGTGGTCCTCATCGATATGAATATCTAATTCTTGAAAAGAAAAATATGCACTACCCCTTACATTGCAGAGCCAGTGCTATGAGCATTCTGCCTTGTGGTCTTTTTTTTTCTGTGCATTTTCACGCATTGAGGCAGTAAGTGGGAGGGCAGTCATAATCATAATTAAGTTTGGTACTCCATTAATTGTTAAAAAATACCAATAACAATTTAATTGATAGCAGTATCACAGTTCTAGTTTGTTCGGTACTTATAAAATTAACTGTGAGAACATTGTCTCTGTATTGCCAGTCTTCTATAGCGAACACAATTTTTTTTCATTACTAAGTGAAGCCATTCATTTAACATCGCTTTGTGAGTGACAAGACCTTTTATTGACTGGGTCATGTCGCAAAGCTGTTACTGTGAAGCTGATGCTATAAAGATTATTTGCTGAGTTTGTTTGCCTTTATTGCATTTGTCTCCTCTTTAATCCGAGTGCACAGCTGGCCTTGCAGTGCATTTTATTTCTTGTGCTTTCTGTTGCTATGTAATTCTTACACTTTCTGCATATTTTTTCCTTTAACTTTATGTCACAGTAGTCTCGTCTTTCATAAAGGGGAACCAAAATTCTTAGCTCTTTATGAATTCCTTATAAATTTAGCAACTCTAGGATTCTTATAACCTCTGGGGTTTTGGATAACCACAAGCTCTACTGAGGTACTGGTATGCATCTTAACGAGAGGCCAGGTAGATGCATGCAGATATGTCAGGACCTCTGACAGAGACTGGACGTCCAGACGACTGCATTTAACATTGGGTGAGACGTCATTTCTGGCTTCCAGTGGAAAACAGTTTTGAGCCAACCTGCGCAGCGCTGTTGAGCCTCACATATTTTTAGGGTCCTCGTCACGCAGTTCACTGTAATCATGTCTGCATCTGTGAATTACATGTGTCTGCTGACGGATGTGGCGTGTCTTTTGTCTGGGATGCCGCAGGGCCAAGCTGTACACCTTCAAGGTGGACCACTTCTATGGTGGCACTGCTACAAGCATCAGCCAGCAGCAGCAGAGGCCCGTGGTGATCCTGCACGGCGACCTTGGCGCACCAGGCTTCAAGCACTTCCATGAAGCTCTCGAGGAGCGAGCCAAGAGCAGGAAGATCAGCTATGTGCTGCGCCACTTCGTTCGGGTGGGTGGTCCAACTGTCATTTAAGAAGGCACTCTGATGAAAAACTGGAAGTTAACCTTATGGAGAGTTTTAGCCTGTCACTAAATTCTTACCATTTATGGATTATCGTGTTGTTGGAGCCGTGGACAGCAGTAGCAAAGCTGGTAGTGGGATCTTGCGATGCCTTGTGCAACTACAGTACATTCGAACTGCAATGTGTTGGGAAAATTTTTGTGTTAAATGTGTAATATTATCGAAGGAAAATAATTAAAAACACAGCGCATTAACCAATATGTTGCTGCCGGCTGCACTCTACAGCAGCAGTCAAGTACATTATGGTAAATCACTGCAGTGTTAGCTTGGTGTACTCTCGGGTTAAACGCCACATCACAAGATGTGACCACAAGCAGTGTTGCTGCCGTACGCCTCTCCAGTAGCCCAGTGTTCCACAAATGGTAATACATCTACAGACAAGCAAACACTTTCTAATAACACTCATTGCAGAAACAAGTAGGCAATGTTTACCAAGGGTGGATGGAGGCTTGATATGTTAGATAACAAAAAGATCTAAAGGTGAACCGTGACTGAAGATGAAACCTCCAAATTTTTGCTACAGCTCCCTGTGGCACCACAGGTAGTGGCAATGCTGGGCAGGTTTGTGGACTGTTGCTGAATAAGCTCAATTTTCACCATAACATAAAGAGGGTTGCTGGCAGAAGCCTTTTCTTTTGACGCGTTGAGCTGTGTGTGCCATGTTGGCACATTTATCAACGCTAGCACCCATGACACCCTTCTTTATTCAACATTCTCTTCAGCCTTAACAGTGTGCTGTTTTGTTAGAGGATGCTCCTTAGCACCTCTTCTCGGTTGACTGCGCCAACAGGGGCATGCCACCATCACTTTTATAGAGCAACCAATTTTCTACACGGCATGAGCATCTTTTTGAGTAACCTTAATCTTGATAAAATCTGCCTGAACTTCTTTTGGTATGGCCTAACTTATATCCCAGTCACAGGGGCATACCAAAGGTCCTTTGGAGTTCGGGAGCATAGAGCTTTGAAAGGAAGTGATATGTGTCAGCGCTACGTCGTCTCCAGGTGGTCTCCGCTGAAGTTTTTAACAGAAACTGCAACATATCCTAAAATGCAAAATTAATGAGGAACAACAACACAACCACCAAAAAAGAAAAGAAAGATAAGAAAAGCTAACGACGCGTAGAAAGAAAACGAGGACACTTCGACGCATAGAAGCCGATAACCATATCGAACATGGCACCCACGTTGCGTCGATGTTGCTGATGGTGACAGGCCATGCCATCGCTGCTGTACCGGTGCATTCATCATTGAGATCGCTGGTGTCACGAAAGTGTTTGGTGCTTAGAGACTTCTATTATACAGTGAAACTTGTTTTTAACAGGTAAAAATTTAACTTCCGTATTTATACAGAAATTTGTGCTTCTGCCAGACCCCCTCTAGGCTCAAGAGTATTCCCTTGAAATTTCAAAGGACAAACGCAGACTCGCTTCACTCAAAGCCCCCTTCATCTAGGCCTTATTTTATGCACTAATGTGACAGCGCACATCTTCCCTTGCAGTACAGGCCCTTTGGTTCAAAGGACTTTGAAAGTGTCCGTGTGACTGGGGTATATTATACAAATCGAAAGCCATGGTCAAGAAATGGGCCTTATATACGTATAAGGGTCTTTTTCTACTCCCAGTACTCTTCAGTAAAATCACAAATTATTGTTTTTGTTTGCACTTGCTTGGGCTTCCTTTTCCTTCTTCTTTTTATTTAACATACCTTTCGGTACCTCTTTCAAGAGTTACATCTGCTCTGCTTCAGCCAGAAATACCAACAATGAAGTTACAGTTCGGTGTGCCCACAGTATAGGTTGCAATGGACATTTCTTGAAATAAGGTGATAAACAATAAAACCAGGAAAAAGATATGCGTTTCGTGGCATTAAAGAAAAACAAAAGAGGAAAGAGCTAAACTGCTTCTCCATCTGAGTGGAGCTGCATCATGCATCAAGCAGTGAGCTTACTTGTGATAGATGGTGCAAACAAATATACACAGCGTCAGTGATAGCAGGAAGCAGCAGGAATGAGATCATGCTCTAAAAAGGAAATTAATGCTTCAAGTAATGCAGTATTGCTGCTTGTGCTTTGGTGTTTTCACAATAGACTGCTTAAAGCAAACATTATTCTGTTCTGGAACAAAAGTGGGCAGTGTGAAGTACAGGTGCAAAAGTCTAGCTTGTTTTTTTTGTTCGTGTACAATCTCCTTGTGGCAGGCGTCCTTGTGGCGGCATGTCAAACTTTTTGTGTGAAAGCATTAAATGGCTCACTGAGCAAAAAAGCCAGCGTCCGTCGTCTGGAGCAGCGAAAAAGCACCTGGATTCCCATTGGCTGAGACGCCACGCCTCGAGCACGCCTCAACGAAGCGGAGTGAACGAAAGGAAGTGCCGCGTTCATGCACCAGGTTTTGTGTGAGAGGAGTCTCTCGTCACACAGGACGTTGGTGGCGCGCGTTGTTGGCACCACAGGCTGCTGCTGCTTGCTGGCTCGGGCTTCACGTACCGCGATGGTAAACTTACTCACCGCGCAAAACTCCGAAGGACCGCTCAGCGCCGTTCAATTAGACATTAATGCTTTCGCATTCATAACTCATAGGAAGTGCTTAGGTGTCCTCAGAATATTTTAAAATTAAGAACCCATAGTATTGACCAGGACAAGGTATTACTGTTTGAAAATTTCTGTAATATTTAGTATTTGTTCATATTTTAGGCCTACTTCACTTTCTCATTGTCTACTTTTGTGACGAAAAATAATTATTGCAATAGAATAAGCAGAACCAAAGATATTGTCGCTCCAAAAGTGCAACACCATCAGAAATGCTGTTTAGAGAAAAATATGAAAAACGTTTCAGAATGTGTTCATGGTGTGTTAGGGCAAATGCTAAGTTCAATTGGTCAGGGATGGTACACGGGTTCAATCAAGAAAAAATAGATGCTCTACGCCAACCTGGAGCAGAGAAGCACGAAAAAACTTTTTTGCCAGGTATTCGGGTACCAAGGGCAGTGTCTCCCCTTAATAGGTACATTTTATGTAGAATAAGTTCAGTTTACTTAAAAAATGTGCATTTTGCGTGTACCTGCCGCTACTAGCACTGGGAGCAAGAGTATGTATTCACCAAACGAAGGAGTCGTGAAAATGCACATGTTGCAGGTTGCACGAAGTCTTAATGTCATTAAATTGGTATGTGCATAAGTGTGCGGATGGCGTTAAACTTTAAGTCATTAAGCAGCTAATGTAATTTTTGTGGGTCTGCATGGCACAGATATAAGTCGGCTATGCATGCAATTCAGCATTCATTTCTGTTAAATATACTGTGGTTGTACATCTATTGGAACTGAACCCTTTCTGATGTGCTGCTTCTGGATGTGTTTATGATAGCCTTTTCTTTCAGTCTTTCATAACGAATATAGCTTTTTAATAATTGGTTTTAGATGGTTTACTTTGCAAATTCGTTACTAGCTTGAGCAGTGAGGGTGCCCCTGTTGCATGCTGCCTGATGTACTTCTGGGCTTGCATGGTGCATAAATAGTTGAAACTTTTGGTTTGTTGTGCTTTCCTTTTGATTTTTCCTTTATTAGAAAAATTGTGCGCAATACTGACAACTGGGGACATATTCTGTAGGAGTCCACCTAGTGGACCGTCCATTTCGGCTGCTGCTGATTGGCTGGGGCCGCTCGTATCCTCCTCGCTCGTACAGCTGCATCCAATCAGCAGTGACTGAAATGGATAGTCCACTAGGTGGACTATTATGGAATGCCCCCCTGATCGTGCTAGTGCTGCTGAAAGACTTTTTACATATCAAGCTTCCCCAAGCACTCTCTCGCATATCAGTACTCATCAATTTGCGCACAGAAAAAAAAGGAAAGTAGATTTGAGCAATTAGCAGTAGTTCTGTAGCAAAGCAAGAAATTTTTGAAGTTCTAGGTATTTTCTTAGATTGTTATATTCCAAGTGAGTTTGGAGCATGGGGCACCAATTTCAGATGGCAAAACAGGAGAGTGGTTGTAAATGCTATGCAGTGCTTCTAAAGAAATGTGATACGGTAGTTGTGAAAATGTGGTAGCTATGGGCAATGACTTGATTTGCACGGTACTACCGTGACTGGTAAATTTTTATTGCCAGTCCTCTGGTAGTATGTGGTAGGCTTAAAGGATATCTGGTAGTTATCTGTGCCAGAGTTTTTTTTTTATATATATATAAGTGCTTATTGGTGTTGATCCCTTGCCACGTATTCCCTCTTCAGGCCCCCTTTGCCAGCAAGGTCCGGCTGTCTGGTTATGGAGTGGAGCTTGCTATTAAGAGCACGGAATACAAGGCTCAAGACGACACTAAGGTTAAAGGTGACTCCGAAACTTTTGTTACATTTTGTTGAAGTTCATTCAGAAACATTTATTTGGCCTCAACTACAAAAGCATTGCTGATTTGAGAAGTAAGTAGGAGAGAAATGCAAAGACTAAACTTAGCATCAACTAAAAAAAAGTTGCAGCGGTGCAGTGGCTACAGTGTTCTTCAGCTGTGCACGAGGTCGCGGGTTCGAAACCCAGCTGCCACAACCGTGAGTCCTGCACTGTGGCATCCCTTATATCAGCAAAGTTGCTTTGGGATGCTGTCAATCAGCCACTAAAAAACTTGCATGGTATTTGTACTGGTGGGGCTAGTGAAGCAACTGACGGTGGCTAGACGTGTTTTCTTCATCACACATCTTCAGCCTGCTGACACCACTTGACACGGTTTCTTAATTTGTTGATGCCATTCCGAGCAGCTCATTTTGTGTTGCAGTGTGTCACAGTAGGCTTTCACATCCATGAATGTGCAGGTAAATGTGCAAGTTAACCGCCACTTACCTTGTCAAAAAAGAAAAAATAAGAATTGATGATACGTGACCTGGTTATTTTGTATTATACGTGACCTGTCCTTTCATCATGTAACCATTGATTGATCAATTAAGCTTCTCTGTGTTCGCGACCTGTTGACGTCAGTTGTGTGTGGTAAAAAAAAAAAACGAGTTGTGAGTTTATACTTTCTTCATCTTTGACATACACTGCAATTTAGTCGCACAAAAATGTATTTTAACTTGTGTTCTGCTACAATAAAACCCAATCACCAAGAAAGTTTGATGATCACATGGGGCATGTTTAAAAACTAAATATTGTGGCTTTGTCCCTCCTGAATACTTGCGCCAGTGTCTTGTATGTAGCCTAGCCTTGGTTTTGTTTGTGTCATCTTAATTTTGTGCTTGAGTTGTGGCTCTCTAAAAGTGGGGTTTATTTTTCTCTTTGTTCACAGAGGAGAAAAATGTGGTGGATTCTGAGGAAGTCGAAAAAGTTGAAAACATGGAAGGGTTCGACTTCAAGAAGCTGAAGTGAGTTCTCTCCTTTGCACTGGCACAGGTGTCTTAGGATTTCTGGGCTTCACGCCCTAGTATTTGTGAAACAGGCCTCAGGTTTTTATAAACACTTTTTTCATCCAACACTGTGGAGTATTTAAGGTTATAATGATGAGGGTGTCTGTGTGAATGAGTGTTATCATATATGTAAGAGCCATACATTGTATTTATTTTGGCCATCATTGCATACTTTACAGAATAAAAGAATACACTATTTACACGATTCTTATGCACCCCCTAATCTAATGCGCACCCAACTTTCACGAGCTTACAGTCCGAAAATAAAAGTTCACCTGAATGTATAACATGCCCCCAATATATATAAGAAAAATATAGCATGCCCCCCACATTCGTGAACAGAAAAAAAACGAGACCTGCGCAGAAGGGAAACTTATTTTTCAAAAGCTTTCATAATGAAAGCAGCATGTTGTCTGCCATTCTTGCTTCATTGGTCGTAGATGCCAAGCACATAGGAGTGGTATTCTCAAGTGATAACTTTAGAGACACTACGATCACTTTCGCAAAATTGTATGTGACTGCATCAGACTTCACGAAGTATGCGGCCGACAGCATTCCTTTCACTGCATGCAGATAGAGAGCTTGACACAGTGCCAAAAATGCTGGTGATCGTATACGTCGGCGCATCTGGTGCCCAGTCGCATGAAATCTCATGAGAGGGATAGTCTCTCTGAAAGTGATTCACCGAGAGTACCGCTCCAGGTTATAGTCAAGCTCAAAATGAACCCACGGCAACCTTCACACGAATATCAAGAACACTCTCTGTCGCCACCTTTTGAAGATGATGATGCTGCACTTCTGGCAATAGGCTGTTGCCAACGCTGCGAACGTGGTTTTGGTTTGTGTCCACTTGTGACGTGCAGGCAAATTTTAGACCCATTTTCTCTGATAAAAATATCTGTGTTAAATTCTTGTAAATACAGTACGTAAGGCTCACATGGTTTTATGAAATACTTGATCTGTAGCTAGCAACTGCTGGCTCTTCACACTGCACTCTATTTCCCCATATGCCAATGTACTGTACATTTTAGCTGTACATTTGTGTGCATGACTGAGGCTGAAATTGATGTGCTTGCCAATGCTTTACTAGCTTGTGGCATTTGAAATGCTTTTGCTTTTGATTAACTTTGGTTTCATTAGGAACTAGACGCCACTTTTTCATGTCTTTCTTCTTCAGCCTGTTAGCCCACAACAATATTAACATAAATCGGCAGGTATGCTTGAAGGCTCCAGCTTACTTTTTCCGAAAGAATGATAACAGTAAGAAAATAGGAGAGATTCAGTGCCATGCTGCAGCATTCAGGTTGTCTCTTTTTTCCCCCCCCACATACAATATATGAGTGGAACAACTTCCCTGATACTGCTGTTGTTGCGTCCACTGAGTCATTTGCCACCATACTCAACCGACATATTCATGATGTGCAGTCATGATGAGGAACTGTATGTTACCACACTACACCCTGTACATTTTCCTCGGGACCTTTCTACAAGTGATTGACACTTGTTCCATGTTTGTTTTGTAGGTTTGTGCAAATAGTGATTTTTGAAGCCGAATCGAATGCAAATTGAATAGTGCTATAAGCAAATTGAATCGAATATCTAATGGTTTCCTGATAGTTTTGTAATAATGAAGAGTCGTTATTGCAATTAATATAAAATGATGTTCACATCCTAGTATTCTTAAAGTTAGCAAGTTTCTCTGATTACATATTTCATTATGAAACATTGTTTACTAAAAGCACAAATAGAGCCTTAGGAGCAAACAAGTAGTTTCTTCGCATGTACAGAACTCTTCAGAAAGTACGAATTATCACTGTATAGCCTGTAAATTATCGCTACCTAATCGACATAGCCTGCTCCATGATGCAAGTTCTCATGTTTTGTGTCTATACTATTGCCAATGGGGTGAAAATTTCCATACTTTTTATCCAATATTATGTTTAATTGGGCACAGTTGACGTATCTAAACATTGGAAAAGTGTTTGAAAAATATTTGCATTTATAAATCGTGACTGTTTGATTCATTATTTGAAAGTTTTGAATATTCGCACACCCCTGTTGTTTTGTTTATATAATTTTCATTCTACTTTACATTTATCTTGTTCTTATTATACCTCCCCCACTGCAATAATGCACTCTGGGTGCACATAGTGATATTAACGAATAAATAAAGTATGTCTTTTAATAAGTGGAAGCAGTACATCACATTATGTCAAAAGGCAAATTTTTTTTTTTTTTAAGTTGGGAAAAGAATCACCTGTGTAATCTTATTTCCTACCAGGGAGCTTTACCCTGACAAGAAGGACAAGCTGAATGTGCTCAAGTCTCACCTGACCAACTCTGGAACTGAGCTAGCTGCCCTGAAGGTGTGGGAGCTGCAAGGTGAGCACAGCTCTTGTGGGCCACCTCATTTTGCACTGACATTTGGCACCTGTTATCCTCAGATGGAACAGATTGATCGATCCCGGTGGCTTAGTGACCATTGGCAACCACCACTGAAACTTTCTGTGCCAGCAGAAGCACCTTATCACACAGCCTAGAGGGTGGAGGTAACACATTTTAGTAGGGCATGCCGCAGTTTTGCACCAGAAAATTCACCACTTTTCGTGAGGAATGTGTGTCCAGTGTCTGACCTGACTAGGCACTGGTGTGCGAGAACACAGAAGTGCACTCTCAGTGACAGAAGTGCACTCTCAGAAGTGCACAGAAAGCACATGGTCCTTGGAATGTTCATTCTCGTGGACAGAGCTCGGCTGGATGAGTTGGGTGTTAGCAAGCACTGACACAGGCACGCGTCTCTCATCGTTCAAGATATAAATTTTCGTGGCCTCCCTGCCGACCAGTGTCAGCATATTTTAGTATAGTACAGTTAAACCTCGCTATAGTGAACTTCAATGTAATGGCATTCTCAATATGGTAACGAATTGTCTAACTTTTTATAACTTGTGGTCCAAAGAAGACCATGTGTTTTGAACCTTAATATTATGAAGTGTGTTTATGCACGATTCCAACACAGTCGAACCTCGATGTAATAAACTATTTGCATTTCCCTATCTTAATTGCATTGAAAACTGTCTATTTTCCTTCGCGATGTAACAAAGTAATTTCGTGATGCAGTTTCAATTTAATGAAGTTTTCGGCCATCTCAAGCATGAACTTTGAGCCTGTATGGCTAGTTAATCTAGCAAAGCACTATAAAAATGTCGGCCGAGGCAAATATCACTTCAAATGTCCTTCTGCGTGAAAAGGTTGAGCAGCATAACCACCGTCAAATCGCACATGCCGGTACACTGTAGGCAGATAGGCAGGAAACACTGCTGGCGCCATTTGTCACATTAGGAAACAACTTGCATAGGCAGCAGAGCACACAGAAGCTCGCAGCGCTCGGAGAAATGCAAGACCTGATGATGCCGTCTGTGCGAGAGTGCTGGGGAGGGAGTGAACTCGTGGTAACTTTATCAAGTACTCAAGCAGGCAATGGGGGGGTCAGGAATGCGTATGTGTCCTCCTCTCACGTCTACACCCTATATCTTGGAGGTAATCCCTCCGCAGCAAGTGCAAAGGTCGAGTCGAAATGGTTGGTGCCTTCACACGCATTTTGTTGTTCCCACACATCTAGCGTTGGCAGTTTCATAGTCTCAAGTTTCTAAGACATGGCATGAACCGCTCGTTTGTGTTGTGACGGCGAGTTCGTGGTCATTGAGTGAACAGTAAAACACGTTGTGGGGCTATAGGTGGTGCATAGCTTTCAAAAATGAAGTGCCAACAGTGACGGCACACTAGGAAGGAACAAGGCGCTTCCTGTCCTTGTTCCTTCCTAGTGTGCTGAACAAAGACAGGACAAGCACCTTGTCTTGTCTTTGTTCCTTCCTAGTGTGCCGTTACTGTTGGCGCTTCATTTTTTGAAAGCATTGAGTGAGATCTGTTAATGCTTGCCTGAGTGCGGGTGACACCGATAAAACTATGAACCTTACCTCGTGTAGTTATCTCTTTGCTATCATCATCAGTGCTTGGCCTTTCTGGTGAAATTGTGACTTTTCTTTTTTTTTCTTTTTTGCTCAGTACGAATACCCGTATCTTTTTCACACTTTTGTTTTTAATTTTGTGGGCACCGGCTGCAGGTACTAAGCGCGGTCACCCATGGGGTCCAAGATTTACGGCACCATGTGACACAACAGACACAAATCTCAGACACCATGAGCCCCGTCGATGCATTGCTCCTGGCACAATCTACACCGCATGCACTGGCATTCATAACCGTGCTATAATGGCCAGACCTTCTTGCAATTTGTTTATAAGCGCTTCCTAACAAGCTACTACCCATCAGGAATGCGCTGGGAATTTGTGAAGTTTTTTTCAATGCTCAAACTTTCAAACCTCAAATTAATGTAATTAGCGACTTAACATAGTTTTTCACTGCAAGTACAATCTCGTTATATCGAGGTTCGACTGTGTAACAAAATTTTGCTGCCACTGCGAAGGAATACCGAGACAACGAATGGAAACTTCCACGAATGCAGATGTAAAAATGGTTAAATTACAAGCAGCTGCTAAAGAACTCGCCTCTCAAATCATGTGCTGTGCAACCGTGAGGCACTGTCGAAGCGGAGCAGTGTCATGTTCGGTATAAAGTCCAAGTGCAATAAGATCCTATTGCACCCTGCGCACTGTATGCTTTAGGTGGGAGTGAAGTGTGCGAGGGTGAGAAGGATGGTGGATTGATGAGCGCTGTCCTCCCGCATGAGCAAGGGGAAAGGAAGAGGAGCTAGCTCGTGGTACCGCGATCAAGTGCGCAAGGGAGGAGCGGGGAGATGGTTGGTGCCCGTCTCCTTTTCTAGCTCAGCCTTGGCTTCCCATCGCTGTCAGCACGGCTGAGCACAAACGCAACCCCCGCGCACTGCTTTAGAGCTAATCTGCCACTTGTGCAAAGAGTGGTCATGCCGAGATGGCACCATGTGCGCTGTCTTCCTGTGCATTTAGTACTGTATGTTGCATAACCTCTAGTTTTGGAGACACCCTGAAGCGAGATAGCCAAAGCATTCGCTTCCATGCTGCCAGCACTCTCCATTGTAACAACGTCTCACTATGGGCAGCACTATCAGCCGGGGGGGGGGGGGATTGGACGTGAAAGCGTGGCTGGCTTCACTTTGTACTGCCAATGTGAAGATATCATCGACGAAGCATGAAACCGTATCTTTCATTGCCGATTCTCACATTCAACAAAATTTTACTTTTTCCGATTGCCCGATCATTCGTAAAATTTTGCAGCTGTGTAAGAAAAATTCCTCGACTACTGTACTTATATGCATAAAAGATCGAACTTCAGTATGAAATTTCATTATAACAAAGGAAATTGCCACATTTATGCTCTTTATTGTACTGAGGTTTAACTGTACACTCAGACTGCTGTAGCACTCCCAGGCCAGTGCTGGTTCCCCAAGGTGTTCCGCTGCTGAATACAAGGTTGCACGTTTGGCTCCTGGTGGCTATTGCAACAAAGAGTATCATGTACAATAAACCGCTATAGTTTGCAGACCGCAGTATCCAAGAAAAAGCTGAATATATCCAGAACCTCGGAATGCAACCCAGCATTAGCATTTGCACCCTCTACATGCATGAACGACACTGTGCTGTAAGTTTTTACTGGCTACATTTACAGGCTGCTCAAAAATTCATCATTCTCTCACATCGCATTTTTCGTTAACTTTTGCAGTTGTCTGTGCAGTAAAACCTCATTTATTTGACCCCAGTTAAATCAGAAAATCAGATAATTCGGACTCGTCCTCTGTTCCCGTCAGGCGTGTGCAATATTTCATGACCTCAAACTAGTTAATTTGTATGTACTATTTGGCCGCTGGCTGGTTAATTCGGACAAACCTTGGAACGCGGTGAATGTGGACTGCCTCAAGTGCCCTACCAAAACGAAGTGGCCAGGTACACGTCACCATTCATCAGTGGAAAACAACAGGAATGCTGGTACGCTTCGGAGTTATTTGTCTTTATAGCCCCTACTGTTCTGTTTACCACTGCGCATGACACTGCATAGGGTGCATGCCTTTAGAACTGCACAGTCACCATCTGTGATAACGTTGATAGCAACCATGGTTCCGTCCGCAGCGGTTCTGCCTAACAGTAGTTTCGCTTTGACGCTGTGAGGGCGTTGGCTGCGTGCCTTTCAGAACCGAATAGTCACCAGCCGTGATCATGCCGATCGCAACCGTGATTTGGTCTGCAATGGTAGTGGTAAGCAGTAGCTTTGTTTCGACTAAGAAAGCGTAGGCCGGGCGCCTTCAGAACTGCTTAGTCGGCATTCACGAAAGCGGTGTCGACCACGGTTCCGTCTGCAGAGCAATAGTTTCGTTTTGACTCAGTGCAATGCATAGCTGATACCGCCTTCTGCATGCCTGGCATCAAATCTGCCGGCTACATTGCGATAGACAGACAATCTATTGTCGATCAGCTCACTGGCGAAAAAATAATTGGGATGTGCGCTTGGTAGCAAAAAGTATGTCTTGAATGAACACGCAGCTTTTGCACCACACCCGCAATGCTAAAGAAGCCACTAGGCCTTCGCCACTACGACCACTAATCAGTCACAAGATGAGAGAATTGCAGCTTAGAAACTACTTTTTTACAAAGTAGGAACAGTATTTGCTGATCTATTTGGTAAATAAAATTGTGCTGATATGTTAAGCATTCGTTACTCTTGGTACCCTCGATAATTCGGCATTCAGTTAATTCGGGCATTCTTTTTTTTCTCCGTTCCGTGAAATTCGAATTAACAAAGTTTTACTGTGCTTAGATTTAGGTGCACATTAAAAATGAATTTGGAGCCCTTCACTACAACGCCTCCCATAGCCCAGTGTGCATCTTCAGAACGTTAAACCCCACAATTTAATTTTTAATTTTGTTAGATTGCGAAAGAAAGAAAAGAGAATTGGCTATTATGTTATCAATTTGCTATTTAGACTGTATTTTACATTTGCTTGTAGCATCCCTGACTTTTCTTTAAGCACACCTCAACATATTTCCAGTAGTTTTAATGAGCAAGCTGAAGCTCTTTGTGGGCATTTCTCCTATCTGGGATTAACTTTAGCTTAGCCACAGCAATCATATTCATTGAGATTCCTGCCTATTGATAGCGGAGGCAAGGCGCTTCTCTAACTTGGTGGTGCTCTCGAAGGGATGATAATTTTCTCTTTCATGAAATTCCTCCACCTTGTGTATTTACGCGGGACTGGCTTGTCAGTGTCTTTTGTTGTTTGCTGCTGCTGCTGTAAGAACTGAGCCTATTGTCTTATTGTTGGTTGGTGCTTATGTTTACTTCTCCACTTTTGTGTCTAAGTTCATAGCAAATCATCCATATTTTTTTGAAGGGTTGCTGCTGTACTCATGGCACAAAACTGTGCACTCATTGCAGTGGTATTTTATAACACAAACAAGTGTCATTCTGTATGGCTGTTGGTGTTCAGTGTGTTACATGTGCATTGTTTTACTTTTTGCCAGTGACAGCTTTCACCAGATTGTCACTGTTACCAAGTTCTCGCTTGGTACAAGACGTATCTACTGTGTCTGAAACTTCTTGAATCTTGTCGCAGTTCTGTAGTGAAACAGACATGTCTGATCAGACTGCATGCATGACTTGAATAGCATTGTACATTCTCAAATGTGTGCAAGCACCAGTGGTTACCATGGAATATACAGTGAGACATAAATAAATACTGACCAGATCTGAGTGATGAGATTAGATTAAATGACCGATGACCATGCTCACTGCTATTGTTGTAATTTGAGTGTTGCTTGGCTTTCTGGACCCAAGTTCATACAATAAACAGTGTAGGTTTCTAACTCACACTTTTGGCAGTATTACTGCCAGCATTACTGTCAGTGACAAACGCTAGCGGCTGCGCTAGCTCATATCAATGGAAGATCATGTCAGAACAAATCATTTTAGAATACTTCAAAAGCCATCGCAGAGATGGCTACGAATACATGGTTTCAGTTCTTATGGACAACAAACCTGCACGAATGGCTTTAGCACTGACAAGTGTTAAATGTTTTTCTGTGCCACAAACAGCAGTGACTATGTGTATGGGCTCTGTTTCTCTGTCTCTCTCTCTCTATTTTCTGCTTATCTTTCTATGTTATCCGCCCCCCCTATTGTAGGGTAGCAAGCCGAAATTTTCTTCTGGTTAGGCTCTCTGCCTTTCCTTTCTTTCATATATATATCTCTTCTAACTAGAAGAGATATATATAACTAACTGTCACTGCACCATGACATTATAATGTCTGATTGCTGTAAGGCTTTTCACAGCTGTTTGCTTGGAGGGTTAGTGTAACCGAACACTAGTAAATGAAGAGACTAGGTACCACGTCACCTTGAGAATGCATGTTTATTTTCTACTGGTACGAGTGTCAACGGGTTGTTCTCCAACAGAAGTCTCTGTCTGGCCTTGTGCAAGCACTCTATGCAACAAGAAATAGGGCCAGTTTTGCATTAGTAGTAACCCAAGACAGTGCAAACTGCCATGTTGGTGACTCCATTTCACCACCGTGGTATGTCAGATAGAAACTTGAGCCACTGCTAAAGGAGTGCGCTTTATTTCACGCCCTCCGGGTGGTGATGTGTGCCGGTGTTTGTCCTTGCACAGAGCTGAGTTTGCAAGCGGCCCAGAAGATCCTGCTTGCCCCACCTGAGGATGCGCTGCGCACCATGAGGGACACCTCGCAGAACTTCCCCTCGCAGGCACGCTCGCTCGTGAACATCGCCGTGAGCTCCGAGCTCAAGAAAGAAGTGGAGGGCAACCAGCACGTGTGTTGCTTTGACTTCTTTTCCTGTTTTCTTTTTTTGATTGTGGAAAGCGCTTTCTTGTGTACTTTACTCCAAGCATTCTGTTCCTGTACTTGTGGTTTCTGGGCACTTGTGTATTTCTTGTGTGACCTTGAACCGAAATTCAGAACACCAGAGTCTGAGAGAGCATTCAGAAAATGCCATTTCCTTTTATTCACACCTAAATGGCGAATTCATTGCAGATTTCGTATATACTGGATGTTACATAACTGAGGGAGCTAGGTAAAAATTGCTCCCCTTTTAAACCACTGGCTCGTTTGTGCTGAAGTTTCACGTCGAGTTGGCATATTGTAGTTTAGTCAATTTAATGCTGCATTTCAATGCAGTACTCGCCTGTTTCATCCTGAATAAATTATAAGTGCGATTTGTCTACCTCGGTGCTAAACGAAAAGTGTAGTTTTCTTAGTGACAGAATGATGGTGCTGACTGTCACAGTTACAGTGAAACACAATGCGCATCGCATTCCACTGTAACAGTTACAAGCAGCACAACATTGATTTTTGTCACTTACTCTTTAGCTCCTGGCTACAGACAATGTACTTGTTGTGATTTATTCTGAACAAAGCAGGGCAAGTGCTGCTTCAAGGCAAGGTATTAAATGATAAGCACTGATAAATCACACCTGAGCGTAAAATATGAGCGCTAACAAGTCGGCCATATAGGCAGAAGACAATGATGTACAGTAAAAGCTCGTTAATACACAACTCATTCATTCGAATTTTCGCATAATTCGAAGTAGCCACTGCAGTCCGTCCAACAATTTATTGAAAGCAGTATGTAACGTATCCCGCTAATTCACACTCAAATCCGCACCGTCACCAATGATTCGAACTTCGTGCCATCGTGGATGGGGAGAGAGAGAGAGCAAATGATAAATGAAAGGCAAGGAGGTTAACCAGGACTGAGCCCGGTTGGCTACCCTACACTGGGGACGGGGAAAAGGGGAGGAAAAGATAGTGTTAGTGCGCGGGAGCACATTAACGACGTTGGTGTCGCTGTGCGGGCCACACAGCTTTGCTCTTTCCATCTGCGGCCCTTTGTTTTGGCCTGACTGGAGAGAGACGCATTTGCACCTGGCCAGGCATGGCCAACTCCTCTGTTGCAGGTCGCTTTTCTTCCTCTCCGAAGACTTTCCTTCTCTTCCTCTCTCAAGGCCACGCCGCGCCTGCACAGCATGGCCATGCAGGTGCTGTATTTTTAAAGCGATCTGCGACGTGGCTAAGTGCACTTCTGCACGGGGCTCATCTTCAAAGCGATCTGTAATGTTTGCAGAGCACATCTAGTGCCAGTAGCTTCGTATGCGATGTGCTTTCTACGTTTCATTCGCGCTGAAGCAAGAGATGTACAAAGGTCAACTTGCTCGCTGCTGCAGCTGCAATTCCTCACCCCAGCATGTTTCAGGAAGTTTCCATGGTCATTGAGCGAGATGTGTTCATGCTTACCTGTGTGCGCGTGACACTGGGATTGTTCATTTAGTCAGCAAGCAAATGTTCACAAGCTATACGGCCGATAAAATTACTATCCTTACTTTGTATAGCTATCTACTAATTTGCTATCACAATCGATGCTTCGCCTTTCGGGTGAAACTGCGAAATTTTTTTTTCTCCGCGCCATGCATTGTGGCTTGGCGCAGTCAGTGCGACAAATGTGCGGATGGAGCAAGAGGCATCTCGATGTCGGGCACGTCGGACCGCGTTGGCCGCGTCCAGTTACGTCGGCTGCGCCAGTGCTTCGGACTATAGTTGTTCACACCAACGTGACGTTGGTGTGACGTTGTACTAACCCTCCGCGCGCACTCACGCTACATCGGACTATATACGTGCCTTAATTGAGCGATTTTTTTTTCTGACTTTCATTAGTTTGAATTTTGTATAATTTGAATTTTTGTAGCATCCCCGCAGAATTCAAATTAACGAGCCTTTACTGTATATCTCACTACAGAGCATTGCACCCTTGGGGCCACATGTCATAAGTCATTCCTTTTGGTGTTCTCCTGCAGAACTCTAAAGGGTGAACTCCCTGCAACATTGAACATTAACGTGCAGTGAAGGAGTGTGTTTCATTGCTGGCATTGAAATAAGTGATGGTGTGTACAGTCATGTTACATTCATTCGAGTGTTACATAGTTATACTTAGTTACACTTGAGGGTTGGAGGAGGCTTTACAGCAGGCACTCTCCATGCATCATCATCAAACATGCTGCAAGCGTGCGTGCAAGTGTGTGTGTGTGTGTGTGTGTGTGTGTGTGGGTGTGGGTGTGTGTGTGTGCGTGTGCGTGCGTGTGTGCGTGTGTGTGTGTGTGTGTGTGGTTTCAAGCTTCATGGCACATTATTGCAACAAGGGCACAAGGGCCTGCTATGATCATGCACTCATTCAGCAGCTCTTTTTGACGCTAAAGAAGTACACTTGCGCAGTAGTTCTACCTGACATTTCAGCTGTAATGTCTCCGTCTCTTTTTCTTTCTGTTTTTTTTTTCAAATTTTTTTAAACTCTCCTACAGTGAACTACTGCTTTTGCTCTGTTCTGGCAAGTGCTCTGCATATGCTTGATGTTCTTTCTGCACACATCATGCTTGTCATTTGCATGACAGCGGTTTTAGATCATGGCATGTGGGTGCCACATTGAGCTGCACAAGTTTTCTTTCTCACTCACTATCTCTTTTTCCGTATAAGAAAACTGTTCCCAATGAAAAGAAAACGAAGTTTGCTTTGTGTCAGTGTGTTTTTGCATGACATAACCAAACTGTATGAACATTTTATTCGTAGTAGTAAATTTCTTTTAGACTAACTCTGTTAAGCAGAAGGTTTTAGCTGTAAATATTGTTTAGCGGGAAGAAGGCTAAGGTTCCCAAAGTAAGAAATTGAGTGGTGCCTGCTTAAGGGCAGAACAGAGAATAGTGAAGTAGACAGTTGTGCATGACTGCCTTGGGAATGCATAAACATGGCTCTGGGCCTTGTAGCAGCTTGAAAGTTTAATCATCATCATCATCATGATCCTATTTACGTCCACTGCAAGATGAAGGCCTCTCCAGCGATTTCCAATTGCCCCTGACCTGAAAGTTGATAGTTCGCTAAATAAACGGGTTTTTATGTTCAATATATAGTTACAATGACAAAGTTTTATTTCTCTGGGGCTCGCTGCATGCAGGCATTTGCCCATACGCTCAGCCTGGAACCTGCGGATGGGGCACTCTTCCTGAATGGCCTGTACTATGATGTGGACGTCATTGACCTCTTCAGCCTTCTGCAGAGTCTCAAGCAGGAGACCAGGCTGCTCGAGGGCCTGCACAACATTGGCATTCCTGTGAGTGATTGTCATGGGGCCTTCATTGCCATCATTTTGTCACTCGGTATTTTTATTCCTCTTGTCGTGCGCTGAGTGCAACTAACGACAATAAGACACACCAGACAAGGATGACAGTTGTGCTTTCTTGGACTCCTTGTCTGGCGTGTTCTGTCATGGTCAGTTGTACCCACTGCATTACAAGGTGAATGAACACCAACTAGCCCAATTTCTCACTATACTTCAAAGTATATTTATAGCAGCTTTAAAGGGACACTAAAGGGAAAAATGATTTCTTCTGCATCAGTAAATTACCGTTCTACAACACCAAAAACACCACTCTTACAACGATAAGATGTTTGGTAAGCCATAAAACGCGCAAGAACGAAATACAGGTGGCGACGCCTACTTAAGTTTCTGCACCTGGTGACTGTGATGTCTTGGATTTTGATGGCGTCTTCTAGGGCTTACTAATTATATATAGCGGTACAGGTTGACTACATTGTGTTCTAAAGGAACCAAATATTAAGCATGGCAAGTTTCGGGAACCTTTACTCAGCCAACGCGGCCCAAATGCGAAAACATACTTTGGAATCCCTGACGTCACACTGACGTAGCAGCGTCGGGGTTTCGGCGCGAAATTCAAATACTGATACTTGGACCTTCATTTCCTCATCTAATAATCAAACAACTTTTTTTAAATGATTACCTGCAGGGTTCTCAAACAATGCTTCATTAGTCTGAACTGATTTATTGTTTCGCTTTAGTGTCCTTTTAAACAAGCAATCAAGGAAGGTAGAAAATAGAGCTTAAGTCGTTAACAGACGCCAGAAAGTGGCACCTGTGTTGCTACTGGTGTAGGTTCTTTCTCTTCTCAACACCTTGATAATGAAACTGTGAGTGGGTGGATATGGACACAAAACTTTTGGATATGGACACAAAAAAAAATTTCAGCAAGTTGGACATACTGAAATCTGGGAAAGGCCCTTTGTTAACATGTTTGTACAACATGTTGTGGCTAAAATAGCCGCCAAGTTAAAAGAGGATGTGTGTGTGTTCTACTTGCAGAAAGATCTCATCCCAAGCTTGGTGAAAGTGGACCTTGTAAACAACAAACAAGAATATGGAGTTGACATCAGAGACTCTGCAGTGCTGGTGAGTCAGCCTTGTAGTTATCATTTGCCATCTAGAACTTAATGCATGCATCTCTGTGTGGAATTGTATGTCTTAATGCTTTGTGAACAGGCCTGACCACACAGAATGTGGTTTGGTTCTTGTGTTCTAATATTGGAAAGCATGTTTTATGTTGGATCAACAAGGGCCATGTATGTTTAGGTAGCATAGAACAGACTTCAGTTAGTGCACATTATTGCTGAAAGAGAGTGGTTGCTTGACCAATTTTTGAAAGAAAAACAACCTGTCAGTGTCAATACTAGTAGCTTTTAACTGCCTGAATAACAGCTACAACACCATTACCATGATATTGTAAGTTGCTACCATGTGATTGTTTTGCTTGGGGCAGAATTATTTGTGCAATTCGGCATCTTTTGAAAAAGCCCATGCCGACGCTGTCGCAAAGCGTCATACAGATAAACTGAAGGTACAGGATTCCCTTCCTATGCTTGCATGTTTTTCGTTGTTTACTGTGCATTTGTACCAGTGGTTGTCGTTTCATGGTACCAGTACCATTGTTGGTATCCGCTATCTGGCACTCAATGTGTAATGCGCAGTCTACAATGAATGTTCTGCATGGTGCAGAGGTGTAGTTTATCTTTGTGCCGATTTGACATCAAAAGAACCTTGCTTTGAGATTCTGCCTGGCTAAAAGGAATCTGCCTGTCTTTCTTTTTTCCCCCCCAGTACATCAATGACATTGAAACTGACCCAGTGTACCGCACCTGGCCAAGCAGTGTCCAGGACATGCTGCGGCCCACCTACCCAGGCATGCTGAGGCATGTGCGCAAGAACATGTACAACCTGGTAAGCATCACTGCCATCAAGAGTTGAGGCCCACTTGTTGAATGTGTTTCTAGCCGCAGCAATTCATAGCTCCCGCCTACACAATACAGCTTGAGCCACAATTTAGAAATTGTAGCCTCATGATTGGTCGTCATTGTGCTGTGCCTAAATCAATGGGTTGTTTGTTGATGGCACTTTCATTATAGCCTTCTTTTTCTTCCTTGGCCTTAATCTGGATCTGAGTCTCTATTTCTTGGACCATTGGGCTTGGTCTGTTTGTAGCACTTTCAATATATTGGAAAGTACAAAGAGTGACTTTACATGACCTGTAAACATTGCCCCTGTGGTCATCTTTTGATGCCAAATTCAAGTTTGCTCCTCTCTCTCTTAAATTTTTTGAAGATAGCCCTAGCAAGAATGCACTTCAGGTTTATTGCTGAGGTGTTTTTTGATTAGATTACACGTGCTAAAGCGGGCATGCACGATGATTTAAGTTGTGCGACTACTCGAGTGTCACCGACTCTAATAGTGAATGTTCAAATAATTTGATTCACAAATCAAATATCTACTAGTATTCGATTCTGCAAATATTCAATATATTCGTTGTACAGAACTGCACAGTGCCGCTTGTCGCTTACGCCACTGAGCCCATCGTGCTTGATGCCGCCCAAGCAAGCGTGTCACTTCGTTTTTGGTGCAAAAGGAGCATCGAGCGTGCCGTTGATGGGCCACCCCAGCTGACGCGGTTTCAGAATTAGTCAATGCAAGAGCTTCTTGACGTTGGCCTAATGCAGGGATCGCACACATGCGCTTGAACGTCACTATTCACAGAACAGTGCAACATCAGCCGGTTCCGCCTACAACATTCATCCGGGTCGACAGGACCAGTCAAAATGATAGCGTGACACAGGCAAAGGGAACAGAAACATAAGCAGCACGTATTTCAGAAAGTGCGAAAGCATGCGATGGGCACGCAGATCGTGTTGGATACACGGCGACGAACTTCACGCTGCTTCAACAGACATCAATCTAACCTGCACAAATGATATCGGGACTGATTACTGATGAGCCAGTTGTATGAACATATTAGTGGCAAGCAATCCGTGACATCTTGTGGCCTATTACCACATGGAACAGGGGCGAATTTTTGTCATAGCTACACTGGATCCAGGCCATTAGCTTCACGAGAACTTGCCATAACTCTCGAGATTTCAGAATCTATGACAGGTGGCAATACACACCGCACCTGACAATGAAACGGTGTGGACAGTGCCTGCTCTTTACTGTCAGCGCCAACTACACACGGAGCAGTGATAGTGTCATGTGATGTGCAGTCCTTTCTTCTGCCACGCAGGTTGGCATTACGATAACCCGCCTGCCATAAAAGTGGGAGAGCCCTTCAGTATTTTCGAGAAAAACTGGAAAGAAAGGCTTTCTATGCAATAAATAAACGATTGCCACAAAACACAGGCCCGATATTAAACTGAGAGAACCTCATTGCTATTCAGTACAACAGAACGTCAGTAATTCGTTAATTTCAGAGGCAAAAAAAAGCATTTGATTTTATTCAACAGAAATTTTATTGACAAAAATTTTTTGTCTGGACCTTCATATGCCAGAACTGAGCTGTAATCAGTGCTGCCACACTAATTTGATATGCCAGCATACGAAATTGTATAAGAGTAGACCATGCTATATAACTTGATTTCTGTGCACTACCTAAGATACTGATAGCTTGCTACATTCTCATTATGCAATGCTAGAAGACTCCGGGCCATGTGCAGCACTGTATTTTCTTGCCCAAAATTTGTAACCATTAAATTTTGTGATAAATTGTTTCATATCCAATGTAATATTTGGCTTCATTTTCTTTCTTCATTTGATTTGATATTCGATTATAAATCTAATATTTGGTGTTTGCACACCCCTACTGATAAGGTCTGTGTTCCATTCCAGCCTTGGCTAGTACACAGAAGTAATGTACATGTCTCTACGTCAGTAATAGTTACCAAGAACTGTAACTATCTTTCACCAGTCCCACACAGCTTGCAATGTATACGGGCACTATTGGCTGTAACATTCTGTTCATGTTTTGCATGAAAACCCTAGTGGCATTTTTATTGCACAATCTTATACACAGTGCGACATCTGCATGTGAACGTGCATTTAAGGACAGCTTTAGCTTTGAACCGCATGATTTTGGTGAAACAGCCCGATTGCAGCTGCTCCAGCTCTACTATTTTACATGCCAGCAACATTGAATTGAATTAAATTGAATTTTGTTTTCCTTGAACAAATACACAAGGAAGGAGTAGCCACAAGTTGTATTGAACTTGTATTGAACAAGTTAGCAATCAAAGCTATAATAGAAGCGTCCCGCGGTCATCACATGTGGTAGCAAGCATGCCTGTTGTTCAGAGTAGACACACATTTATTTACGTTTTACTCGTGCATAAAGAGCTGCACCCAATAAATTTGAACTGAAATTTAAATGAGTACCCTTAACATGAGAATGTATGATAGTCAGAGCATCAGTTAAATTAGGCTCATCATAGCTCGAGTTCATCTCCTAGGATAGGCTACTCATTTCTTTAGAACTCTACCTTTTCAACGAGTTGTTCCTTTACGAAATGAAACAGCAAGGACACCAAATGTTCACTTTACAATGAAGCACATTTTGCAGCCCAGTGTTTTTTCACTTATGTTGACGGGAGAAGGCATGCACTTCAACGATGGCATGCATTTTATGTCATTGCCAGGTGGTCATAGTTGATCCTTCAAAAGAAAATGCCAAGGACATCCTCAAGCTGGCAGAGTCATTCTACGTCCACCGGGCTCCCCTGAGGTACCTGCTTGCTTTTGTGCTTGTAATTTTTAAGCGCAATTTTAATGTGTCATCAGACATTGGTGGTGTTATTAAATATGGTTACAGTGCTGAACAAGACAAACATATAAACATGAACTGCTCATGATGGGCCACAGTACACGAAACAAGGTGCTTCAAGAGCAAGTCGCCACAATGGGGAGTGGATTTAAATAAATGTTCGCCACTGCTAGGGGCAGCACTTGTCTTGGTGGCCTGTTACTTTGTTGGTTTCGCTGGGGTTTCAATAGGTAATGGAAGCTTGCATGACAATAATGAGCTGGAAAACTTATGTTACAAGCTTTGATCTTCACCAGGAATATTTACAAGTTTCTATGGAACATGATGCTCACAGTGTGCAATTTCTTGTTCATTTCCTTCGTCGCCAACCATTCTTTCCGCCACGGAGGCTCGTGTCGTCTGCTCAAGCAGACAGCGCACAGCCTTCTTGTGGGAATGCTCATCGCGCTGCTATTCTTACCTTCTTCAGACCTACTGAAATACTTTTTTGTAACATTGACTGCACTCTAGACATTGTTTATAGGTGCGCTGCATGGTGGTTTAGTATAACTGTAGGGGATTTATACCTTTTGATTACATTTGGGATGTTTCTTGTTCTGGCCGCTTCTTGCATACCTGCGATGATTTAAACGAACATGATGTGACTGCATTTCTCGTGAGGGAGTGCTGTGCGAGTAATTAAAGTATTGCTTTTCCCTCATTGAGAAAGTGGCAACAATGACTAGGTGGTTACTTAGTATGCCTGTCAAAACATGTTATGTCATCAATGACTTCACATCATCATGGGAAATAACTGCTTCCTGCCACAATGTAACAACGACTATGCTTCGTGCGATAAAAGTGTAAATTTGGGTGCTGAAAAAAAAAAGAAGCTGACTGCAACTGTGGAAAAAGTCTGTACTTCAACCAACGGACTATGTCTGCTAAAAGCACTTCCATCCTCATTTTCTCACCAAGATGTGGACTTCTGAGCGTGGTGAAAAACATTGTTGTGCAACATGTACAATCCATCGAGTATGTGTTGCAGAACAGGCATAGTTGCAACAATTTTTATTAACTGATCAAGTTGCCTTTCAAAGCACTCTGCGACAGGAAAGCCAAAGGACTTGCCTGAGAAACAGCCTAACTCTAGCGAGGCCTCCGTGAACATCTAGTATTCCAGTTAGATGTGTTACACATGACAGCAGAAAATGTGCTTCCAAGTTCACAAGACAACACCAAAGGTATCCCTGGTCTGTCTTGTGAAAGTGGTGCTAAACATAAGAGTTCTGAATTTACTTTCTCAATGTCTACCCCTTGTTGCTTTGCTGTCACTCACCAACAAAGTACACACACACTAGCATTCAGGAATGTAACATACTGGCAGTCAGAAGTCACAGCAAAATAAAAGAGCTTCGAAGGCGTCAAATGATCATTTAAAGGTACCATTTTCCTAAAACTGCAGCTCAAAATGTTAACAAGACCCTGAAATGATTGTGACGATTTTGTAGAAACATTCTGTGTCATTAGGATAGGCCCTTCTGGTCATCATTTGATGCATCTAAGTGTTCCGTATAAAGCATGTAATTTATTATAAGGTTTTAAAAATGTACATCGCTACCGATTGCAGTATGCCATTCGGCTCAGTTTTCATCTGCACCTGACCAGGTGATGCGAGGTGACCATATGACGCCAATAGGGCGAGCTATCCGATTGGTTGCCCAGGATGCTTCATCAATAATTTTTCCAACTTTATGGCAAACAAATATTGTTTGTAATAGTTGGAATGTTAGTTAATTTGTTTCTATAAAAAAATAAAGTAACAGGAAGAAAATGCACAAGGACAATTTATCACTACACTCTAGACTTCCGGCACACAGCAAGTGTCGTCTGCTTGTGTTGCAACATGCTCCGTGTTGGCAAGAGCTCCGCGGTCTGTGTTGGTCTCAATCTCTCTTTTCGCAACCATTATGGTTCGCCCTTGTTACGTTGTGGGCAGCAAATGTAGTGACTGGCAATATTGCAAGCTGCAACATTGTGTCGCTCTGCAAGGCAGCAGACGAGCAGAGTGGCTGCAGTGCATCGGATTGGCGGTATCCGATCGGAACCAGGGTTTACGAGTTTGTGGCTGTCACTTTATACGTCGGAGGATTACTAACTACCACAATGGTGTTTCACACGTCCAGTATTCGGGTAAACGCAATCGTAAGCAGACTGGGCCTGTGCATTTCACGGGATGAGCGGAGGCGCAAATATGAACAGTTTGCACGATGCAGCTAGCTGGTGGCACAGAGCTCAACCAAACACAGGACTAATATAGCAGTAACCAGGTTTATTCTACTTTGCTGCTGGTATAAATATTTGGCAGGTGCATTATCGGTAGCATGTTGTTTTTCTAAATGTTTGAAATGTTTTATGTTTGGTTAGAGCAATAGTAGGTCTTTGTTTGGCTGGTTAAGCTTTGCACCACCAGGTGGCAGGACCGTGCAGACTGATCAGGCCGCTCACATATGTCTATGCTAAAGCTATTTCATTACAGCAATAGTAGTGTGGAAGGGCTTTAGTTTAGGCCTCCACCCAACCATCGAAATGTCGAGCTCACCTGTAGTTACCGGAATACCGGAAATGCTCATAAAGCGCACTGCTTTGATAGCTCTCGCTATGGATTGGCTACTAGGCAGCTGGCACAGAGGTTGGAGAGCCTTCGCATGCTGGCTCCACGACAACTGGATGCAGATGACACAACATTCCATCATTACGCAGAGCCAGTGAAGGCGGAGCTTAGCCCCGATCACTTGGGGAACGAATTGAGGAGAAAATACATGGCTATGGAGGAGGGTAACTTATAATCATCCTTAGTTCTCTTAATATTAGATGCTGCACGCAAATGGTGGTGCAAGTGATTTACTGTAGCTACCCTGTGTGTCTACAAAATTTGTTTGAACCATTTCAGGGACCCTTTAAAGGGACACTAAAGGCAAATACTAAGTCGATGTGGACTGTTTAAGTACCATTCCAGAAACCTTGCAACGTTTGTTTCATGCCCAGAAAAGACTTAGTTTACGAGAAAATTACATCTGAATGGTCCGAATACCTTTTTCGAAATTCAAATCTCCCGCCACCCAACCGGGGGAGTGGTGACGTTGCATACACCCTTTGCTGCCATCTGTGAGTAAAACGGCGCCCGACAGGTGGCGATACCGAGCCAAGACAGAGCAGTGGATTCGCAGCTACAGCTGCTTTTTGGTCAAGTGGCGTAGACTGGTCGGGCATCCCACGACATCACATGGAAGCTGAATTCTCTGCTACTTGCAGTTTGTGCAAGTTTCACAAGCCAGCAAAACCAGCACAGCACTACGCGATAATGAAACTACTGAAACGCGAAAGTGTGGGCAGCGCAGAGTTGAGCGAAAACAGTGCCTTTCAACTGCCCCACATCATTGTCAAGGGTAATTTCATTGAGTTCGTTTTTCTAAATGAAATAGAACTGCACAAGTAGCATTTTATTTTGTCTTATAATACAATACAAGGATGTTTTTTGCAACGAGTGGTTCAGTACTAGTGACAGAATTAAACTGAGGAGTGCTTTCGTCATCGCACAAGTACTTGAATGTCCCGGGAGAGTCTCTAATCATGTCCTGCATTTACCTCAATTTCTCGATTATTGAGGCGCTGTTCGCGATAATATTGATGCCTTAGAGATTCTTAAGCACTAATCTATCACTATAGCTTGACTTAGTATTTGCCTTTAGTGTCCCTTTAAGATCAATGCAGAATTAATTAAATTATGGGGTTTTACGTGCCAAAACCACTTTCTGATTATGAGGCACGCCATAGTGGAGGACTCCAGAAATTGTGACCACCTGGCGTTCTTTAACGTGCACCTAAATCTAAGTACACGGGTGTTTTCGCAATTCGCCCCCATCGAAATGCGGCCGCCGTGGCCGGGATTTGATCCCACGACCTCATGCTCAGCAGCCCAACACCATAGCTACTGAGCAACCACAGCGGGTGCAATACAAAATGCCATCTACACCAGCGTGAAAAAGACCAAAATAGAACTTCTCAAGGGCACAATCAATGTCAGCACTCACTAAATGGCAACAATAGATGTGCTAGATGGTTCTATTGCTGCTGAAAATTATAGCAAGAAACTTACAAATCTTTAAAAAACAACGCTCGAAGGGGACGCTCCCATCAAAGCCCCAGCAAAAACAACACAGTGACTGGCCATTAAGACGTCCTGCCCCTTGCAGTGGGGCTTAGCGTAACTGAATGTTTGTTGGACACACCGCCTGTGCCTGTCGCCGCTCCTGTCTTCTTACATCATTGGACGGGCACTAGAAATCAACTGGCTTTACTGCATCACTGCTTACATGCATGTTTGTGTTGTAGGCTAAGGGCTGTGGCTTCTGAATGAGATGGCCAGCTGATGCTCCCATAGACGGGCACTAGGCAGACAAGTGGACAGCAGCACTTTTACTTGATTGTGTCAAGGCACCAACTTCCACGGCTGAGTGGCATATTTTCCCAGGGCAGGCCCAGCCGCGCACCATAGGCTCAAACTGCAGAGCACCATGTTTGTACCGTGCTGCCCACAGTGTTTGTCTTCATCTTGCTTACTGCTGAAACCATGTTTCACAATGCCACTAACCAAGCTTTCAACATCTGTGGTGCAGTGTGTATCAAGAGAAATTTAATGCAGCTCACTGTCCTCTCATTCTCCAGGGTAGGCCTGGTGTTTGCCGTGAACCCCAACATGTCTGTGACAGGAAACGAGGACGCTGGTGTGGCCATGCTGAATGCCTTCAACTTTATCAGTCAGAACACCGTGCCTTACGATGGACTGTCCTTCATTACTGATGTGAGAGTTTTACCTCTTCTGATTGTCTGTATTTATTTCAGCATATCTCTCTTTCTCTCTCTCTCTCTCTCTTTCTTTTTCTTGCCTTTTGAAGTGTCCACCCGTCAATAGTAGCATGCTATTGAAATGGATGATCTGTCCGACAGTTTAGGCAAACCCTGAGGGTGTCTTCAAGCAGCTTCTGCAGCATTGGTTTACAATAACGAATTTGTCAGGTAACCTGACAGGTAAAAGAATGGAGTGTGCAATGCTAGTGTGCGAGTGACTTGGGGCATTTGTGTCCAAAAATTAAGTAAACTTTTGTGCGTTCAACATGATGACGGGAAACTGTGCAAGATGTGTGGAGGTTTTAGATAAGCTTCGGGTAGGCATATCTTATATTTCAAATTATTGATATATTGAACTACTCCACGACCCCTTCGAGTTCGATACGTATACCTAGGCGTGACTGCAGTTCAATGTTCATTGAGTGTTAAACTTATAAATCTCTTCATGCAGATATATGCAGTAAGCAAAGGTGGACCCGTTACTACCGAGACGGTCATCGCTCAGTTCAAGCTCAAGTTTCCTGGAGAGGACCTGGAGATGGTTTTCGGGGAGGACTCGGACTATGACACTGGACGCAAGGTGTGACAGAGAACCGTTCTTTTTCTCCTCCCCCCCCCCCCCCCTCCCGTGTCTTGCTTTTCTGCACATTTCATATTCTTTCACCCATCCGCATTTCAGTTAGCTTGGGAGTTCATCAACAAGACAGGCATCACCGGCACTCCACAGGCACTCCTGAATGGCGTCTTGTTGAAGCAAAGTCATGTGAGTGGACACTTCTGTCATGCGATATGTGTCACTATCAGCGTCGAATATTTAAAAATGTTCAGCATGGCATTTCCTTCTTAAATTGTAGGAAGTCAAGGAAGGCATAGAGCGAAATTGACTGTTTTCTATTGATTTATAGAATTAATTTATGTATGAGACAATGATTTGTATTGAGAAGAGAATGACAGTGATATCGTATCGTACCTAAATAAACAAATAAGGCTTAACTTTGTCATAAACACTCGCAAACACAATTCACATGACAAACATCAGATTGTGGATGTTTGCAATGCAAGTGCACCATTATTAAAGCTAAAAGTTTTTTTGTAATGAATAAGCTTGCAACTTTGCATGGTAGCAAATTACATTAAAAAATGGCTGCATAGTTCCCATGTGGAGCCTGCAATCCATTATGACATCAGTTTTTATGCAGTAATGAACAGTGCACAATGTCTCATCTGTGCTTTCACTCTGTTTCCATGAACAGTTTTCTTGGCTCCCAGGTGCTGTCGTGTTAATCGATGTTATATAGACAGCTCCACTCTCTAACTTACCATCTTCATCTTTTTGTGACATGCTGTTTTTTTTTTTATTTGCAGTTAAATGCAGACATGTTCGAAGAAGGTGTCCTGACCGAAATCATGAAGCAGACTCCCATGATCCAGAAGAGTGTCTACAAGGTCAGTTTGTGTATCCCAAGTCCCAGAATTATTTGTCTGCTTCTGTTTGTTTGCACATGTTCCCGTATTTTTAATGCGAAGTGTTAGCTTTAACTGAGCGCATACTGTGTCACACTTCTCAGCTCTGTGCTTTCTATGCAAATTGTTAGCCCCAACTGGGTACTTACTGTGTCGCACTTCTTAGCCCTATAATTTTTATGTAAAGTGCTAGCTCCAATTAGGTACATACTCTGTCACACCAAATTGTGTTGACGGAAGCTGCAAGGGTGTGAAGTATAGTGGTTTGGGGTCCAAGTTCCACTTCCTCATAAATTCTTATGTTGCTGTGTTGTCATGGTGTGTGATGGTGAAGAATGAGGAACAGTACCAATAATAATCAGTAGAGAAAAGAAGTATTGATTTGGCAAACTTGTGTTGAGGGAGCAAGCAACACTAGGTAAGAATAGTAGCAAGCATAGTCGGCGATTGTTGAATCAGAACCGAACTGAAGTGGCTCTTGGCTGGCCGCTATTTATACATGACACAGAAAGTTCTCAACCTGCCTATAACCTGCCTGCTAGTAAAACTAGCGCAGTGATCATGCAGAAGCTGGAAGCGTTGCATTCACTATGCGCTCTGAGAGAGAGATAACAGTGCAGGCAAACATGACAACTCACGCTTCGAAACAAAAAGATAAGACCGCACGTGAGTGGTGACGAGAAAAAGTAAAACAAGCACATCATGCGGCAGTATGTCCGCATGTGTTGGATGAGCGTGCTGAAACTTACTTTCCCCCACGTACCCTTAAAGTAAGATGGCGTCATCACTCTCTTGCAAGCAGTATTGTGTATTGAGACATAAATAGGCCCATAGTGATGTCAGGTTATATATCTTGTACCATTGGCAGAGCTGCTGAGACCATTGCTTATATAGGCGGCCGGGACAGTGTGGTTGACTCTTTTTTGTTGTTTTTTCTTCTTTTTATGACTCACTGACTAACAAGTACACCATATCGCATGGAAGAGAAGGAAAGTGCAAGGCGGGGCTGTGTTTATCCAGTCCTTTCTTCACACTGTGTTAAAAAAAATATGAACGATCCAAGAGCTGCATTAAAGCATTTGCACCTGTAACTGTGTAGCTTATGGGCGCTTGAACAAGTATTATACAGATTAATAACGGAGACTGACGTGATGATTTTCCAACTTTTGCGCTAACTTGGGAAGCCTGACCCAGCTGACAGGTCTGACTGATTGCCCTGCCAGATCAGACTGGTCTTTCAGTGCGTTTGGCACAATGTGCTGCCTGGTTGACGTGTCGTGAAACTGGCATTTTCAGGGGGAGCTGAATGACTCCAAGGATGTGCTGGACTTCTTGATGGAACAGCCAAACATCATGCCTCGGCTTAACCAGCGAGTCCTTGCACCAGGCACCAACTTCTTGGATCTCACTGGGCGAGTTGGTCAGTTCAGGCTTTTACTTCTTGCATACCGCTGTTAGTGGTGTCTTGGTCTTACTCAGTAGATCACCTGACAGTCATTTATTGTGTTTGCCCAAATCTGACTCCCTTCCGAATCTAACATGCACACAGTTTTTGGGAGTTGAAAGCAAGAAAATAATTTGCAGCTGAAAGTAACATGCACCCATCTTTATCACAAAAAAAAAGCAGCATGCCTACAGTTCTTGCTATCCGAAAAAAAAAATATGTAACCTTCAAAATTTTCATGGAAAATTATTCACACGCACTTTGAGACATCTCATTAACATTATCTATGAACAACAGCATGTCCTCCATGCAAGTCATTGCAGTTGATATTCCACATTCCTTGGATCATTCCACAATCATTGACAATGGGTTTGGGGCCCACGGCTCAACAACCATATCACCACATTGTCTTATTATACACAGCTCTTCTTAATGCCAAGAACATATGACACAATGCTGGTAAAATAACTTCTATCTTGAATGACTTTTCTCAACTGAACTGGTGTGTCCATGCATCATCATAGCTTGTGTACATGGAATGTTGTAGAAACTTGTCGTGCTGTCATCTCTTGATGACACTGGCAATGGCACTGGCTGTGATAATAAATTGTCAACAGGTCACAAGTTCTGCTTCGGTTGTGTATGAAACTGTAATGTGTAGGCAGTTTGTGGGCTTGCTTTGTTGGAAGCAAATAGGATAATGGCTCTACAGAGAAGCCATGGTGTGAAACACAGCAGATGTGGAGCAAACAAACAAAAAACGTCAGTGGGCTTTTAAGCAAGCATTGTGAAGTGCTGACTGTCCTTTCTTCTGTCATGCTGGTACCTTTCTAGACATTAATGTTCTGAACGGATCAACTGATGCGTTCATGTTGGTTTTTAACTGAATTGGTTTCTAACTGAATTCACATGACAGTGTTTTGAGGGGCTTCAAGTTAAACTATAGGCTAATAGTACTCTGCAGGACTTGCAAACCAAAACTGCTAAAAAGTAAATGGAAAGAGCATGCTGCAGTGCAGGTGGCAGTTGTGCTTTATTGCAGATACTAAGTAGCATTTTTGTTTTGGTGTCCCACACTACACACAGTGGCAGTCACCTATTTGTTGACCTGTTGTCATCCCGCAGCAAACGCAGGATGAAAAAAAAACGTTTTTTTCTTCTCGCAGGAAATTTAACTCGCGTAATGGTCGCACCCCTGAATTTGCGTAAAAAAAGAAAGCGTGATCAATATACAAGTAAATACAGTAATTACCAACTCGCTCAGCTCTCAGTTCTTTCCCAAAGCACATTTGATAAGTGTCCTTTTGCATGTCTGGTGTTTTGCACGTTATAAGTATACGCTTCAACGGTGTAACTGTGCAAAACCTGTGATACTAAATATGGTGTTTCATCGAAACTGTTTGCTGTCGCAGCTCTTGGGTACACAAAAGTGCCTGCTGTTGAAACTCTGACAAAGCTCTTTAAGAGGACTTTCACTTTGAGTGTTCATTTCAGTGCCTCGTAATGGCAGGAGTTGTAAAGGAACCCTTGTCTTGCAACAAGGATGCCAAGTGGTCTTTAGGAAACGAGCTGCTCCCTGCACTTGGAACGTGTCCTTGTCGCAGATGGCTTTCAAGATACAGCAGCCCGGGCGGGCGTGCACGGCCGTAGATGAGCCACAATTGCCAGCTCATCCTCGCACGCTTTCACTCGCACATACAGCATATGGTGCACGGCGACAGTTTTATCGCCCTTGGACTTCATACGGAACCTCACGGCGACGGCGACGCCAACAGCAGAAATGCGCTTGGAGTGTCCATATAATTGCTATCACAATGAAATGTAGGTGGAGAGTCCTTAGCTGGTGCTTGTGTGCTGCATACATATAAATAAAATTTGTTATTCACTTGTTAAATGAAGTCTATGCCCGCTTTGCATTATGTTGCATAAACACTGAGTGCTCTGTTTGCTGTTTAATATTGCAGTTGTAGGACTGACTCCTGACGACTTTGCATCGCTTTCACCACCAGACATGGGAGCCACATTTGCTTCGCAGGTTCTGTACGTACTGCCCAAAGGTGAGGCTCCTTCGCACTTAAAGAGCCAGCTGTTTTTCTTGTACAAGAGCTGTATTCACCTCTTAACTGGTTCGGCAATGTCTGGATAGCCACCTGTCATAGCACGTTGCACAGCTTTCCTTAACCCTTCGAGGGTCGATCTTTTTATTGCAGATTCCAATTCTTTTTAGGGAGTTATTTCGAAAAACATTTACCGTAATTTTTCTAGGGTGACCGTAAAGTGAGAAAAAAATATATTGCTTTGGTATGTGTGTACTCTTCGTTCATGAATAAACCCAATAAAAAAGGAAATAAACTTATAAGAATTGAAAATTTGACGCATTGTTATAGTTCAAGGCTACAGTTCAAAATGCGCACGCGAGAATATTTCACAAGACTCAAATGTTCCTGCTCTTACACTATTATGTACATCCATAACGTAATCGAACTGCGTAGCTATGCTCGCTCAAGAAAACTATGTGGTTGTGTGCCCTTCAAAGAAGCAAAACGTGTGACAAACTTCCGCTAATCTTCATCTTATCGCCAACCGGAGGCAATTAGTTTTCTTGAGTCTCCAAAAAGCAACGGAAACGCATGCACGGCGGCATCCTTCCTATGCGCACCCATGTGAGTGCTAAACGAGCGAGAAACAAGTGGTCACCCTTGGAGCGATTAGTAACGAGATAGGCATCAGTTTTATAAGCGTAAGAAGCCGAAACTGCCCCAGGAACAAAACCCAAACCTCCACCCGCCCACGTGCACACCAATGCGCGAGTGATACTATATAGATGCACTATATAGATGCACGGGAGCGAACTAGCGCTAAAACAAACCGTGCAACGAAAACCGAGAGAGGCAGGCGTGCGAGAAAAATTTTGCAGGCGTGCGAAAAGAAAAAGTTAGGAAATTGGCGCGCTTTTTAAACGTACAGACAGCGCCGTAAATATTACGGCATCGACCATTTTGGACTTCGTTCACGGCGCCGTATTTTTACGTCATTGACCCTCAAAGGGTTAAAATAAAAATGCTGCTGTCCCACAAGGTAATCACAGCACAATGAGCAAAAGTATGTGGACTAGAGGCTTGCTGAAGAAAGTGAATTTATCGGTAATTCAGACGAAATATACGTGGGCGCTGGAAAGCTTACTCTGCCAAGTTTGGAGTGCAGCCTTCAATTTCAAGTTCTATTTATCGGTGTAAAAGAAAATCAGCTTTATCGGGAAATCTATTGTCTATATACTTTGGCTCAGGAGGAGTGCATGTATACCGTTGAATGTTGATATAACAAACATGGATATGACGAATTATTGGGTATAGCAAAGTAAATACAGTTGAATCTCAATAATTCGAACTCGAAGGGGCCCGAAAATTTGTTCGAATGAAAAAAAGCTCAAATTAAAGGAAGCTAATTGAATGGAGGGCTTACCTGCAGCGTTGCATGTGCACTGAGCTAACACACGAGTGGGAAGTTCCACAAGATTTATTCACACGTATTTATATATTACAGTCATACCTGCTGTGGTTGCTCAGTGGCTATGGTGTTGGGCTGCTGAGAACGAGGTCGTGGGATCGAATCTCGGCCACGGCGGCTGCATTTCGATGGGGGCAAAATGCGAAAACACCTGTGTACTTAGATTTAAGTGCACGTTAAGGAACCCCAGGTGGTCGAAATTTCCGGAGTCCTCCACTACAGCGTGCCTCATAATCATACAGTAGTTTTGGCATGTAAAACCCCATAATTAAAAAAAAATACAGTCAACGTTCGATTTTTCGGACTCCATACATAGGAGCCGCGAAAACGTCTGAAAAATCGGGCAGTCCGAAAAAATGAACGCACCCTTTTTACTACCCCCAAGAGCTCAAATCGCCACAGGCACGTCCAAAATAGCTCTAAATGCCTGCCAGTACAATTATCAGGCGTATCGGTGCGCATACTGTGATAGGAGACGGCGGGTGCATGCATGTTAAAGGAAGCATACCATGTCCTATGACAATTGCCCCTTCTAACTTTTGGTATGCTTCACTGTATAACAATGCTGTATTGGGACGACGCTGACTTTCGAGAACCGGCATTATGCAATGCGCCATACTTTCCGCGCTCCAAAACCATAGGCGAGGATTACAAAGATGGAGTCAGTGCCATTGCTAACAGCAGCGAATTGTTTCAATGGAAAACATGGTACCGAACAGCAAGAAGCTAGGTAACGAACGTTGAAGTAGCTAGGCCTAGCGTTGCCGCGGTGTGGCTACGGCTGCCAGTGGATCTGCTGGTCGGAGTCGCCACCGCATGATTTGGTGCGCTGTTGAGGGCTTTGTCAGAGCGCAGTATGTTGGGATTAAGTGTCACAAATGCTTGCGCGTTCGAATTACCGAGCGTTTTCGCCAATTGGAATACACATAACTTTGACAGGACCACAGCGTCAGTTCAAATAAATTGGAAGTTCGAATTAACGAGATTCAGCTATATAAAATTTGGTTGGTCATGCTTTATTTCAGTGGAGTATTCTCCATCTTTAATGAAATCGAGAATGATAAATTCGACACGGTATCGGTATCAGCGTGCCCTCAGGTCATTTCTCAAAGCACGTCGAAGTAGAGCTACAGCAATATCCTTGTCATCACAAGCAAACTGTTTATGACTGAGCTACAAGGTGAAGCAACAATGCTACCACGAATTAAAGCAAGCATTCCGACTTATTTGTTTCTGCGGATGCCATTTATCCATGCCTGCCTGCTTTCCTTTTCGTACCATTTACCTGGGAAGCTGTTGAAATTGAGAAGCGGCTGCAGGCCCCGGGTGTTTTTATCACTATTATGGCATTTCACCACTCAGCAGTACCGGGATCCTTGGCTGCCGTACTGTCAAGCCATCGCTAAACAAAAGCAATGCGAGGAGCAATTTTATGATCACGAGCATTGCGAGTGCTGCACGGTGCCAGCAACCTGATAAATGGTGACGCGGCTCTCCGCTGGGCGAAGGCGTGGCACTGATGTCTGTCAGCAGACTTTAGGTTGGGAGCCCTATAGGCAATCGAGCGTAAGATCAGACCTACAGGTTAGACCGACGGCTTTTGTTGTAGTGTACAGATCCTAGTGCAGTACCCTCCGTGCCCGCAAGGTCTGCTGGCAGCATATGTATTTTATGTTCGCACTTGTAGGGCATTATCAGTATTTGAGCATGAGGTCAGACATATGGCTTTATGCAAACTTTGCAGCACATTTATATCTTAATTAAAGGTGTTTTGAGATCACTTCAAATCATAACTGAAAGGAATCATAGCTTCTGTGTGCTGGGTAAAACTATTTCACATTTTGGGGAAGAAAATGGTCCGAGGTGCCTAGGCTATTCTGTGCAGCAAAGCAATGTTGCGATGTGCTCATTTTAATTTTCAATGACTGTAAAGCTCAGAATATGCTGACCATGTAACGAAAACAAGTAATCAAAACACCTTTCATGCCTCGCATATTTTGCTCTAAAAACTCGTGAAGACCGGACAAGGTACTACCCGCTGACTGCCTGGGTGGTGGGAGACTTCGAGACACCGGAGGGGCGGCACCTGCTGCGCAGTGCCATGGAACATCTGGTGAGTTTGTGCACATGTATGTATGTACATGCATATAGGATACAAATGACTTTTATTATTTTTCAAATTTATAGTTGGAAGGTGTGTTACGTGTTGCTAGCGCAGCACATGTTCAGCCATAAAATATCTTTGACCTGTTGCGTTTGTTTAGTTATGTTTCTTCTTTGGTACAGTACAGGTGCCAAGTAGAGCAGCTGTATAATGCATCTTTTCTTTTCAGTGCTCTGGTTCCCATTTCAAGCCTGGGACTATAGTAAAGTAGGCTAGTTTTATTTGTAAGCTGGAGTTGCATGCATAAACGTGCACGAAATAACTGCATCAACATGCATTCATGCTTTTAGTTTGTTTAAAAACAGTGAGGCAAATATTAGATACATTGGATTTGCCTAGAGGAGTTGAGGAAATTTTTGTTGTGTGTACATTGTGTGGTTATTGCTTGCATCAGTGTTCAGCTATATTTAGGTACTCGCACCTGCACCTAGTGCCCTTCAAATGACTTCAAGGTTCTTTCAGTCGTTGTACATCTGTAGTCCCAATACCCACTGCGCTTTTCACAAATGAAGTGGTACTTAGCGAACATGCTCGTGTGTTAGCTGTGTTATATGCCGCCTATGTGCTTCTGCATGCAGTGCCAAGCTTGATCAGTTCTGTCTCGCTGCCTTGCTTTCAGCACTGTTCCAGCTCCTAGGTCAGTGAACAGAGGCTTCATGTCTTGATAAATGTGTTGCCGTCCTCCCTCAGCCTTGTCAATCTGCACTGCTTGCTCAATACGTACATCTCTCGATTCTTGTTAGTCCTTGTATGAGCTTGATTCTAACGAGCACTAGTTTTGACACATGCCTGGTCAGCACACTTGAAGAAAACTAGAGTGCTGTAGTCAAACCTTGACATCTCAGAGTTGCAGTATCATTTAGGCACTTTAGAACCTTCAAGTTCATGGCATTCCTGCTTTTTAAATTCTTTTTTTAACCTGAGATATATATTTATGGTTCACCATGTGCCCACAAAAGTACGCTGCAGCTGATCTCCATTCCTCCATACGAAAATTTTTCTCACATCTTGCGTGAGTATAGAAGGCAGTTGTTGCATTGAATCAGCAGTAAACAATAAGCATGCTGCATCGCTGCAATCAAGCAGCACGCTGCAAACATCCAACGAGTTGATGTAGTGACTGGTGAATATTCAGGCATACATGTGCACTTTGAACTCGATTGAGTGAGTGAGTGAATGATAATTGCCTAGTTTTGGAGATATGGAGACTGAGAAGCAATCAGGTTTTTCTGTTCAAATGGTACGACTACACCATGGTCACAATTGCAAAAAAATGTTTGCAAAAGCCTTATTTACAAATTATTATATGGTTGGTATATGATATGATTTTAGAAGAGTTTTGGGTTGTCTAATAGTGACATACTAGTACATTGTGAAATACCTTGACACACAAAACACATAAAACTGTCTATTTAGGCGACCAGATGTAACATTATCTGGTGACTAATCAGGATGGCTTAGAGGTGACAAAAAATAAATTGGCCAATTGGGTAATTCACACATGACGCTAGCTAGTGACCAACTAGGGTGCAAGATCCAACGTTAAGGTCACTATGATGCCTGTGGCGTCACCAATTTGTCCATGGCTCAGAATGGGGATGTCGCGTTATGCAGATCAGATGTTTATATGTTGAAGCACACAACATTGCACTCAACATTACTGATTGCAGGGGCCTTGAATTAAAGAACAGTATCTTTCCTCAACTTCCTCAGCCTCCTTGGTCAGTAGATTGGATTATCGGCCCCCTTACCACCCACATTACAATTCGCCATTGATGCATCATGTCACCCACCACTCGGTCAGGGTTGGCTCCACTGTGTTGAACTTTGGCAGCACACCTATGGGGAGCTGTGCAAGGCTCTCAATGGGGTGTGCTGTGAAGAAGTAGAAGATAATTGAGGGCATCAAAAAGTCGGGCTGCCAGAAAAATGATAGGCAACAATGTTGATTTTACTTTTGTGTCAGCTTGCAGTGTGCATGCTGTTTTGAACTTGCACCTGTCAATTTTAGTATGTGCACATTAGAATCAAGGTAATACAGAGCTGTGCATGAAAACTTTCACTTAGTTTGCTCCATATTACTAGGTGGTGGAATCTCAGCTGTTTGCAGCCCTTTGAAGTTAGCCGTGTCTCACCTCTTGCCCTTCTCTCATCCTTTGTGCTTCTCGTCTAAGGCATGCATGATGTGTCATATTTGTTTCAGGCAGCCATGGAAGACCCTTTGTTTGACGTAAGCATGGCTGAATCCTTCTGTGGCGTTTTCCTTCTGTTTCGGTTGCTAACACAGCCAGACAACATTGTTTGCTCGTTCTTTATCCGTGAACTATTGGTTGGCTTCCAGAAAAGAAAAAAAAAATATTGTTACAGAGTTTCACTCTAGCGTAAAATATGGCACATCAAGTGCATTGCGGTGCCTGGTGCAATAATACAATGAACTTATTCATGATCATATCACTGATAAAAAACGGGAATACTGTTGCTTGGCAGTGCTGCTTATGATTTGCTGCTATGACTTGCATGCATGTGTGGTTGTCATTCCTGCATGCCCTGCTGTTTGTGCATGTTGTGAGGTTGCCCCTGAACAAAAGTCAAACTAAGGCATAGTAGTGCTAATTCTACTTACTGCTAAAAAAATATTTTGTCACCGCATGAGCTTCTTTCATTTTCAGAAATAAATTATTATTGCCAAGGGGTCATAAGGAGAGATCTATTCTCCCATTTGACATGTAACAGTGCGGTATTTTCTGTTATAGCATAATGTCTAAAGTGTTTTACTCAAAGAAAATTTATATGTAGAAACAAATCGTGCTTTTTCATGCTGTTGCATGAATGAAAGTATTGGCGTCGGCCATGTGTAGGAAATGACAGCACAGTTTACAGCATCCACCCGCCGTGGTTGCTCAGTGGCTATGGTGTTGAGCTGCTGAGCATGAGGTTGCGGGATCGAATCCCGGCCACGGCAGCCACATTTCGATGGGGGCGAAATGCAAAAACACCCGTGTACTTAGAGTTAGGTGCACGTTAAAGAACCCCAGGTGGTCGAAATTTCCGGAGCCCTCCACTACGCCTCATAATCAGAAAGTGGTTTTGGCACGTAAAACCCCATAATTTTTTTTTTTTAGTTTACAGCATTAAAACATCTTTTTTGATTGCTCTTAACATTCTCATTGCATTTCATATTCTTCGCCTTCGCTTTGACTTTTCTATTTACTCATATGCTCAAATGTAGTATTGCACATGTCTACGTCAAGCTTTGCATGGCACACTCTGGTTCCTTTTCAGTTTTAATACCTCAAGCTGATTTGTAAAACTTAACGTCATATGCTATAGCATCCTGAGAGGTGACCCATTCAAGGAACTTTTTTGTTATGGCAATAGTTTTCGAGCACATAGATCATAGAATGAACAGAGTTGTATATGCACTCAGTGCTGCGTGAGCTTTCGTGCAGAGGTTTGTGAATAGCACTAAGGTGGACTGCACCACCATCATCGGGAGAGCAAAAGGACATTAGTTGGCTGATGTCATTAAAAATAACTGCTAAACCAATCAACAGCTGCAAAACAGCAAATGCATGTATGGCCAGGTAGCACTATAGTTTTGAGAAAAACAAGTTGTACATATATTTAAAACAATTCTGAAATTGATTTTTCTACACACCTGTATTTCCCTTATTGTCAAAAGCTTGCCTTTTGTCTGAAGCACATGTGAAGCGTAAAGCTTGTGTTTAAGGTTTATTCAATAACATGTGCGTCTTTGTGCAGTTCTCGCAGTTATGCTGCACACACCTGCCAAAATGTACCCAGTTCATGTTTAGTCAGTAGACTGCATTACTTGTTAACTCGTAATTTGTTAAGCTTGTTATGTATTGTTTGACTTATTACTGATCAACTAACTGTCATTCATTATCTTCTCATATATAATGCCCTGCGGAGCCTTTGGGGTATCTAATAGATAACTATTCTTTGTTGGGAAATCACCTCAAGGGGGGACATGGCATTCGGAATTGGCTTTCTTATTTTTAAGGTACTTTTTTATAAGTCAGGTGCTCTGTGCAAAAAGGAAACTTTTTATTTGCAGTTCACATTTACTCAAAGAGCAGAGATTAATTAGTTGCTTAGCTATGTTAAACTTACGCACTTATTAAACATATAAATGATGAACTTAGTTGAGTAGAAAAATTAACATTTGGCTTTTTATTGGACAGATATATGGTTTGTCGTACAGAAGCTTTGCAGGTTTTCGTTCCAGCAAAATCAATGTGAATTCTAACTCGCAGTGCTGTACAGCTGTTCAGGTACCTAAGTTAAGGTAATAAATAACTGAAAACCATAAACTAAGTAATGGCTTACGAAGGTATTCCGAATGCTGAAGAAATATCTTACTAAATACTTTCTTTTACTATTGTTATTATGTTTCTGACAAAACTGTAAAACCAACTAGCCCATCAGCTTGTGCTCAGTAAATTCTCACAGAACAATGTGCTTTCTTTCAACATCAGGACAGCACCAATGACATGCGCTTCGGCGTTGTTTTTAACCCTGGTGAATCAACCACCACAAACGGCCCATCTGCAAATAAGGTTATTTGGACGGCACTAGAGTCACTGCCGGCAATGGAGGCCATTGGGTTCCTGCGGAAACTGCTCTCAGAGAAGAACTACGCCGACTTTGCTGCTGGCCGGAAAGAGGCTTTTGAATTCCTTTCACCCGTGAGTCGTTTGTTGTCATTGGTTGAAATCTTTTCCCTCTTTTTAAACTTGAAACACTTCTTCACACCACTGCAAGCTGTTTAAAAAGGCAAATTCACAGCTCAACAAAAGCCATTTCATATTCGAATATGGTTGCAAGGAACTTTATGAAGGTGATTTTAAATGCATTAAATTTAATTTGCAGTCTAGTGAAAATTGGTTGCCAACCAACACAGGGTTGCTGTGTTTTCTGCTCAACAGCCCCCCCAGCTGCTGTAGTTTCATACCCTTGCAATCATGCCTTGATACTGTCAAGCTGCCGTATAACGAACACGGGTATGACAAATTATCAGGTGTAATGAAATAAATTTAAAATGTTTCTCGCCAGTATCAATGTGCAGTGAACATATGATTATAACAACTATCAGATATAGCAGAAGTATTTTCATGTCAGATGCAACTTTGTTTAATGAGTTTCAACTGCACAACCCAAACTGCTGAGCACCGAGCTGTAACCCATGCACATTCAGTGCTCTGTGTGCACAATGATGCTATAATAATGCATGAGTGGATAGCAGAATGTCTTTCCTAAACACACCACTGCCTTTATTTGGCAGTGTTTACCCGATTTCAACACGCCCCTGAATCTTTTGTAATTTCAGTATTTATGGCTTTAATATAGAAAACTAACATAGAAATGACATCATAACTCCTAAACAAAATAGAAATCTCACACGCACCTGATTTTTAATAATAAAGTTGTGGCTAAATCCAATTCTGGCCATTAGAAAAAAATGGCACCAGCTAAGTTTACCTTCACTGAATCAGAATGAATGTGTGCCTAATGTCCATTGTCATCGCTAGCGCATTATCATTGTTTATGGACGACAACATGTCCTTTCTAAGGCATATTGCACATTTAATATTTCACATTTATTGAAACACTTCACCCCAATTGCAAATGCAATGGCCGCTTGTGCCTAGGCTTGCCACTTCAAAAACATGTGACCCGACTTTGTTGCCACATGTTAAGCATGTAAAAAACTTATATTTTGAATGAGCTTTCATAGCAAAAAAACTGAAATCTATCTGTCGTCACCATTCCACGCTGGATTTTGTTATGTGATGGTGATGATGATGTAGCCATTCTGTGATGGCAATGGCAATGATGCCGGCTAGGCTGACTGTGATGACAGGCTGTTGCAAACACATTTTTGGTTTCGTATCTGATAGTGTCACACAAACGATTTGTATCAATCTTCTTGGATAAAAAGGCATGTATTAAACTCTCTTAAACATGGTCATCATTTATTGTGAGCTTCCATTTTTGCTCAATAATATTCTTATGGCAAGCCAGAAATAGGTGTTTCTGGCATGAGAAAGAGCTTTTCAATGCATTCATATCCTTTAGTGCCACCACAATGGACACTGCAGCCGTTGGGGTCAGTGTGAAAGGGTGTTTGAACCTGAATGAGCACCAACGTGATGTTCTGATAATTTGTCATTGCACTACACCTTGACCTGAAAGCTGGCAACTTTTGTGTGGAGAAAGTGCAGAAGTTAGTTTGGTGGAACATGTGGCATGTCCAACAATTTTGCGCATTTTCCACTCCTTGCTTTCCTAGTTGTTCTGTGCTGTAAGGAATCCAAGCAACAGCATCCTTAACTGCTAGGTGTAGTGTATTTGTTGTTTACGTTCATAGTCACAGTTGGTCAACTGTGTGTTTGCATGCGTATGTGTCATTTTTTGGCTTGAATGCTTGCGAACAGAACTCAAACGTGGGTGCATTCAAGAAGGCCCTGGCAGACTGTGACGACGGCTTCCTGACATGGCACAGGACGTTCTCCAGGCTTGCTCTCAAGCTCTCCCCACAGCAGCGTGCCGTGGTCGCTGGCGGAAGGGTGAGCACCAGTGTTTCTTGACGGGTGTCAGATCCTGCTAAAGGAAAATTCTTTAAAAAGCAGAAAGATGTGTGCCGGTAGGTCGGCAGAACAAGCAGAAACTCGCTCATACTCGCTCGCCAACATTCTCGCAGGCTTTGTACCCACTCAAACTCATGTGCACTCACACTGACTCAAGTTTCTGACTCGCGCCAACTCATACCTCAACAACATGCACTTGCATTCAGTCCACCCACTGATACTCATACTCACATCAAGTCCCACTCACCGGCTCTCACGCTCATTCATCCACTCACACCACTTGTCACTCGCCAGTGCCCGATTTCATATCTGAAATGAGGGGAGCGAGCATGAGCCAGTGTACTTCTTTGTAAATGTGCCAACCTATGTGTATGCCTGCCCTTAAATGTTTTCAGAACATGGAAGCTAGTTTATTTGCATGAGGAGAATGCGAGTCTTTATTTTCTAAAGTGCGTGTCACATTATACTCGGAACCAGGCTTGTAGCATATGCAGGTTGCTTTCTTTAACAAAAATTTCTTATTTTAAGATGTGGTAAGCTCAGCCATCAAGTGACCGAGCTCTGTGGGAAAGCTGATCTCTCGATGGCAGTACATGTTGGTGTGCAAATAGCAAGAATGCAACTCAATGCACTTGAGAGGAAGATGGTAATGATGCAGAGGGGTCCAGTTACAGTAGCAAAAATTATTGAGTCACTTTTGCTTACATAGTACCGTCTGCTATAGTAATGTACACCGATGCAGCCTCTCTGTGTGAAAGCGGCTGCCCCTGCACACACACACATGCATATGACTCCTTCGTGCTCGAATTTTCTTTGCTAGGCTATGCTATGTTGGGCAGTACAAAAATATTCTAACGGGGCTTTTCACTCCTGTTGGAACATTTTAGCTTAACCCAGCAGGCAATTCGTAACTGCAACATTCGCTTGTGCAGGATGAGAAGGTGGTCTCATGCAGTTGCACACTATGATAGTCGACAATTCATCACTCCTTGCTCTGTAATATAATTAGGTGTGTGCGAACATTCAAAAATTTTTAATATTATAGAATGCTATATTTTTTATATTTGTATTTGATTCAAAAACTAGGTTTTCAAAAACGTTCAAATATTTGGTTGGATATGAATATTCAAAACAAGTCAAATGCATTGCTGGTTGTGCGGGAGTAATCACAGTTCTTAGCGTTTCTTTTTATCTAATCTTAAGAATATGAGTCCTATTTTGTGCCGAATTTTGTGATAATTTCGTGCTGCTGGCGAAATTTCGGCTGTAAAGCACATGCTCAGCCACTGGACGACTAACCTGTGCGGGAAAGCCAGCCTCTCACTAGCAAGGGCCACGGGTTTGCAGAGAGCAATGGTGCACTTAGAGTACAACGAAAGGGGATGGGGGCGACTACACAAAAAAAGTACAACTGCTATAAGAAGGCTCTTTTTCGGAAGTATAGGTCCAATGGGCCGATCCTCAGCAGCGATGCCTGTACACACGGCCTCCCCAAGCAAATATACCAGTTCCCCGCCGCGTGCCCACATCACCCTTCCATGCAGCGTATTGCATGCCTGTTACAACATATCAAGATAGAGTGCTGGTCAATTTGCTTCTGCAATATGCGCCCGAACGAAACCCGGGACTTGTAGGGCAGATCTCGCACATGATGGGTGTTGCACGATGGGCATTGCCACGATGCCTGCGCATACCGCAGTAGGCAAAAAGGTGCTGTTCTAGACGAGTGCGGATTAATTTCACACATTTACTTTGAGTTATATTCAAAACTTCTCTAGTTTTTCTTTTTTCATGCAATAAAAGGTGTCCTTTAGCTTCTTCCTGCAGTATAATGTAGTATACCTTGCATTATATTGGTAGTTTCATTATATTCGAGCAAATGTGGTACCTTGACAGCAGCGGGTCAGTCAGATGTCTCACACTGAAGGAATACAAAAGAAGGGGCTTGCTGCACAAGCTATGCTGCAGAAGTCCTGCTTGCATACGGCACAAAATATAGGAAAAAGAAAAGGCAATGTTCTTGCAGTTCTTTTCTAAGCAGTGGTCATGATAGCTAACAGTACAGCACTGCTTCATTTTGGTTGGGTGTGAGCACAGCTTTTGCCTTGCTCAATTGTTACTTTTCCAGTGCCACCCCCAATCCGGAACTTACTGTGAGACAGCAAATGCGCTGAGTGTGCGGGCAGTTGCTGCTGTATAATAGGGCACAGGCACAGAACAGACAACTAGTCAGAATTGCTCAATTTCCCAAATTAGCATGAGTCAAATACACAGTTTTTCAGTGTAAGTGCTTACCAGTCAAATTTTTTTACCGTTTACAGTGCAAATGCGATGTTCCAACATGTTAATGTAATTAAGCTTTCTAAAAATAGATGTGCATATCTTTATTCGATATTCGAAGCTAAGTATTCATATTTGATTTATATTAGAAAATTTAGAATATATCACATATCACTAGCTCACATTACACATACCTGGCTTCATGGTCCGTCATTTCGTATCAATGTGATTTGCAAAAATAGAGCCTCTCGGTTCCCCCTGTTCTTCTCGCTCATCACGTTGCATTTACAGTTTTACATTTTACGCGCAAGCGTACATGGCTCACCAGTGAAATGAGCGATGCAATGTTTGAAGCCACGAAGGAAGTGAGTGCCAGAGGAGGAAGGTGCCTGTAGGTGGAGAAGAGAATCGTGTACCAGGGAAAGTACGAAGAAGCACACTGAGTGCATGGCAAAGCAATGCCACCTAGAGGAAAGTCCTGAGGGTAGGCAGAGGTGCGCTAGGTTGACCTTTTCTGGCAGTTGCTATGGGTTGCGTGTGCGTTATGGAGGTGCCGGGTTCGTCTCGTGGCGAGAATGCAGCATGCACAAAGGGATGAGTCGTCGGCGCACCTAGACTCTGCCCGCAGCAATTGATGAAGACACCTTCGTGCTGGCTAACGCTTCACAACGCAAACTGAGCGGCGAGTATGCAACACACACAAAGGTATGAGCCATCGAAGCACCCAGACTGTGATCTCAATGCAAAATGCTTTCAAGATGAGGCGTGCACGGCCACGGAATACACAGTTGCTGCAGGAATACAACGCCGCCCCTCCCTCCCCTCCCCCTGGAGCCTAGCGCGCAGTAGAAGATGGCGCCCTTCCTTCCCGTTTTCCTCCCTTGTGTGCATGAGATTGAGCCTTCATCGTCAGCCCAGCGTTGCACGCTTTCACTCGCGCATATAGCATACGGCACGCGGGGATGATGTTATTGCCCTTGCATGTTATATGGAACATTGCGGCGGTGGCGACGACAGCAGAAATGTACCACAATAAATTGCTATTGCAATTATATAGAAATGGCGCCCATACGCTTGCGCGTAACCCACTTTCACGAACTGAAACGTCACTGTAATTTTTTTATTTTTCTCATAGTTAAATGAGGGCCCCCTATTAGGTTCATGCAGATATTGTGCAATAGATGTCTGAAAAATGAGCAAGAGTTAATATAGTTTGCATTACTTATTTCTTGTCTATGTATTCGTACCTGTGTATACAGAGCTCTTGCACCACTCTTGGCCAAATTGTGCAACTTAACATCATTTTAAAGATTAAAAAAGAAACAGATAGAATGAATTCTGTACATATCCTCTCCTTATTTATTTATTTTTTCTTTTCATTCTTTAGTTTGATTTGTTAAGCCGGCTGCCAAGCTTAGCTGTGAACCGTGCAGAGAATCTGGTCATTCTTAGAGCCTGTTGTATGCACAGCCATAAATTGAAGTGCACTCACTGTACAGCCATGCATCAGGGTGAGCAGTATACACACCTGCTGCGCACACCTACGTGGTATGTGGCTTGTGCTGCGCATCTCTCAATTCCAGGCTGCTCGTGCTGCCTGCAAGAAACGCCAGTCTCTGTGAATTTCACATTCCAGAGCTTTTTTGAACGCCTGTCGTATGTCTGACACACTTGAGCACTTATTTTTATAGAGGCAATGGTGTGAAGCGGTCCAATGTCTAACATATTTACACTTGAGCCTCATTATAATTTTACTGGATGTAACAAAATAAGTAATATAACGAAGTAAATGCAATTCCCTTTGAAATCCCCATAGGGACCCACGTACTTAAAACCTTGTTTTAACGGAGTAAAATTGTTCTGCCAATGGATATAACGAATTAGATTCACCTCCAACACCAAAAGTAGCGACCGCTGTGCATCAAGCATACCGCTTTCGGCTGGGTTCCGCACTCATTCGGTACAGCAGTTCAAAATTCCCACGTCAGATACGCCGTCGAGCAACATTGCGCCTCTCTCTTGCTGCAGCACGTAGCTGGGGAAGCTAGGTGCATGCATCCTCCAAGTAGTCTTCTTTGCATGTTTAAAGTTGTGCATACCATTGAGAATAAATGGTAGTAAAGGGCAATATTCCATATAACAAAGTAATGTATATAAAAAGTCATTTCGGCTTCCCCTTAAACTTCATTAAAACGTGGTTCGAGTGTACGAGATTGTTTATAAAGGCTGTACCATTAAATGAGGTTCTGGCCAGCTGCTTTGCTGCCACCAGCAGACCTTGTAAACTCAAAGATGTTTCGCTTCTTCTTTTTATGGAGCCAGCTCTTTCAATTAAGTTTAAAATTGGGGTACTTTTTTTCCGCAGCTTCTTATTTTGGACCTGAAATTGTAACCATGACCAGAGCCTGTGCAGTGCTTACGTAGTTGATTGAAACTCTTGTCGCAGATAATTGGTCCATTTGAGGACAGTGAAGTGTTCAACAGCGATGACTTCAATCTCCTGGAACGCTACTCCTTGAGTGCCTATGGGACAAAGATAACAGATATCCTGAGAGCTGAAAGTGACAGCCCTGGTGATGTGGATAGGTAAGCAGTCGCACATTGCAATAGAAAGGCCCCTTCACTGGTTGTGTAACTTTGGTAAATGCTATAATTTTGCACATGGTCTGTGTTGAAATATGTCTCACAAGTTGGCACCCTGACACTGTCCTGCAGTAGCTTCATTACTCTGTTCTCTGATACAAGAAATGATAAGTTTGTAAATTAAACACTTTGTAATATTTTCTTTATTCCTTAAGACAGTTCAGCATTTGGATAATTTGGACACTCTTTTTGGTTCTCTGAAAAGCAAATTAAGGTTGTTGTTTTTTCTGTATTCCCAGCAGTTTAACCTTTACAAAGGAGCAGCAATTGCTGATTTTGGTTGCACTTGTAGTGCTAAATCAATACTGGAGTTCAATTCACTTGCTTAATGTTTTATGCTTCATCTACTTTGTATGTTTCTTTTTCTTCAGTGATCTCGCCATGAAAGCTGCAAATGTGTTGATGTCGCACGTGCAGACAAAGGTACGACACCAAGTGAATGCATACAAGGAAGAGAAAAGGTGTGTGTCACTTTTGTTGTAGTTCTTTTTTTTTTCTATTTCTTGTAGTGTTGCATTGCATTTGTGCTGAATGTTTGTGTTGTTATGTGCGAAAATCTTCTCTACTTGGTACTGACTGGTAAACATGTTATTAGGAGCAGCTGTGGTGCTCAGCTGCCAGCTTAATCTATAGTGGGCTTATAACAGATATGACCAGAGCTGTGGCTTGAATATATTATTGCATGTAATTGTGGTTATTGCACTTGAAGAATTGATCTAAGCTGGTGATAAAAGAGGTGACCTTAGAAGGGCACCTCTTTTATTTGGATTATCGGTTTAAGCAGGCAGATGAGGCATATGAAGACCTTTGAAGTGAAAAACTCCTTATCAGGGAAACTTGTACCAATAAAGCAAAGCAGTAATTTGAATGCAGCAGTAGTGGCTACCCTCGGCAATTGTAGAATTGAATTTCAAAGCTTACTTCGTTTGTGGGTCATGACGATTCATTTCAAATCAAAAGGTGGTTATTGCAACATTTATATAAACAGATCACAACATTGCAATAAATGTACGGTTTGGTAATTTGTACAATTACGTTCTGACAACATTGAGTGGGTGCAGGAAGAACAAACAAAAACCTAGTGAATCTATGCAAACTCCTAGCAGGCATGCATTGAGAACAACAGCAGCTGGAATCAAACGAAATACCTGATAGAATTACACAAATGTAATATTTAGTTAATGATAAGAGTCTTCACTAAGATCATTCAAAGTTGACATGAAGATTGTGTGAAATTGTGAGAAGGCTCTTTGCCTGCTGCTGCAGTGCCCACCCACTCTGGCAAGGTTCAGTGTAACTTTGTTAATTGCTCTGCAGTGTTTTGTCTTAATACTACTTTGGCTTTCCATCTGTGAGCATTATTTTCATAACTTTCAATATCTGACTGTCATGAAAAACATGACTTTCAATGTCACCTGTAGTGGGAAACTTGTAATGGAAGGGTCTGAGAGAAGGCTTTAGTTGACGCCTATTCTGACAGTCATGGTGTCCCATCTCAGTTAGCATAGTTTCTTGTATTTGGAGCACATAAATCAAGTTACTATATCTCGCAAAATCGTTGTGGAAAGTGACTGTCAAAGTGATGTCACTTTACCACTTGCAGCGTGCTGAAGATTCCATGCTCTCAGCCAGATGAGCCAGCACACGAGGTGATCGTTATCGTGGACCCTGTCTCACGAGGGGCTCAGAAGATCTCGCATATACTGCTGGTGCTCCAGAATGTGATCAATGCCAATGTAAAGGTATTCTTCAACTGCATCGACAAGCACTCGGACATGCCCCTGAAGAGGTAAGAATGCCAATTATGTGCTGGAAAGGCTACTAAAACTTAAAATGCAGTTTTTGAAGCATTAGAGGCATTGCTCAACTGCATCTTATACTTGCAGTAATCATCTGGAACCAATAGCTCATTATAGTATTAACAGTTGTGCCATGCTTTCCTGACTATAAGTTACATGTTTGTGGCACCCCCCATTTCTTGCATGTTTCTAAGAAAGTATTCGTGCATAAGAAGCACCTCTTTTAACTTGGTCGGCATGGTGAAGTGCGATTACTGTATTCTCTGGTGAATATGACTGTTTCTTTTATGCATTTTGCTGGTGCATCTTATACAATGGCAAGACTTATACAGCATAAATCACTTATAGCGTAAGCCGCCAGAATCACGAATATCCACACTATAAGCAAGTGCACACGTGTGCAGCAATCCAGTGCTTCTTTGTTTGTCAAAGGCGCAAACGTAACATACTCGCCTCAGTGAACCCGAACTGTATATATAGCTCGTCAGCCAAGCTAGCGCTCGATGCACCCTGTTCTAGTGGCTCCGGCATGCGACAGGAAATGTTCTATTCCTGCATCAGCTACACTAGACCGTAGAGCGCCCAATTTTCGCTGATGTAGCATAACTACGCCACATCCACGTTAAGCCAGACTATATCTGTGCCTTTAGCTTGACCACCCCAATGCTCTCTTCTTCGTGCGGAGGCAGAACGCATCGAGGCTGTGCTGTTGAACGTAGACAACCAGATAGAGAAAAGCGACTGGACTCGGAGAATAGTGTGCATTAAAGGAACATCGCCGGCACGCAACGGCGTTGGCGCAGTGCATGAAGCAGCTAGCAAAGTATCCTAACTCTGTGGCTAGCAGACATGCGGGCCCTGTTTGCCGATACATGTAAATGGTATACAGGCAAGGGAAGCAGACGACCCGGGTGCTGGTTCTTTACAGTCTGCATAGTACGTTACTTCTGGCAACTGGTAATGGCAGCATCTTTTTCAATTTCAGTATGAAAAACATCTATTTTTGCAGCCGTTTTGTGAAGCGCCCACTCGCATTTCAAGCGTAAAATTTTCTACAGAGCTTATTGTATGTCTAAATTATGTGAAACGATGCTTCTGAATAATCTTCTGAATCGTTGCAGTTGGTCTTTAACCCTTTGAGGGTCGATTTTATTCGCCATATGCGACTGCCCAGGCTCAACTTTTTTTATTGCAGATTCCAATTCTTAGGGACTTATTCCTAAAAAAAATTACCGTAATTTTTCTAAAGTAACCGTAAAGTAAAGAAAAATATATTTTGCGTTGGTATATATGTACTCTTCATTCATGAATAACATCAATAAAAAAAATGAAATAAACTTATAAGAATTAAAAATTTGATGCATTGTGATACACGTAGTTCAAGGCTTTGAAAATGTGCACACGAGAATATTTCGCAGGACTCAAATATTCCTGCTCTTACACCAATATCGAATATGTACATCGATAGCGTAATCGAACTGTGTAGGTGCATGCACTCAAGAAAACTGGGGTTGTGTGCCCGTCAAAAAAATCAAAACGTGTGGCAAACTTCCGCTAATATTCATCTTATCGCCAACCAGAGGCAATTAGTTTTCGCTAGTGTAAAAAAAAATGGGAACACATACACGGTGGCATCCTTCCCATGCGCACCCCTGTGAGCACTAAACAAGCGAGAAACAAGCAGTTGCCCTTTGAGTTATTAGTAACAAGATAGCCATCAGTTTTGCAAGCGCAAGAAGCCGAAACTGCCCGCGGAAAAAAACCCAAACAGCCACCCGCCCTCGTGCGTGCCAATGTGCGAGTAGTAGTATATAGCAGTGGAAGCTTGATGTGGGCGAGTTGGTTTTGCATACTTAAAGAAAAGATGGGCCATTCTAGGTGGTATCTATTTAAAGTCCTGTTTCTTCAAAAAAACATTTAGTCGGTAGTAGCGCCTTGTCCGTCGTACATGTTCTTCTTTTAGTCTGCGTCTTCGTAGCGCTCTTTTCTTCAAGTAGGTAGTGTATAGACGCGCAGGAGCAAACTAGCTCTAAAACAAACCATGCTACGAAAACCGAGAGAGGGAGATGCAAGAAAAAATTTTCGTGTGTTCCCACATAGTGGCAGCACGTGACAGAAAAGAAAAAATTAGGAAATTGGCGCACTTTTTAAACGTACAGACGGCGCCGTAAATATACGCCATCGACCATTTTTGGACTTGTTCGGGGCGCCGCATACAGTATTTACGTCATTGACCCTGAAAGGGTTCATGGAAATGAAAATGAATGAAAAAAAAAAAAAAGCTGGCCACAGGTGGGTTCATGCCCCACCTGCAGCCAGTTGTATTTTTTATCCACTTTCATTTCCATTAATTTCTAATTTCTTTCATTCACTTAATAAGTACATGTAATTTCCCCTATGCTGTCCCTGGTGTCTTTCTTTGTTGGCTTCTTGTGATATGAAAATCGTCCCCTCGGTTTCCCTTCTCATTATCCAAAGGTGTAACTTATATTTTAACTTTTCTGTAAAAGTTCTATTTTTGGGGGGTACAACTTGTTCAAGGATGCAAGTTATAAACTGGAAATTATGATATGCACGCTTGTACACTCATCGCAAAATGCTGTACTTATCAATATCAGGGCACTAAATTTCCGTAAACAAATTTTTATGACCTGCTAATTCTAGTAGAGAGAAATCTTCAACCAACACTTGCCTTAGGCGCAGAAAACTAACATTTATTGTACTTCACTCGAAGCCATGGAGGGCTACGTCCTCCAACACAGTTAAAAAGTTCACCTACTTCGGCCGGAAGCATCGCTAGGTCACCGTTGTCAGCTTCTGAATAACCTGTACGAGACATTGCCGACATTGCCTCTGCAGCATGGCGTGCTCAGGAAAAAAAGAACTCAAAATGGTCCTGCCAGCATGCGTGCTTTTATACAGATACAAGTCGCACTGTTGTACAAGACATAACTATGAAAATTTTGGCAAGAAGCAAACATGACTTCTATTTTGGAAAATACGGTAATTGTAAGGGCACAATGTTACTGACTGCAAGTACAGACTAGTAGTTAACCACTCACTAACTCGGGCACAACTTGGGCATTAACTTGGGCATGGCTGAGCCGTGGCTTACTCAATCACGGTTTTCAGTGTGCTAAAGTGCGTCATTTTACATGTTTTCATTTACCTACCAACAATCAGATTTGCTTTAGAGTTTATATGAAGGGTCACATGCAGGCTACTGCATTCACTGTTCCGGTTTTTAGTCGCAGTTGTGTTGTCTTGTTAGGTAACACTCACAGGCCCTTTCAGAGGCGTGAGGTGAAAGGAATGATGCAGGCTGTGTCACTTGCGGAAACATTTGTTCGGTTAATTTATGCACTGTGTCTGTACAACAAACCAATGCAGCTACTACCGTTTTGTGCTGGAACCGGAGCCCCAGTTTGGACTAGATGGCCAGCTGGGCCCAGGGCCGTACGCCAAGTTTGTGAACATGCCCCAGTCTCCCCTGCTTACCCTGGGTATGGCGACCCCTGAGAACTGGCTAGTGGAGGCAGTGCGGTCTCCTTACGACCTTGACAACATCCACATGGAGCAGGTGTGTATGACGGGAGCACATGTAGTGCATCTGCAAAGGCTGTTCACTTCTATATTGTGCTGGAGGTATTGCGTTAGAGAAATTGCACCAGAGTAAAACTATTGTTTTGGCTTGATAGGTGATTGCTGCTGCCAGTTAACGGCCCTTTCTGTTGCCTGCCAGTCTTTATAGCAAAAGGGTACAAAAAGGGTGCAAGTCTGCGTGGAAGCTTAGCTCAGCATTCACACAGTCGGCACATCTGGGTTAATTTCATGTGGCCCGTCAGTGGATTCCGACATCACAAAAGCTTAAACTTCTTTGTTGTGGGCAAATGACAATTCATTTAAAAAACTAAATTGTGGAGAATTATATTCATGAATGGAATTACATTCAGAAACTTCACTGTGTGTAGGTGGGTTATGAGGGAACTGTAGTGGAGTGTTTTAACATTCAGCCAAACACGGTACACGAGCATTTTTTGCATTCCACCTTCATCGGAATGCAACTGCCACGACATGGCACAAGGTCACAGGAATAAAACCCATGACCTCGGGGTCAGCAGCCTAATGTCATAGCCGCAGTGGCAGATCGTGCAATTAATTTCTTGCAGCATGGAAATCATATTTGCTATTAGATGAAATGTTCAGCTAGCCATTTTATCGGTTTGTGGCATCAGTAAGGATGAGGAGGACTTGCTGGGGTGGCTCAGTGGCTGCAACAATCTGCTGTGGTGGCCAAATTTCATTGTGGACAGAATGCAAAAATGCTAGCGTGCTGTGCTTGGGGTGCATGTTAAAGAACCCCAGGGAGTCTAAACTAGCCCAGAGAGCCCAACTGCGGTGCCTCTCATAGCCTTTGAGTGGCTTCTGGATACTGAGTGCCATAATTCAATTTTAATTGAATTCAGGGTGCAGAGGGTCATGGCTGGGCACATAATACTTAAGATGTCGAACTAGATGCAATAGAATTTGCGAAAAAGGCACTACTTTGTTGCTGTGAGGATACCACACTCTTCAGGCTCTGAGTGTGGTGCTGCAGTTCATTGAAAAGCCAGAACAATAATGTCTCATGGCAGAGTTTGGTCCATGAGTGAACATCTTAGAATCAACATCCTCCTGTGTGAGGCTGATGCATTAGCAACAAATATGACTGGCTTCACGTCCCCGATTACAAAATGAACATTTTCCTATTTATTTATGTATTTTTTTATTAATTTTTGGTTGGGGATACTTGTCATTAAAAGGCTCAGTATTCCTGAGATGTTTTGTTGTTTTCAATCCATAGCGTAGCTTGTGTGTGCCTGTTATGCCTGCATTCAATTTGTGTTTGCTTTTATGAGGTTCTAATGTGTCCTTATGTGGTGCCGCAGCTGTTTTCAAATTGCTGCTTATGTCTCTCATGCAGGTGGAGAGCAGAGTGCACGCCGAGTTTGAACTAGAACATCTGCTTTTGGAAGGTGCGTAGAGTTGAGATTTAAACGTGCCCAGTGCACTGCTTGGATTATGTGTGATGCCATAATGAAGCCTTTTGCTTACATCTTGACTGCTGAAAACTCTTAGACTTGCTTACTTTGTACCTTCAGGCATCGTACTACAAGCTGTCTCTATTTCTCTCTCTCCCTCTCTCTCTCTCTCTCTCTCTCTCTCTCTCTCTCTCTATATATATATATATATATATATATATATATATATATATATATATATATATATATATTAAATACTTGTTCTGTTTACCTTGTAGCACCACTCAAGTTCTTTACGTTTGAAAGGTAGCCTGAAGAATCCCTCTTTGCCTACTATATATATATATATATATATATATATATATATATATATACATACATACATATATATAGATATATACACACACACACACAGTCAACGATCGATTTTCATGACGCCCGCTTTTTCAGACATGCCCGATAATTCGTATGCCTTCGCGGCACCGCCACATACCCCCCCCCCCCCCCCCCCCCCCCCATAAAGTCAATGTATAAGAACGCCTGAAATTTCTGACGCGAAAAACCCTCGCCGTTCGATATTCCGGACTTTTTACCACGACCGCAGTCCGCAGGTTTTAAAAAGCATTAATCAAAGCCACCACAGCCACCATTTTGATTATTTTGCCGCCTTGAACCATCGCTCTCACGAGCAGATCCACTGGGAGTCACCACGGCAACGCTAGGCCTAGCTACTTCGACGTTCGCTACCAAGCTATTTACTGTTCGGTGTCGTGTATTCCATTATTACAATTCGCCACTGTTAGAAATGGTGCCGACTCTGCCTTTGTAATCCTCGCCAATATTTGAAGCTCAGAAAGCTTCGCGCATTGCATTATACGAGTTCCCGAAAGTCAGCTTCGCCTTAATACAAAATTGTTACGCGGTGAAGCATACGCAATGTATTGCAGAGAAGCATATCAAGTGTGGGGAGCGGCAACTGTCACGGGCCAAGGTATATTTTCCTTAATTATACACGCAGGAACCCGCCGTCTGATATCATAGTACAAGCACTGATACGGATAACTATACTGGCAGGCCTTTAGAGCTATTGCTGACATGTCTGTGGCAATTTGAGCCAGTAGGCACAGTAAAAGGCGAGCATTCATTTTTTCGGATTGCCCGATTTTTCGGATGTTTTCACGACCCCTAGGGAGTCTGAAAAATCAGATGTTGACTGTGTGTATATATATATATATATATTCATGTGTACGTGTGTTTACAGTCGAATCTCAATATAACAAATATGTATACCATGATATATCAGACATAACAAAGTAAACTTAAAATTTGGTTGGCCATGCTTTATTTTAGTGAGAATTCTACTGCCATAATGAAGCAGAAATTGCTAGATTGGTGGTAATGGCAGTTATAGTGAAGTGAATATTTGTTCACTTGGCAGCTTAACGTAAGTATTCCGGCAGCAAAGACCCCAAACACTCAGCAAGAGCAACTTGAAATGGCCCATTCTGGGCCTACATGTGCATTTTGGCTATTGTCTTGATTTTGCGTATCCTCAACCAGCATGCCGTGTCCTGATCCTGTGTGATCACACTTACACGTGGTTGCAATCAGCAGTGCTGCAAAGCACCTTTGTAATTTAGCATTTTTTACATCCCACATGTCAAGTATCAGCACGGCACACAGCCAACAGGTCATCAAAGTTTACAGGAAACACTTTGCTGGCCAGTCAGGTGCATCACGTTAGCTTGTACTTTTGCCACATAGACTCGATCGCAATTTCCTTTTTTTTTTTCCTCACCAATATCAGTGTGTACACTTATCACAAATATCAGCTAAATGTATAGCAAAGGTGTTTCTGTGTTCAATGCGACATTTTTGTAACAAATCCTGCTTGTCAACTTTGGCTCTTATAATATTTAGGATCCTGCTCCAAATACTACAGAAGGCTTTTTGAGGGGTGTGCAAATAGCAGTATTTAGGACGAAGTTGAGTACAAATCATATAGGGCTAGAAGCAAATCAAATCAAATAGTCAACATGCAATTTTTTCACTCCCTAGGCGCCGCGAAAACATCCGAAAAATGGGCAGTCCGTAAAATTGAATGCATGCCTTTTACTGCTCCCAAAGGCTCAAATCGCCACAGGCAAGTCCAAAATAGCCCTGAAGGCCGGCTAGTACACTTATTAGGTGTATCGGTGCTTGTACTGTGATAGGAGATGGTGAGTGCACGCATGTATAATCTAGGAATACATACCGTGGCCCGTGTCAATTGCCCCTTCCCACTGTTGGTATACTTAACTGCCATGCTTTGTGTATGCTTCACCGTGTACCACTTCACCGTGTACCACGAAGGGCGAAGCTGCCCTTCGGGAACCAGCATTATGCAGCGTGTCATGCTTTCCGAGCTTTGAAGCCATTGGCGAGGATTAAAAAGGTGGACGGTGCCATTTCTATCAGCAGTGAATTGTTTCAATGAAAAACACGGCACCGAAAAGCAAGAATCTTGGTAGCGAAGTAGCTACTTGGTCGAAGTATCTAGGCCTAGCGTTGCCTCGGTGGTGGTTATGGCTGCCAGCATCCAGATCTGCGTGCGAGGGCTCCGGTTCGAAGCGGCAAGGTAATCAAAATGGCAGCGGTGGTGGCTTCGATCAATGCCGTTTCGGACCTGCGGTCGTGGCAAAAAGTCCGGAATATCGGAAAGAGAATGTTTTTTGCGTCCAAAATTTTAGATGATCTCCATTGACTCTATTGGGTACGTGGTGGTGCCATGAAGGCGTCCGAATTATAGGGCATGTCCAGAAAATAGGGCATCCAGAAAATAGTTTGTTGACTATATTGAATATTTTCTAATAGTTCGCAAATAATGTGCAGCCTTCTCACCAATAATATGAAACAATAGAAAATTTCCGTCATTACATTGCACGTTATAAAAGATGCTTTACTAAAAGCACAAAGGGGGCATTAGGAAAAATTAAGCAGATTATTTGAAAACTCAGGGCTATTCGGAGAATTTGCTGTCATGCATTATCATTTTATAAAAATAACCTTGTCTATGGTAATGGCTGAGTGAAAAAGAAAAGCATGTTTTCTCTAGTTTGAATCGTCATGGCAGATGGTGCCACTATTTTAACAGTATGCTGCAATTAAGCATAATATGATTTGATCTGATGAGAGGATTGATGTGCTGCTTTATAAATACTAGTACCAAACAATACCCATTGCCAAATACTTTGCATAAACAACATTTTATTGTGAGTGATTTTGTTTAGCCGTAAAAGTCTGGCTAACTGAACAATGCAGCGTGCTCTAGTATGTTATCTCCAATGTGGATAGGAATAAAATTATGGCATTTATGCTTCAATTTCATGTTTGATCATGTACAGTCAATGAAATAACATATTCAAAAAGTATTTGAAAAATACTTGATTTTTCAAGTTGTGACTATATTCGTTTCGAGGACTTAATCGTCTGAACCCAGAGAAACGCCAAATGGTCCTCATGGAATGAGATTGCACAGCACGATGTGCAATCTGTTACCACGATACACACCTCAATAGATTTCTTATGTTTTTCATTCCAATTTTCCTGAAGCTATGGCTGCATTGTACATAACTTTATTGGCATTATGATCATTGCAATTTCTTTTATGAGTCGTCAAAAGCCTCCCTTCGCACTAATTCCTCTGGCCATGTATGTGCAAAATGGTGTGTTTTGTTGTTGCCTGAACTGATATCTGGCCACAAAAACAAAATTGGAGCAGCTCTTTTTAAAGCATTGTTTCTCTTGACTGTGGTCTTGGCAGACCACTAAGATACATGAAGGAAGTTGTAGGCAACACTTGGTAGTTCCCTCTAAAGGTACATGATTGCCAAGTGCATTTTATTAAACGAGAGGGTACATGAAATGTCATTCTGAAAAATAGAAATGTATAAAAATTTTTTTTAAAACTGTAGTTATACCGAGCACAGCACTTAGATTTTTGTGCAGACGTATAAAGATTCCCTGAATAATCTGTACTCTGCTTAAAGTGCCTGAGGAATTTAGATCAGCAACCCCTTTAGTTTGTTTCTTCCAATTAAGGTTCTCACTTATTTGGGCTTTGCAGTTAGAATACCAAAATTAGTACACTGGAGAAGCATGCCTTTGCATCCCTGTGAAGATCGCTTCTTATGATGCTCTTCTCACTTGCACTGTGGCTGCAACAGGGCACTGCTTTGAACAGTCGAGTGGCAACCCGCCGAGGGGCCTGCAGTTTATCCTGGGCACCCAGAGCAACCCTGCTGTGGTGGACACCATTGTGATGGCAAACCTGGTGAGCTGCTGTCGCCCTCGGCCAACCCATTGTTGTTTTAACAAAAAAAGTCTTGGCTTAGTCTAGTTGTTAGTGGCTTACGTAAAGCCATGTACAGGACAGTTAAGATGTAGCTGATGTGAGATGGCAGAGGCCAAAGTGAACAAAATTTCGCCTAGCTATAGCAGCTATACTTTGAATGCTCCTTCTTGTCTGACTACTGTGCAATGTGTCTAAGGTGGAAGGCTTCGTAATCCAGACCATGGACCAGGACCCTGGTTAAAATAACTTGCATTTAAACTTCCACAATTTCGTTCCTTGTTATTATACGTTGGGTTTCGTGGTATTATTGTGTTGCACAACTATGTAATAAATGAATAAAACAAAATAACCTTGTTGACTTCACAGCAACTTTGTAATTGCATCTGCAACTTGCAGTAAGTACAACTTGGTGCAAACAGCCATAGGTTATCGTAGCTGGCTGCACTTGAGAAAATAAGCAGTATTTGTCATACAAAGAAGACACTTGCAATGGGCTTGAAAGTCTTGTGATGATTTATTACCATGCAGGTAGGTCTCTAGCCACAGTAGTGCTGCAGTTCTATTGGCATCTGCTTGTTGGTGGAAAATTAACTCATCCTGGTCCATAAGAAGTGCTTTTATATCAGATATACTGAAAGCTCACTATATTAATGCACGTGTATTAGGAGTATCAAAGTAGAAGAAAGTGTGTGTGATGTGTGGGAAGCTGGTCTTTGTGGTAGAGGTGCATGTGCATATCGCTTCCTATATCACTCAAGATGGCTACTGATAGATGACACCCTTGCCTGCCTCTGTGGAGCAAAATATTTTTCTTCTATAGAACGGCATTCGAGGTACTGGCAGATTGCTGTTGATGACATGGAGCATAAAGACACCGCCTTTATTACACCTGACAGCATCTATCAGTTCATATCAGTTCAAAATAATGCCATTCGGGTCATGCAATGCCCCAGTTACATTCGAACGTATGATGGACCTTCACGGCTTTAAGTGGTCAATCTGCTTGTGCTGCCTCGACGACCTAATTGTCTTTTTGACGACTTTTGAAACGCATCTCGAGCGTCTCTTGACAATTCTTTCTGCTTTCAGCAAAGCAGGTCCCCAACTGAACTTGTTAAAATGCAACTTCGGTCGCCGGCAACTTACGGTTCTCGGACACCTTGTTGATTCTTCTGGTGTTTGCCCTGAGTCCTATAAAGATCATACAGTCAAGGATTTGCCTGTGCCAATCTGTGCCAACAACGTTCGAAGCTTTGTGGGCCTCTGCTCCTACTTTTGCAGATTCGTACGCAATTTTGCTAACATTGCACGCCCTTTCACAGAACTTCTCAAAAAAGACGTGCCCTTTGCTTGGGGTCATGAACAAGCTAGTGCATTCGCCAAATTGACCAAGCAACTCACATCGCCACCATTTCTTGGCCATTTTGGCATATCCGCTCACACAGAAATGCGCACAAACACCAGCGGTCACGGTATTGGCACTGTTTTGGCTCAACGACAGCGCGGTTGTGACCGTGTCATTTCATACACTAGCTGTCTTGTCCCCAGCGGAACGCAACTACTCGATCACCGAACGCAAATGCCTCGCCCTTGTTTGGGCAGTGGGCAAATTTCACCCCTACCTGTACGGATGGGAGTTTACAATTGTGACCGATCACAACTCGCTTCATGGTGGCTTTCGTCCCTAAAATATCTTGCTGGTCCTCTTGGTCAATGGACTCTATGACTCCAGGTACTCTTACAGAGTTGTGTACAAGACAGGCCGACTACATAAGGACACTGATTGCTGGTCGCGTCATCCGGTCGATCCACCAGAACTGCCTGACAGCGACGAGTCTGCTTACATACTGTCACTTACCGCATTTATCAACCTCAGAGATGAGCAGTAGCGTGATCCTTTCGTGAGAGACATCATACGTCAGCTGGAAATTTCCGTCTCAACAACTAACGCTTCTCTAAGCATGTTCGTGCTCTAAGACGATTTCTTATATCGTTACAACACACACCCTGATCGACGTGAACTGCTTCTCGTCCTTCCTAGGCACATGCGTCAGACCGTCCTCACCCAATTGCACGATATTTCCACGGCTGGTCATCTACTAGGAATTTCAGATACCTATAACTGTGTTCGGCGTCGCTTTTTCTGGTCCAGAATTTACCGTTCTGTTTCCCGCTACGTTGCTTCCTGCAAATCCTGTAAACACCGCAAGAAACCAGCTGCTCTTCCAGCTGGGCGCCTTCAGTTCATTGAAATACCAACAGAACTATTCTTCAGGGTCGATCTTGACTTCCTTGGCCCTTTTCCTCTCTCGGTCAGTGTAAAGAAATGGATAGCAGTTGTTACACACTACACCACCCATTATGCAGTTATGCGCACTCTCCCTAGCAGCTGTGCAACCGACGTGACTGACTTCCTGCTCGAAGATGTAATACTTCACCACGGCGCTCCTTGACAACTTTTTTTCGACCAAGGACGGTACTTTCTATCACAAATTGTTGAGGACATCTTGCACTCCTGTGCTACACAACACAAGTTTACAATGGCGTATCACCTTCAGACCATCGGGCTGACAGAGTGTCTTAATAGAACTATCACAGACACACTCGCCGTGTACGTGTCCGCTGACCATAAGGACTGAGATGCCACCCTACCTTTTGTAACATTTGCCTACAACATGTCCTGGCATGATTCTGCAGGTTTCTCTCCATATTTTTTTATATGGTCGAGACCTCGCACTTCCTTTCGACATACACCCTCCCACTGCTCTTCACACTACATCAGAATACGCCCGTGATGTCATTTCTAGAGCTACAGATGCGTATGAAATTGCCCGCTGGCATCTCAATGCTTCGCAGGAAAAGCAATGACATTTCTATGACGCCCGGCACCACGATGCCCCTTTTAACCCTGGTGACATGGTTCTCCTCTGGACACCATCACGACGTGTTGGTCTTTGTGAGAAGTTGATTTCGCCATATTCTGGCCCATATCGTGTCTTGTGCAAAGTAACCGACGTGACATACGAAATCGAACCCCTCGATGTCACCATGGCATGGTCTGTCGCTGGCACACCAGTTAATTCAGACAACACTCGAAGCACGGCGATGCAAAAGGCAGCAGTAACAGCCAACTCAAACGAAGTGGTGGAGTCTGCAACACCGTAGTCACCAATGGAAACTGTGACAGAATGACAGAAATGCCGAACGCTTAGCGTAAATTTCTGTGTTTATATGTTTACTGCAACACAATACACGTCTTTGGCCGCGTGCCTTCAGAACTGCATAGTCGCCATGTGTGACCATGTGACCACAGCTTTGTCCGTGACAGTTGCGATGAAAAGTTTCGTTTTAACTCAGTGCGTGCATTGGCTGTACGCCTTCGGAACTACGCAGTCACCATGCATGATTGTGTGGATAGCAACCGCTGTTCCAGTGAGCAGTACCGTTTTGATTCAGCGCAATGTCCGAAACGCGGCAGAAGTGGTTGAGGATGGGTACCGATTCTATCGTGGCCCGCATGCTGGCACTCGCAGCTAAATCACAATGAATGGGCAATCTATTGCTGACCTGCTCACTGGGGAAAAAATAATTGGGTTGTGCATGCAGTAGTGAAAAGCATGTCTACTCTGATGAAGACACGGGTCTTGCGCCGCAGCCAAACAGGTCACACTGGCGAGGAAGTCGCAAGACCCTCGCCACTGCGAGCACTAGTCAGTCACGAGATGACGAGAATTGACATTTTTGCATTGGATTTTGTACGAAATAGAAGTATGGGTGGCAAAATTATTTAGTAAATAAAGGCGGAGTAGTGTAGCAAGCATTTATTTGTTTTCTTGATACCCTCAATAATTTGACACTCAGTTAATTCGGCCATTTCTTTTGGTCCCGTAAATCTGAATTAACGAGGTTTTACTGTATATATAATGCAACTGACAGTGGTCTGCTCTGGACCCGCATCAATTGCACTTCGCTCCTCAAAGGGACAGGACGTATGTCTAGTGAGCCCCTGAGCAACACTTTTCAATGTGATGAACATAGTTTAAATCATGGATCCGGGACTCAAAGCGGTGCGACATAATGCCAATGCATCTCTCTTGTATTTAATGCTAAATTGCCACTGAATTTTTTTCTCATGTAAAACTTGTCAAGGACTATTCCACTGTGACCTGCTAAGTTGCTTTCTTTCAAATTCTGAGTCCACGCGATATCTTGTGTGTTAGTCTTACATGTGAACCTGTCTCTTTCTTGTGGGACTGAGCAATAAAGACTCATCACTTTTCCTTCTTTTTTTTTTTCTGTCCACTTTTTGCTTGCTAGGGTTACTTTCAGCTGAAGGCTAACCCTGGTACTTGGACTCTGCGCCTGAGACCAGGGCGCTCCAGTGAGCTTTATGACATCACCAGGTGAGTGTTTGGTTCAAAGCTAGTGCACTGCACACTCACTTCATTTTTCCTCTTCATCGTAGGACAGTTAGCAGTGAAGAAGTTTCAGAATTAGATATATGTGAAGCTATATCTGGAAGTCCCAACAGGATTAAACTGAAAGTATGCTTCTATGAGCCTCAACCGTGATGTGTTCCTTACCCTTTGAGCTGCCACAGTAGCCCATCTGTGTGCTTTCTGCAGTGGTTGGGATCATGTTTAGACAACAAACAAAATTCCAAGTCATACAAACCTTTGCACTCTTCAGTCAGAGTGAAATGCCTTCTTTGACATTTAGTTTCAGTTTTGATGCTCCTTCTCAACTGTATTTGTTTTTTTTCCTTGGCAGCCATGAAAACACCGATTCCCCACAGGACTCAAGTGATGTTCTAGTCGTAATCAACAGCTTCAGAAGCCATGTTCTGAAAGTGAAAGTAAGTAGCACGATACCATAATGTGTTTGCGTCACACAGAGAAATCACGAACTGTAATTTGCAGTAGTGATTACGCTTATTCATTGCCCAGTTTCTGTTCTTTGCTACATTGTGCGTGAATTGTCTTCATTCTGCTTAACCAAGTCATTTTAGTGCCTTTCAATTCATTCATTTATATTGGCATCGTGCAAACTTTTTTTTTTTCAGGAACAAAAGTGCATGGAGGTTTCCGGTGTCTCCCACTAAGAGTTGCCTGATTATCTTATTGCATAAGGGTCAATTAGCTAGTATAGTATACTTCCTTAAAATAGACTCCGGATAATTCAATTTTTTGGTTAATTCGATCCAGATTGAAGATCTTGATTAGCGGCCATGCATTTAAATGTGCTCATGCTATCATTATTTCAATCCTAAAATTGCCCTCCACCCAGTAATGTGTAGTTGACCAGTGAGCATGCTTGCACCTATTCATTATGGTGACTCCAATAGCGACTCCTGTAGTAGCAGCGTATGTCTTGGCAGAGCTTAGGGGACAATGAATGCACGGAAACACATCATCTCCTGTTGAAAATGCCTATTTTAAGCCTGTCCTAGGATTATTTTCAAGCAATTATAGTGGCTCACGATGTTTGATTATGGTATTTACCCGATTCTAATGCATGCGTTTTCTCTTCCTTTTTTTTTGCCATGAAATTTAGTCCAAAAACCGTTCGCGGCGTTTGTATGCTTCGCCGAATAACATGGCTGCACGGCGGTGAAGCTGACTTTATAACCGTGCGGCAAAGCTGATTTAAAAAACAGTCTGCCACTGTGCAACACATATGAGACCCGTGCCCATTTTTCTTCCCACAAGATCGGGTGGTGGTTAGATTTGTTCTTTGTTTAGAAGCTTTAGTGACATCTCTACTTTAGTTTTCTGCTACAGACATATAGAAAGCGGGCATGCGTCTCATTTGGGGGCGTGTTAGGAAAACACTGCCAAATGAATCGGTGGTGCATTTTGAAATTTTTTTCTGCATCTTGCTTAATTAGACCTACCGGTAAATTCAATCACTTTCGTCAGTACATCAGGGTCAAATTAACAGAAGTCGACTTAGTTCACATTAGTCTGCCTGAACAGGATATTTCACTTCTCACCACTGTTGTGTTGCAACTAATCGGTTTTTCAAATCAGGTTTTCCGCTAATATGTAACAAATGTTATATACACAGCTTAGAAGCATGAAGGCCGCTTTTATTATTGAATTCATTGTAAAATGCATTTGATCTGATGCTTTATGTAGCATGACACGTAACGTGAGCTACCTGTTCCACTAGGTTGGCAAGAAGCCTGGAAAGCAAAGTGAGGACCTGCTTTCTGATGGAAGTGAGGATGAAAATGATCTGTGGAGTTCATTGTCACAGTGAGTGTATTTTTTCTACTCATTTTGGTTGGGCACATGTTTCAGCCACGTAGTGAATAATTTGCACTAGTTGATACTTTGTGTGATGTAATCCCAACTGAATGCCTCCTCAATGTTTGCCTGCTGAGAAACCTTTGGTCATCGTGTTAACTGCACTCAATTGGCTCTTTTTTTTTTTTCTGTTTAGTAGAGATGAGTAGGCTTTTTTGTTTTTTTCATGTATTAGGGCATTTTGAGAAAGCTTGCGCACAGTGTCAGGTTGCTGATAACTTGAACCAGAACATGTAGGTGAATTCACAGTTTTTCATCCATGTTGTCAGAATGAAAAGAAAAAGACTGCAACTCCTTAAAATTTCTCGCACAAAGCACATCATATGGAATATAGGCTAGGTCATGTTTCATCTGTAGGTATTGGGTACCTGAAGTAAGGTGCACAGATCTAGTCATACTGTGTTTACGTCGCGCTATATGCTCAAGTGGAAAGTAGAATTGATGTGCAGCTTCGCTATTGGGGCACTTGGTCATGCCATTTGCTCTTTTCTTGCAACTTTGGAGAGTATGCTTTCCCAAATCGCTTTGTTGCACTTCACTTCTGCAAGTCTTTATATTTTTAAATTATTATTTCCTCTTTTCTTTATTTTTATGGATTTATTTATTTATTGTGTGTGAAAACCACTAATGCTGCACGGGCCAGGAAAATGTCAACCAGATGTTTTGTGTGCAAGCATAGTATAGCAGACTCTCTGCTTTTCTAGGAAATTTGATAGCGTTTTTCAAGTGTTATAAACGTGACTAGGACAAGATTTGTGTGTGCCTTCTGACTTGTGTGTGCATACCAGGGTTCAGTGAAGCTACAGTGCTCCTTCTTTTCATATGTATGTGTGTGTGTGCATATATGCCTTACCAGGTCAGTAACTAATAAGCCAATAACTAATGCAGTGACAGCTTAATGTTGCTTTGCTTCCTTGCGGGTGCTCTTACATGATCATTGGTGGTCATTCGAGCTTATCACACCAACCACACACGGCACAATGGTGCTGCAGCTCTGCAGCAAGTCCCACAGCTCTTAAGGCACCAATTCCTCCTGCTTAAGGGATGGTATAAGCATTAAGCCCGACTTGATGGCCAAACCTTAGAAATAAACGTTAGGATCTTCAGGTACACTTGTACCACAAAGGACCTTCCATTTTATTTTTTTGTGAACAGCAGCTGTGAGCTAGAGAATGGCCTAAACATTAATTTTTTTTTATAAGAATGTCAAATAATTCTCACAAAACATAATTGCATGTTATTGTGGTGAATCGAACCAGTGCTTTTGTGACTTTGAACACTCTAACCACTCCACGGCAACCTTTGACTGCGCCCATCTTCTATAGTGATAAGCTAGAAAATGGGCCGATTGTGTCCATGCCGGCCTGACTGGATTCCTTGAGTTATGCAGAATGAAGCACATTAGGTAGCAAAGAGTTTTGGTACAATGGGTGTGGGTTACAGATGAGTTTTAAAGGAAAGCTTCATGCTGGCTCTCGCTATCAGGGCATTATGCCACCACGGAAGAAGGAAACACTCGTCATTGGATTGTACAGTGGACAGCTGCAGCCAGGATCATTGCACAACTGCTGGTTCGCAGTAATTGAGTTAATAGAATCAAAAAGTCGCTGGATTCTACCAGCTTTCTTTTTTTTTTCTCCCCTCACAACTCTAGTCTTCTGGTGCATGTCACTGTGTTTAGTGCCTCTGAGTGGTAGCAGCTTGTTGCCTGCTGGATACACACATATTGTACAGCTTGCTTGGAGTTTGCATAACGTGGTTGCAGCACCCAAGCGTTGCAAAAGCATCTCCTTCCTGTGCGCTCTTTTTTTTGTTTCCCTTTCTCTCTCTCTCGTAAACAGAATACCTATAGTTGGCGGCTTATTAACGGAGTGGAGGCAGATAGGCAGAGCAATCTACAGGTCAGCCAGCTTTCTCTGCTCATTCTTGTGCTCAGAAGCGTGCTTATGAGAGTGTCTTCTGCATTGCCAGCCGTGGGCATTGCTGTCCCTCTCTTGGTTGTTTTTTGTCTGTGTCTCTAGGGAGATTTTATTTTATCAGAGCTTATTCTTTGCAGATGGTGGTCCTGACTTTGTTGGTGACAGTTGAGCACACTCCACTTGCCACCACTTGACATTACTCTAGACACAACACACCAGGCCTTGCTTGCTTGCGCAATCGTTTGGGAGCAGATGTGTTGCCTTGGCTGTGTGCTCATTTGAGAGCTAACACATTGTCTTAGTTGTAATGCGTAGGGCAGATAATCGGCGGATTATTAGAGTTAGCAGTCAAGGACAGCAGCAGAACAGGTGGGGTGATTAAATTAGGAAATTTGCAGGTGCAAGTTGGTATCAGCTAGCGCAAGACAGGGTAATCAAAGATCACTGGGAGAGGCCTTCATCCTGGGCAGTGGACATAAAGAGATGATGATGATGATGATGATGATGATGATGATGATGATGATGATGATGATGATGATGATGATGATGATGATGATGATGATGATGATACCATTGCTTTGGTTGTAGGCTACGATCCGCAGTAACCATGAAAGGGACTGTGAGGTGGCCATCACGAGGTTGCAAATAAACAAATTTAAGAGGAAGAAAAGCTTTATCTCAGGGAGTTCCCATCTCAAGTCACCAGAACGGGGAAGTTCTTTTGCTTAGCTTTCATTGAACCAGTTTTAATGAAGCTTCTTAATCTGAAAGGAGAAATCGAAATCCTACTGACTGCTGGGAGTAAATATTCTTATTAGGCTTAAGATTTTTGTAAAGAAATTTACCAACATCAGCAAATATTTGTTAAAAGTGCATCAGGCTTACAACTTCAACGAAGACGTGTTACAATGCTACCACCTGCATAAAGTAGTATCCAAAGTAGACAAAAGGAATATACTTCCCCTTGACATATGCTACTAATATGTGAATAAAGCTTTTGCAAAAAATTACATGAAATCTATCTTTTATGCAAGCTAGAAGATAATGCATCATATTTAATTGCTTAAAATGCTCTCATAGGCGCATCTTACAGAACTGCACTATTTATTCTTGGAGCGTAGAAGTTGTAAACCATCCTCTTGAAGTTTTCTTATAGTTATAATGATTTCTGGCAGTTCTTGTGCAAAATTTCAGGCCCAAGTCGAAATTCTGCTTTCATCAGTTGGCTTGATTTGCATACACCTTTGCGCCCTTTTACTCCCTGTCTGTCAGTGTTTTAATCATGACAAGAAGGAACATTGTAAACAACCCTTCTGACAAACCACCCTGATATTCACTAATTTAGGGGCACATTAAATTATGGAGGAAATGGCATCCACAAAGGACTACACAAGAAGCAGCCACACAAATATTTTTCTCTTTTGAACTCTGTTTTACAATCCTTCATGCACCTTAAAAGCGGGCTTCTTCTATCAAAATTGAGTGTGTGTTAGATTTCTACTTTGTTTAGAAGCTTTAATGTCATTTCATCACAAGTTTTCTACTTTGAACACATAGAAAGTGGGAGTGCATTTGATTTGGGGGTGTGTTACAATCAGGCAAATAACTGCCAAATGAATCAGCGTTGTGTTTTGCCATTTTTTTTTTCTGCATGTTGTTTAATTCGACCTGCTGCATAATTCAATCAGTGTCATCCATACCGTCAAGGTCAAATTAACAGAAGTCAACTGTAGCTAATTATTCAGGAAGCTTTCTCGTGGGCTCAACTGATAAAAAATGAATTATTGGTCCTGCACAAAATCTGCTTGTGGTGTAAGCTCAGAGTGTTCTCTGACTGTCAGCACGCATTCATTGAGGAACGCATTCTGTTGGTCCTGCAGACAGTGCTTTCTTGTCTGTCACATGGTTGTACGCTTACAAATGCTGCTCAGTACTATGCCTACTTTCTGCCAGTACCTGCGCTAATGCAAAGTTTTGCTGCACCTAACCAAAACCCAACTGTCTTGCCTTCACATTTCCAGAGAGCTTTTCGGTGATAGGTGAGATACTTTCCTTGCCTGGCATCTAACCTGAGCAAGCAGCTTGCAACTAACCTGCTGCTGCTGATGCTGCTGCTTTCTGTGTTGGATGCCACTTTGCCGTCTGCACTATGCAAGAAACTTTCTTTTTTTCTCTTACATTGCCATGGGAGGGGAAAATCAAAAAGGAAACTGGAAGTGTGCAGCTTTCAGTGGCTGGAGCGCTTTGTCTGTGCATGTGATGTGCTGCTCTCTGTTGGCTTTTCACTCAAAGTCAGGACCACCGTGTTGTTATGATGCTTGTGTGCTGTGCGGCTCTCTTTCCCAAAAACCTAAAAAAGCTTTTTATGGTATGTGCATGCTTTTCTCCTTTCTTTTTTATCCCGGGGCTCTCAGTGTGGTTGCTTGCTGCATGTTTATTGTTTCTTCTGGGCTTCTTTCCTGTGAACGAGATGATTGCTCATGCATTCAGTGGTCTAACTCTATGTTTTCTTTGCTCGTCTTCATTTGCGCATTAGCTCCATTGTGGGCGAGCCAGCGAAGAAAGACGAGGAAGAGCATGATGATGTCATCAACATATTTTCGCTTGCTTCAGGGCATCTCTATGAGCGACTCTTGAGGTGAGTGACACATGTACTGGCGTTTAGCTTGTGGTTACTTTAACTGTGGTGCGTTAGGCTTCGTAGCTCTTTTATGAGGTTGTTAGGCAACTGTGCAAGATCGATGATCAATTACCGCAATGCACTGCACAGAGGTGGGGCCCACGAGCGAATCGATGCATGTCACTTTAGCAGGCACAGCTGGCGTGCCTCGGGCTTTTAGATGAGCCTTCTTACTGTCATTTGCTCAATAAGTTCCATTTCCCTTTATTGCACTGAACCGAGCTATCACCATTCACAGAACCAAACAGATTGCCATCGAAGGGTTCTTTTCTTTGCCTGGTGGCCAATTCTGGAAACACAAACTTACGTTATGTACTATAGTGAAGCCTCATTATTTCAACCTTATTATTCATTCAGAAAATTGGATAGTTCGGACTTTTCTTCCGCTCCCGGAAAGCGTGTGCATTATTTAATGGCATCAAACTCCCATTAATTCAGATGGATTGCCACACATTTGTTAATTTGGACATCCCTCAGGGCTTGCCAAGCGCCACAGAAGGCCAAAAGGGACGCTAGCGTACAGCGAGACAAAGTGGCGGAGTTCGCATCGTCATAATCATCAGTGGTAATTGTACAAGAATGCCGGAACGCTTCGTGCCTCTTCGTGCCTTTATAGCCTTTATTTTTGCGTTCTACCGTGCACATGACACCATGTTGACCACATGCCTTCAGAACTAAATTTTCATCATTCATGACTGCGTCGATAGCGACCATCGTTTCGTCCATAAAGGTTGCGGCAAACGGTAGTCTAATTTTGACTCGGGGTGCACGTGGCCACGTTCGTCATCCATGATCACATCAGTAGCAACCGCGGTTTTGTCTGCAGTAGTCATGGAAAAGCGTCCATACTGCTTTTGAGCAAAATAGAAACGGGATTTGTGGATTCATTCAGTAAATAAATTGATGTAGTAAGCATTTGTTTATTGTTCTCTTAATACCTTCGATAATTGGGAATTCCGTTTGTTCAGGCATTTTTCCCAGTCCCATGAAATTCGAATGAACAAGATTTTACTGCATTGCAAATGGTGTTTCAGATACACTGAAATGGCATTAAATGAAGGGTGTGCTTGCCAGGTGCTGTCAGCATAAATTTAAATGCAAACAGCAACAAATGCATTTTACACGTGATTACATGGAAGTGCAGTGTGTAATCTCTCTGTAGCCAGATTCTAAGCATGGAGTAGTCCCAAATGTACGTTTTGGAATCTTAATTAAGCCACTGTTTCAAATGCAGGTGAAACTAGAAACAAAATAATGCTTTGGAGTAGCTCCGAAATTCATATTTTAATTTATGCTGATAGCACATTGGCATTGCATTATTAGAGCTCTGTGTGTTGCTTGTTAAGCTTGTTATAACAAAGTTGCATTCCACTCTAAATTACATTAGTTATATTCGATATTTGTTATAAGCATGTGTTAATTACATGACAGTATCAGTGAGAAAAGCTTTAGCTGGTTATATCCGATGATTAGCTATGCTACCCGCATTCATTATATCAAGCTTAGACTGCACCAGTAAGGTGATATAAGAAGGTTGAATTCAGTTACTCGTAGATGTGTCTAACGTTCGAATGTTTTCTTTCCCTCTCTTTCTTTTTTCCAGAATTATGATGCTCAGTGTGTTGAAGAACACAAAGACGCCTGTCAAGTTTTGGTTCCTCAAAAACTACCTATCTCCCACATTTAAGGTGACTTTACATGCTTCATGTCTAAAACGTCATTATAGCAACTGATTCGAACAGTTGCATATCTATAAAGTAATTCTCTGGAAGCACTTTTATTTAATTGGAAACAAGGTACCCATAACAAAATCTATTTGCCTGGGTTTTTCCATATGTGTAAATGTTAAGCTTTACCATTTACATAGGCCAACCTCTCCAGTTTTTCACTAAGGATCCACTGTAGCACTTAATTAGCCATGTTAACGCAGTCTCACTTGCTGAGCATTGTGCTGCAGCATGCTGAAAGATAATTTAAAAACGTGCACATAATGTAAACTTGAATGTAACACAAGGTGCAATTTTGTAACTCTCAAAAGGAAAAAAGAAAATATTTGGAGCAGATCACCACTCTGCTTCACAAACATGAAAGGCCTCCTGAACCGATGCTTGTGTCAGCCATGTTCCACAAGAAACTTGGATGACACTCTATCTTTTCAATGAACAGCATGGGATGCCAAACCGGAGATGTCTGCATCGCCAGGTTTTTCTGGATGTAGACCAGGGACTTCCCACGAATGGCACTACTATATGGTGTTGTGAGTGGCCAAAATGAATTCGGCCCCGACCCCTACTTCGATGGGTCTTTACATTGAAGTTTGGGCTTAATTAAGCCACCGCACGTCGCATACACCATTTGTGGAAAGACTATTGCGGCAGTGGTGCGCAAGACCCATTTGCGAGCTTGCAGTTTGCGCTGAGTGTGTTTCATTTGTGCTTGCAGTGTTACACCCGAGTGGAAATAGGCTTGGATGTTCTGCAAGCTCAAAGCCACTTTCAAATCTCACAGCATGTAGTATCTGAAGTCACCGACACAGTAGTTGGAGGGGAAGGGCCGAGAACAAATGGAGCGCCGGAGTGCTGAGTGGCATGCAAGAAGGGATGGCTGGACAAGAAGCGATGACGACTGGTTCCAACAGGAAGGGAAAGGGGAAGCGCATCGAATCAGTTCGGAACCCAAAAACTTGACAGAAGAATCTGCATGGTCGACTCATTGCCAAAGTGTGAAGATTGGCTATTTAAACAGCATATTGCAATGTCGACCAAGCACGTTCACAAGCGATTTGCTGTACAAGTGCACTGATGGCAGCATGGCGCATATGCACACAATGTCGTTTGCTTCTGCACTGTGTTCATTTCTGCCTTATTCCGAACAAAAAAAAACATATGAAGCACTTCAACACGCGCAGGGCAAACTGTAGCCTCGCGGCTGTGCGCCACGAGTTTTATTATTACTACAAGTTTTATTATTACAAGTTTTATTATTATTACAATCAGTGTGTCAAAGACCATCCTGCAGTGGGAACGACTTCTGGCATTCGTGTGCAAGAAATAAGCAAACTTTTGTGTATTTGGTGCAGCCTTGCAGAAAGAAATCAGTAATTGTCGCTTTTCAGAGCCGCAGGAAACTGCGAGACATGCGGAGGTTGTAAATAAGCTTCAGATAGGCCAACGTTGCATTTTGAATTATCAATATATTGAGCTATTTGCAATCCCTTTCAAGTTTGATACTGTAGAACCTCATTGACCTGATCCTGTTTCCTATTTTCTGGCACCAAGGTTCACGATTGAGAACGCAAAAAAATGACCCAATACAGTCACACATCTTTTTCATCAGTTAAGACATTCCTGGAAAATTGGATTTTTTTGGGCACAACGTTCACTACATCGTCAAACTGCGATCGTATGTTTTCTGGCTGCTAGAAGGTCCCACGTGAACAAGCAATGGCACGGGGCACGCGCAATCAAGAGCACTGGGCTCCCGCCATGGCAGCTTCCCCACAGTGAAGTTAACGACCGATCATTCGGACGTGCTTGATTATTGAGACAGCCCCGCGGCACTCCCACTAGCATCATAGACTCAATGTACCGTATTTACTCGAATCTAACGCGCACTTTTTTCCCAATAAGACGGATCCGAAAATTGTGTGCGCGTTAGAATTGAGCGCAACCCTAAATCTGCGTTTTCATATCGCCTTAGGCGTTTCAATATGGCCGCCCCATATGCGCTTCGAGCCTAGCTGCCGCAGCTTCCTCCATGTGCTGCAGTATGTGTGCTTAGGTTAGTTCACCGTCTATGTTCCCGTTTTCTTCGCTTGCTTTATCAGCATGGAAGTGGTGACTGCGAAGACACGCCGAATATTCGTCACGGTGCCGCAATTTAAAGGAAAATGATCACGCGTGCGGGGTTGGGCGGAAATCGGGCCGCATCACAGCCATTCAGAGTTCTCTAAACTTGCGTGCGGGACTACTCTTGCGAGCGCGTGCGGGACTGTTCTACTTCGGCGGCGGCTGCATAGGCACGGCCGTGCGGCCCCTATCATGAAAGCGATCTGCGATGGAGACAGTCTACGCATCTAGGCGCACCGCGCTGTGTTCTTGTCACCTAGTTCACATTGAAGCCAGAGGCTGCACAAAGGTCAATTCACTCGCTCATGCTGCCGCACTTTCACACTGCAGCGTTCTGATAAAAGGTTTCGGCGGTCATTGAGTGAGACATGATTGAGTGAGACACCACGCTTGTTAATTTAGTTAGTAAGCGAATGTTTAAAAGTTTGTACAGCCGACGAAACTACTATCCTTACTTCTCGTATCGCTGTCTACTAATTTGCTGTTGTAATTGATGCTTTGCCTTTCATGCGAAACTGCGGCTTTCTTTTATTCATCGCAACTTTAGTGCATTGGGAGTACATCTTTGTCTTTCCAAATGAGAGAAAGTTGTATTTCTGTAAGAATTAATGAAGTACACAGTACTGTGAAGGGCCTTTCTTTTCTTTTGGTCACGGAAAACGGGTGCACATTGGAATCGAAGGCACATTAGAATCGAGTGAACACGGTTTATGGATGACCAAAATATTGGACACCTTACAGCGCATTGTGCAATAATTCGGACTCCAACTGCACGACCATGTGCTAGTGTGGCCGCCGAGTCAAGCAGAAATGGCGATATTTTCATTTTGTGACACCACAGTCATGGTCGTTAGCCATGTTGCTGACACTCTGCAATACCGAGACTAGCGAAGCGTAGTCAGTCTAGTAGTTGCTGATGATAATTTGGTGCATGAATTGATTGTATTTCCATCTTCCCAACAGCGTAACACTGATTGAAATATGACCCGCTTGTTTGTAGCAATGCTTTGTACCGATGCTGTGCTATTCTTATCATCCATTTTTCATGACCGGCTGATCTTGTTGATAGCGTGAGGAGCATCGCTTTGACCCTTAACAAAGCGCTAAAAGCGTGATAAGGAGTAACATAAAAGGCATTGCTAGAAGATGCGGCCACGGAATGTCTAGGCCAAAGGCAAGCAGTATGCGCATGCAGCAACACACCATTGACAAACTTAGGCCGTATTCTTGGACGGTCACTTTCGAAGATACCTTTATTTTCACGATATCTCACATGTCTTGCACTGGGCGCATCGACAAGTGGCAGCGCTTCTGCACTGTAATAATATAGCATGCTTGACACTGTGCCAGAAATACCGTCGCTCGTAGACGACATAGCACTAGTCACGTGAAGTTGAAGGCATCTCCGAAAGTGACAATCTGAGAATATCGCGCATCTTTTATGTCCTTTTGTGGAATAAAGTCGCTTATTTTTTGGGCAAATCTGTTATTTCAAACTCCCGATTATTCAGTCTTCTTGGCAGTCCTCGTTGAGTCCAAATTATTGGTTGGCGATTGTACTCACCTGCTCATGTCACGTGAAAATTCAGGCACGCCCTCAGCTTCCTCTTCTGGTGCCAGCAAATCTCCTCATGGGTCGTTGCACATTGCATTCACAGCACATGTGGCACAGTGTTGTTGGAAGTGTACTACACGCTTTTAACCCCTTGACTGCCTATGATGATATAGCTCGTCATCACAACAAGTGTCCTCTGATGGCGATGATGTGTTAAATCGTCGTGAATTTTTGGCAATTTCTGCAGTAAGTTCCCCAAAAGTTGGCAGAAATTTTTAGAAAGGAATGGCGTAAAATATGCAGGTACTTAAAAAATTCCGCCCTTCTGTTTTTTTTTTTTAACTTGTCACAGCAGTTAAATGGTTAATAGACGATAATACAAACGTACCACTGTTCCCTGCTGCAGGTGGCGCTAAGCGAATGTGAAGTTTCGCTTTGGCGGCGTCGTATTGTGCTTTGTCCACCAACTCAATTTCGTTTTGGTTTCACTTTGCCATCTTAAAACACTGCGCTATAGTAAAATGACAAAGCACATTTTGGGCCCCACCAGCTCGAGGCGCATCAGCGTCTCATGCCGCAACGACTCTCGCCGAGTGAGCATGTCAAAACTTCCCACTAAACTGCTCCCCCTGAAGAAGCTGCTAACCCAGGCCGACTTCGAGGAGCATAAACATAAGCTTGCAAAAGCCACAAAAACAACAAAGTGCATCTCGGGCCGCTCGGGCCCCACCAGCTCGGCACACATGGATATCTCATGCTGTAAGCATGAGATATCCGTGCAATAGAATTAGAAATAGCGCATTGCTTCATATTAAGTGGATGTCAGCTACAGTTGTCTGCCAATTTTTATAAAGGACTATGGATCAGGCATTTTCCTAATTAGTATGTTTCTTTATATATATATATATATATATATATATATATATATATATATATATATATATATACATACATACACACACAGAACTAATGAACGAGGTTCTACTGTATATCTGGGATCGACTGTACTAGTCTGTGCTTTTCACCAATTTCGCCTTGGTGAAGTGGAGGGCTTTAAGTATTAGAAATTTTATGTAGAGGTTCGAGATTACATTAAATGGAGCCATATATCAACAGGTAAATGGGATAGCTCAAAATTTAAAACATATTATTAGCACTCAAAGCACAAGTTACAAATTTCTCATTCGGGTCTTTAATTGTTTCGTCTGTGTCCACATTAGAATATCATTACAATAGAATCGCGAGACAGAATTAACAAGCTGCGTATATGCTCATGTAGAAAGTGTTTCAACACTTTAAAAAGAACAAAGAAAAATACTCTCTGGCATTGATGCACATGGCAGACATGCAACACACTTCAGTGATTTCAGCCACCTTGAATGAAATGTGTTAAACCCATTTCCTGCAGGACGTGCTCCCTTACATGGCCAAGGAGTATGGCTTTCAGTACGAGCTAGTGCAGTACAAGTGGCCGCGCTGGCTCAACCAACAGACCGAGAAGCAGCGCATCATTTGGGGGTAAGTCAGTGATGCATACTGATGGCATCTTTTAATCTCTTTACTTTGCCTATACTATGTGACAACCGAAGTATTCAATAAAGTTGAAACTTGATATTACGAAGTTGCAGGCAGCATAAAAATATCTTCATTATGTTCAATATTTGTTATGAGGATACATTCATTACAAGCTGATATTGACGAAGCACATTTTAGATTTGCCTTGTTAAATCTGATAGTTTATTCAAATGTGTTTTCTTATGTCGAGCTTCTGTTACAAGATCCAACCACGAAACCACACTGCATTTGCTTTTCATGCTTCTGCGCACCTAAACATAGTTCCCAAGAGACTCCAGTTTTGAAAGAAGTTCGCCTCTGCTTTGGCGTCATGGAAATCAGCAAATTTAGTTGGCTGGCACACCTATACAAGTTCTCTGAGTTGGAGAGGTGTGTTTTTGCCATTCATTCTTAAGTTCTCGCACATAGTAGCACTGTACTGCAGTTCCAGCTGCTTCCAAGCTTTTTGCTGCTGCTTTGCGCTCCTTTGAAGAGAAAATTTCAGAAGCAAGATGATAAGCAGTAAGACGTAATACAGTCAAATCTCAATAATTCAAACTCGAAGGGGCCCAAAAATTTGTTCGAATTAAAAGAAGGACTTGTTTTTGAAGTATTCGTGCACCATAGCATGATTCACAAACGGTGTGAGTTGTGAAATATTGCCGTGCGCAAGCACACTGCGAGCCAGGAACACGAAACTGCCCATGCCAGCCAACACTCGCTTCTAGATAACGGCAGAAAACGAAACTTCAAGGGGCGGGCTAAGCTGGCACCGGGCTGGCAGGGTGGCAGTGCCAGCGCCAGTGCATGCACGCGTGGAGACCATCGAAGATGAGGGAGTTGAGAGAGAAGGCGAGGGAAGCGCAGTTGCGAGGAATGCCGGGAGGGAAGCAGATTTGCTTTCCCGCCAGCTTGCTGGATGGCACTAATGACCTCTGTCACCTGCTTCAACCGAAGCAGCAGATTTGCCCAGGCCAGACTGGGCCTCCACTGCTGCTTCCCTCTGTGTGCTTGCATCTTTTTTCCGTCTGCTGACAGATCGGCACTGTGTTTACCTTCTTCGTCTTATGTTCTTAACGCAATTCACGTCTTATCAAGATGACAATGTCACTGCCGCTGATCATAATCGTGTTGGTGTGCTCCCTTCTGTTGTGGCATCGCCGTATTCGAAAGACAAGGAAAATGAGGTACTGGGTATCGCCTTCGCGTCCTTGTATTCAGGGTCTGTTTTGACGTACAGAATTGGATATGGCGCGCTGTCTTTAACAACCTTTTCATCAGGGCATCTCAGTTTGGACGCATCATTGTAAAAAAAAACAAGCGCAATAGAGATCAACCAAGCCAACCAAAATAAGCGCAAGCGAGTGCTGATGCAAGCAGATGATAGTGCGAAACAAGTGGTCTGGCTGAACCAGTTAGTCTTCAAATAGAGCAGTTGAGCAGGTCCCCATGATACCAGTTTCCCACGCGTACCTCACTGTAGGGGCCACTCTTATTGGTCTCCTGCGCTTGCAGCGTGCTTGCCGCCACGGCAAGGCACAAAAAATCGGCCCAGGACCGATCCCTCCTGCGGCACGTGTTTTGCCGCTAGTGTGACTGGGGCATTACGGCATGACGCAGAGACAGTGACCTTGCTATTTGAGAGAGGGTGAAATTTCCACCACAGTTGTTGGTTTTTGTGTGTGTGTGTATCTCTGTGTGTGTGTGTACGCGTGTACGCACATTGTTGAGGGGTTTCTGCTAAGCCTTTCCTCTACGGCGGGGTCAGAGCAATGCTGGTCGGAGGTGCCGCTGCTTGATTTGGCGCGCTGCTGAGAGCATTGTCGGAGTGCGGTATGGTTGAATTAACCATCACAAATGCTTGCACGTTCGAATTACTGGGCATTTTCACCTCTTGGAATACACATAACTTTGACGGGGCCACAGCGTCAGTTTGAATAAACCGGAAGTTCGAATTAACAAGAGTCGACTGTACAAACCCTGCTTTGCCTATCATTTTGCCATCTGTTGCCTTTGGTGAAACTGAAAATTACTCTGTGTTTTTGATTGGCCACTGTGACTACTACCAATTATACTGCATGCTGATTGACAAAAGGAACAAAATTGTGTGTGATGGTAGAAACTAATATCCTCACATCACAACTGTTTTTATGTCATATATTATACTTACTCAGACTTCAGACACCATTAAGTGATTACGCAGAATTGATTGAGTAAAAAAATAAACAAACAGCTGTGTTGAATGTAATGCCGCCTTGGAGAAGGCATCAGGGAAGTACAATAGTATGACGACTTACTTCACTTACGACTAAAGTGGCAAACACTATTTTAATATGTGACACGTAAAAAACCTTTCTCGTCACAGAATGTCACACGTCATTGTATGGAAATGGCATCTCTCACTTCCATGTCACTTTCTTTTCTTCAATGTTTGCTGCCCTCAATTGTATAGAGTGCACTTGAAAAACTGAACAACACTGTTTAATCACACAGTAAGCTTACATTCTGGTTTTCATTGGCTTTCTTGTCCTCATCTTTGAACAGGTATAAAATATTGTTCCTGGATGTGCTGTTTCCTTTGGATGTGAAGAAGATCATCTTCGTCGATGCTGACCAGGTGAAGTATGATTTATAGAATCTTCTTTGAACATCTGCGGTAGAACAGTGACACTTGCACTGAGTCTCAGGTTAACAGTCATGTCATCTTATCTCTAATTGTCATGTCTTATGTATGCACAGCATAGGCTCCACTTGTTGGGTTTAGCTCGAAATAAGGTGCATCAGAAGTGAAAACTTTGTTTTAAATTAATGTCTTACTGTCAAACATTCACAACTTTAGCTACTATTATGTTGCTTGTGCTATTGCTATTGCACCATGTAATAGTGACTTCAGCTGTGTAGTGTCTCTTGACGTGAACTGTGTTGCTGTTTAATAAATCGTGCTCTTTTTTTGGGGAGGAGGGGGATAGTCTGTGCTTTTTGTATTTATACTATGTACATTAGAGTCTCGTTGATATGTTTCCAGTTCATGCGATTCCCAACTTACCTACTCATCATAGAGAATACAGAAATTATCACACTGAGTTACGTCCCTTTTTTCACTATAAATATATTCCCAGATGAAAAATTTTTCTGGCATTCTTAAATTTGCCAGATATTGATCATACTATGTGCTTTGCAATCAGTGGAAGAAATGCCAATACAGTAAATCACCATGCCTCAGCTCACTCATGCTGATAGAACAGGTGCAAAACAGGATTGAAGTTGCCACAGCAGCTTTCCTGCGCTGCTCTACATTCCCGAGTCAGATGGTTAGGCTGGTATGTGCTGTGGCTGGAGCATTGGGATGATCTTGTCAAGAAAACAGAAGGCCTTGTGTTTAAAGGACAGTCAGATATCTTGAGGACATGACATGAGATGAAAATCTGACATTGATCGTGACATTGGGTTACGTACTTGACTGTTGTTCCAAGGTCGTCAGTGCATGCTAGTACAGCAGCAACATTGGGGCTCCAGTACCCAGACAGTGCTTTCGTAGAGTTCATTGTTATGATGATGGCCAGTCATGTGACTGACAAAGCTTAGCTTAAACTGTAGTGAAGATGTGAGGGGAACATGAAAAGAATGAAGACAACGGGCAGTAGGTGCTTCTGATGGTTCCGAAGTTTCACCAGTGCAATCAGTAACTGAAAAGCAGGCCTGAGCTTTCACTCTCTTCACAGAGAGAGAGAGAGAGAGAGAGTAGAAAGAAGGAGTAAAAAAAAGAAAAACTGTTTATGTCAGAATGGCATTGAAGGAAACGATCATTTGGTCTTGCAGTAATAGTGCAAGATAATGGTGCTAATAGTGCTGTGCTCTGGTATAATAAAAAAAAATATACAAGATATGCTCTTGTATAATTTTTCTTCTGAGCAACTTCAGATTGTGCATTTTTGTGTATTATCCCATTTCTTCCTTACATTTTCTTTATGCACTGACAAAAGTTCCGTGTTCATTGCTCTGATTTCTTGCCATTTTTAGGCATACAACTTTCCAAAATCTGTTAATAGGGCTGCCAGACACTTGGAATTCTGTGAAAACCTGTCAAAGATTGTGACAAAAATAGATGTTTTATAGTGCAAAAATTGCTGCTTTTCTGTTTTAGTCAAAAATATTTGAATCCTATCTGTAGTAATTACAAGCAGTGCAGTGCTGACCATAAACCTTCCTGCCACGTCCAATTAAGGTGGTGAGGGCTGACATGAAGGAGCTACGTGACCTGGACCTTGGTGGAGCCCCGTACGGTTACACCCCCTTCTGTGACAGCCGTAAGGACATGGACGGTTACAGGTTTGTGCAGCTTCTAATGCAGCCGAAGTGGGTGAATTATTGAATGGACAAAAATAATGTTCATGTACCAGCACATGTTGAAATCCATTACCCGTTTGCGTTTTAGCAATTCCAAATTAATTTTGCAATATCAATTTATAAAAACTGAAACTTCAATGCAAAATTCTGCAATTCTGCATCATTCTGCAAGTTCGTTTAGCCATTCAGAATTTGCAATTTTCCTAAGTTGGTGCAAATGATTCAGCGCTCACAATTCATTGGGAGAACCCATGTGCAATGGTTCTGAATGAAGGCCTCACAACCTCCTGCCCTCTCTGTAGTGTGGATTTTCAAGTGCAAATGTGAATTGCCAACTCCGCGCCCGATTAACCTCACTACTTTGTTCACACAAGTGCAGTGATAGCAGTGCAACATGCACATACTCATCCAAATAAGTACTTCTTCCACCTATTTCGTCATCAGCGAACTGGCCAGCAAAATAATTACCCATCAGTGCAGCCTGTGAACTCAGTGTTGGCACACAAGTTGCATTGAAAGTGCCTGTCATACTATTTTTCAGCAATTTCTGTGATGTCTTTCACAGCGTGCCATAGTCTTAACCAGCACCAAGAAATGAATAAAATTAAATTTTTTTTTGACTTATTATTGCATCTGGTCCCACACACTCATGGTACAAGAAATGGAAAAAAAAGAAGTGCAAAGTGTTGTTGCATTTTCTTGCTGAAAAGTCATCATAGCTGTGCAGGCTGTGTCACTTCATTTCAGTTGGCACTGGCACATTTTTGCACTGCTCTGCACTGGTACTGCACTGGTACTGAAGCACATTAATATTAGCCAACTGTGTGGCCAAACACCTTAAAAATAATAAGCATTTTATGTCATAGAGTGTTATATATGATTGTCAAGATGACATGGCAAGTATGAATTGTCTGATTTGCTGAATTAACAAGCCTCTACTGCATCACTAAGCATGTATGCTGTGACATCATGGAGGCTATAATTTCTCTAGCGGAGGATTCTTCAGAGGGACTTCCAGCCAGTGCATGGATGCAGGTAGCCACAGTCGCACCATAGGGAACAAAGTTTTCTTTGTCTGGATTGAAGCGACTGCCTTATTCAACCTAGTTCTCCTATAGCGACTGCCAGTGTGCCAAAATTTTGTGGTGCAAGCAAGCACACCTGTGACCTACAGAGATTGTGTGTGAATTGAGTCAGCGCTTGAACGTTAATGAACTAATTTCTGTAGCCTTGTACTTCTAGCACTCACCAACAGGTGTCTTCTGCTTTCTCTTTTATCTTGAACTCCTTGCTAGTTGATTGTTGTTGTAATGCATTTATTTCTGTAAGGTTCAACCACCAACATTCACCAATGTCATTTGTTGTAGAAGGAATAGGACAAAGGGCACAGAATCAGAAATAGGTGCTGAAGTCTCCCTCCCAGTCGAAAGTCCAGGAGGCAGGTTAATATTGTTTTTCTGCGTGCCGTGGCTCCGCCTGGTGACATACACTCCTCAAAGGTGTTGGGACAAAGTTGTCTGTATATAATGCGTGCTTTGTGCGTGATATCGTTGTTGGGTTACAAGTAATGCTTCGTTATATTCTTGTGGTGCACAATACCTTATTGCACTGCTGATGTTTCTCTCTTCTTCCTTGTGCAAGGTTTTGGAAGTCTGGCTACTGGGCCAGTCACTTGGGAGGCCGCAGGTACCACATTAGGTGAGACTCTCTCCGTGACCTTTTGTCTCATTGCATTAATCTAAGAAAGCTGTACACCCGGTGCAAAGTCTCTTCAATATGTATGAGACTACAGGGTTTCTTTTTAAAAGCTGTGGTGACTGGAAAATTCAGCTTTAACAATAAGCATGTGTGACTTTTGTAAAAGATGCTGTGATTGCCAGTCACTGCCAGGCAGCCATTGTTTGAGGCAATGTACCATGCACCCTTAGCAATTCTACTTTGCTTAAAGTAACAGAATGCATAGTGCGCCACCATTTCATCAACTGCACATTGAGAGGGTGACATGTCGCAACGTCAGAAACTAAGAGGCCAGATGTGCTGATCCACAAGAACAGCAGCAAGGGCGATCTTTTAATACAGCATGCTAGTCACTTCCTCTTCTTCATTATGTTTTCTTTAAATGCCCAAACATCTCCTAACCATCATCATTCTTACTGCACTACAGATGTGATGATAATGTGTGAATATGATGTGGGAAGGTAACCACTGTATCTCGTGTGTTCTTGAATGATAGTTTGACTGAAGAGAAGGAGCACGCGCACAACTAGTGCCCCATAATAGATGCCCTGAGTCACTGTTGAAGAATTGAAGAATACAACATCAGGAATGGTTGTAAACGTGCAAAAGGTGCAGAGCAGCATCATGGTCACACCACTTCATTATTGGTGATAGCTTCTTGGGTTGTGTACTGTAAACGCACACCAGAAAGGCATCCATTGGGTCAAGAGGCCATCGTCCTGTGGCAGGAGTATTCAACTGCTTCTTTGCCCTCACACCATAATTTTAGCAGTCAAACAGGAGTTCTCCACACCATTTTCCCTCTGCCACTGCTTTTGCGAGCATTTGTGCGTGTCTTGTTCAAAAGCTACACAGCCCAGCTTCATTTCCCTGCTCAAAACTGGCTAGCCCCTATGTAATGCAAGCTTTCATTGATTCCATGCTGGTGAACTTGCTTGCAGTGCCCTCTATGTGGTGGACCTGAAGAAGTTCCGGAGGATAGCTGCTGGGGACCGACTGCGGGGCCAGTACCAGGGTCTCAGCCAGGACCCCAACAGCTTGTCCAACTTAGACCAGGTGCGTACTACAGAGACTTGAATTCTTATGCTCTTTGATGTGCCATTAATTGCTATGCATAGCTTTTGCGCCTCTTTACCCACTGACGAGGTCAGAAGTGGCATGACTACTGTATACGGTGTGGTTTTACTTATGCATCTGTTGGGGGCACTATCTTGCAACACCGCAATGGTGTCAGCATCTACTTTAGTGAACATTCAGTTTCAGTCTATTCACTGAGAGTACTACGTAAGCGGCTAGATTGCAAAAGTTGTTGAGAACAGTGGCCATGTTGTTATGAGCCATAGTAGACAGTTCTTTTGCAGAGGCCAATAATGGATGATTGCAACAATCTTATAGAAATTATGCTTTCCAGAAGAGGGTTGTGGCGTCGAAAAAGACAACACATAGCAAGCGAGACGGGACAGGCGCGACGGGACAGACTGTGATTAATCTGGGAAAGCTGAAATCTAGTGCGGTTTCTCTGCGTGAAAGTATTGGCTTGGACAGAATTGCTAAAGGTATTCAGCTCTGTAAAGCAAATAGCTTACACGTGTTTTTTACGGCGAAAACACATAAGGAAGGAATATCGTTCAATGTGCCTGTCCCGTCTCGCTTGCTATGTGTTCTCTTTTTCGGTGCTACAACCCTCTTCTGAAAACATGCACCAACTAGCCCCCCAACAAGTATTAACCCTTTGAGGGTCGAATTATTTTGAAAAAAACTTTCCCAGGTGGTCAAATTACTTTATTGCGGATCTTGAATGTACAAAATGGATAAAGTCGGGAATAAATAGTAAAAAATAATTAGGAACAGTATTTTGGTGTCGGCATCACTCAGAACTGCAAAATGTTTAATAGTATTTCCGAGCGTAGTACTCCTTGAAACACGGGTCTACGCACAGCGCCTTATCGCAGTCTGCACACCTAAAATGCGTGTCTGTTCTCTTGTAGCGAGGAGTTGTGCTGGCGCACACATGACATCTCTGCGTGCAGCTGCTTTGGGCAGAGGTCTGAGGCACCTTCTCGCGTAAGCGCGTTGCCTCGGAGAGCGGGAATACCTCGTGAGCGGTGGTGATGGACAAGCTAAGAGCAGTGCCAATCAAGATAGAAATCAACTTCCGCCGCCCCTGCGAAAGTGTGGCGACAAAGAGAAAAATGACGTTTCGCGCGCCTCTGTTGCGATCACGCGGCGAAACCGAAACCGCCAAAGGGGCGTTGCCACAGTCTGAGCGACGCGCTGAAGCTAGCAATCAGCTCTGTTTATCTCCCCAAGAAGGTAGCACCAATTTCAAACGCATCTTGTAAGTGCTAAGAGGTGGCAGCACCTCCCGGTGAGCACACATCGTCATTATGGCGCAAAATTTCAAACGGTGGGTCGCAACCGTACCCGTACGGCGAAGACCTTGCGGGAAAGAAAACCGCCGTCGTACATGTACGGCAAAAACCTTCAAAGGGTTCACTCAGATTATGCTTTTTTTTTTTTATTTTTTTTGATCGGGCAAAAATTTTGTTAAAGCCCGTACGCATAATCAGCTTTATTTAAAGTGTGCCAAAAAGAGACATGTTTCTGCCACCAAGGCACCTTTGCTACGTTTTGCTGCCTTATTATTGTTATTTTGTACAGGTATTTTAAGGTGAGAAAAGCAATATGTGTAAAGTGTGCATCTGTGATATACTACATTGGTGGCATCGGCTGAAAGTGGTTAGGCAATGTGTATACACGTTTTTCTTTTCCCTCGTGTGTTGTATGTTTAAAATCAGCCGTATTAGCTACCTGGAAATCTGTGCCACCATGTGCATTATTCAGAGGTCGTCAGCTTAGCAGTCAACGAACTTGTGTCCAAAGGTCACCAAGTGGCCTTGACCTGCATCAACCAAACCCATCATCTGCCTGCAAATTTCCTAATCTCATCACCCCACCTATTCCTCTGCCATCCTCAGCTGCATTTCCCTTCCCTCGTCACCCATTGTTTTTGCCCTAATAAACCACCGGTTACCTACTCTGCTCATTACATGATCTGCCCAACAACGATTCTTTTCCTTAACCCATTGGCTGCCAAGTATTAAACGTGCCATGCAACCTTCTGTTCCGATTATTCTTGGCCCGTACATGCACTACAAAAACTTCCACTGTTGCGCTCGTTATATCTGGTTCTACTGCAATAAACGCTGAAAAATCTGCCAACAAATAAGTTTTAATTTACAATATGGAGCAGTATTTCTCAGTTCAGAACCCCAACTGCCAGTAACTTTTGTTACTGGCATTTTTGTGTGTAAAAGCTTGAAACAATCTTTGATATGGAGAGCAGCATTGCACTTATCACACCCTCACCTGTTGTTGACTTTCTTTTTTTCGAACTTTGCACTACCATAATGGATTTTTTTTTTTTTTTGGCCTCGGTTTGCCAGAGTCTGACACATGAAAGGCACCCAATGCACTGCTTCAGGGAGCATAGATTTCAGAACATGCATTACACACATACTAACTAACCTTCCGCAAATCTCAACTAAAAGTAAAGAAAAAGTTCAGTCCACCTGAAGTGGACATCTAAGGCCATCTATTCGCAACGTTTCTAATGTTTTCCAGCATATATTGACATTCGTGGTATCTACAAATAGCCTTTTAACCCATCATTACTTCCCACCCGAAGGATCGCCAGCTTTGGCAGCATGGCCCCAATTCTTTTGCCCCGCAATTTTCCAGCTTTGGCAGCCAATGGGTTAATCTATACTAGAATGTCATCCAAGCATTTTTATCTATAACTGTTGCTTGTTTATCTCTTAGTGTTAGACCAATCACTTTTATCTCCACTGCCCTTTGTGTGACCCTTAACTTCAAATTTATTTCTTAGTTCTTCAAGTTCCACTCCCATGGGTATTCTGCCACTGGCAGAATACACTGATCAATAGCTGGCTGATTTTTCAGGCTCCACAATTCTTTTTTTTTTTTTACTTGCTTTGGTATTCGAAATTTATTGGGGTACTGTACAGTGGCATTGTTGTAATCACTTGACAAGCACCCATTAATAATACGTAAAGGAATAAAATAAGGGGACTAAAGTTTGTGTCACTGAAACTTCAGCATGATCATGTTTTGTGGTGTGAACATTACTCACATTTGGTAGCACATGTGAGCTGGTTCTTATGCTCATCTTTCTCTTCATTCTTGACATTCTTGTCCACTTCAATTCAGCGCCATGACCTCAATTACTGCAGCGAATCAACTAGTCCAAAAGCCTGCACTCCTGGTTGAGATGTGACTACAGATAGTGCACTCATGTTGCTTGCAGGACCTGCCAAACAACATGATTCATCAGGTGGCCATCAAATCCTTGCCCCAAGAATGGCTCTGGTGCGAAACATGGTGCGACGATGAGTCCAAGAAACAAGCCAAGACCATTGACCTGGTGAGGTGGCACACCTTTGACAAACTGTTTTGGCAGTTAACTTTCTGCGAATTCCATCTTAATTAGAGCAACGCTGTTATTTTGAAAAGATGCAGTTGAGTATGTCCACTCCATGTTGTCCATTCTAAATGTTGAGGAAAGTTTATGGAGAGAACTATTCAAGCTAGTTGAATGATATTGTCGAGAGTGACATGTGGGAATAAGTTCTTGGGGTAATTTGGTGTGTTGTAGGAAATCACCAATGTTCTGTTATTTGTACTTGGGAGTTTTGTGGGGTATTCAGTCGTGCAAAGTATCAGAACTGTCAGGCATATCAAGATGAAGATTGGTAGAAATGAAGTGTATCTTGGGAGTAGCATGGTGGAAAAACTTCAGATTTGCAGCCACCTTGTAGCTGTATAGCAAATTATCAGATTTGTGCCAATTAGTGTTTCTCTTGACACCTGCTGGGAGATTTACACCTTTTGCTATTTGTGAACTGCCAGACATGTTACGTAAAAAAGTTTGTAAAAGTAAGGTGCTCATCTGATAGAACATCGTGGAGAAATTTCAAAATAATAGGTTTGTAGATGTGTTGGACACATCGCAGGAAATTTCCAAAATGTTGTGGGAGGCTTGAAGGTGCTCCTTCAGGCAGTGATCTGAATTTTAGAGTTGTTGCTGTAAGCAAACAGCTTAACATTTGTGCTCGATACATCGCACACACATAAGGGAGATCCCATACACTTAGAATGAGCCATTAGAAGTGCCATTGTAAGATTCTAAGTGTTAAATTGAGAGCACTAATTGTACATGGCTGCACTTTCAATGCCATCAGCACTTGTGCAACAACTGTGGCTCTGCGGGGTACACGTAGATGGTGAGGTGGAACCACGAGGGCTGCACAATAGTTCCGCAAGAATTGTAAGCACCTCTTCACCCAGAAAATTCTCTCAGGCTGCAACAAGGAGTACGCCAAACACTGTCTGCTTCTCTGTTATCCATGTTTCGATTCTGCAAAGTCGCACAAGTCTGCCGGGGTTCTTGTATGTCACCTGTGAACGTTGTCAGATAGCATCTCGCTCCTCTTTCTGTACTTTTTGGAAGAGGCACTGGCTCTTCAAGCCCAGATGTGGCCACTGTGCTGATTTATTTAATTATTTACTTAGTTTCTCTAAGTGCCAATGCATTACCAAAAGGAATGGGTAGTATGTATATAAAAGCACATTTTAGTGGCATAATACGGTTTGCCGTATGTATAAGTTTGCTGCTAACAGCTTTCCTCAATGAAAATTATGGAAGTGGGAAGATGATGCTGTTTGCGGGGAAGAAAGAATTTAAATGTATATTAGCGTGGCAACTGCATCTTCGTCAGCCACCCTTAGTGACTTAGAAGTGCATAGAAAAATACTAAGCTCTAGTTCTGTACAGTAGAATTTCATTACAACGAACTTTGCGGGACCGCCGAATTTCATTTGTTAATTTTAATTATCGTAGTACTGAAAAACCAATACTTTCATGTCAGTAATGTAACACAACAACAAAATTTACATACCTTTGCAGCAGATGCGTGTGTTCATACGTAAATAATAAACGAGAACGCTGGGCACAGTTTAACTGCAATTTATTGCTTGAAAAAATCTGTAATCTCCTTCTGGCGAGCAGACAGCAAGCGTTGCAGGACGAATGCCTCCACATCTTCGACCTTCCTCTGAACATCATCGGGGACATCTTTACAGCGCCCGAGGAATGACCGCATCTTTTCTAGAAAAACTGAAACATCCGAGCTGGAAACAGCCTCTTCCCCTTCGTGTGTTGATCCAGTGTCGGCATTGTCTTCGTCACTACTGCAATCTTCTTGCTCACGCCTTTTATTCACAATGTCTTCGTTGGTGAGCTCTGCGGATGTAGCCGCCGCACTGTCGTTATCAATGTAATCATCGAAGATCACCACGGTGTCGACGGGGAGCTTCTCGGTAAGCTCATTCCACAGTTCTGGGTTGAGCTCCTCTGTGTCCTCGCAGTCTTGTGGCGTAAATGAAGGCTTTAAAAGGCCTACCTTTCGCCAGCAGTTGCTGATCGTGCTTGCCTTCACGTTCCACCACGACCCTGTATGCATTTCCGCAGCCTGACGGATGTTTACCTGTGTGGGCAGCTTCAGTTGAACACTGATCAGGAGGCACTGCACGAGACGCTTCCGAAATTCGGCCTTCACACATCTGATAAAGTCCTGGTCCACAGGTTGGAGCAAAGAAGTACAATTTGGGGGCATAAATTCAAGTTGCACATTGCTCAATCACACGTTCACGATATGCGCCGAGCAATTGTCAACGATGAGGAGAATTTTTCTGTCTTTCTTCTTCATTGGGTCGTCGAGCTGTAGCAGCTACTGAGTAAACAATTCTCGCGCCATCCACGCTTTTTTGTTGGCTCAGTAGTCACAAGGCAACGAGACGTTTTTCAAGCAGTGCGGCTTAGCATACTTGCCAACAATTAGTGGCTTGAGTTTTTCTGTGCCCGTAGAGTTGCAGCAGAACAGAACCGATACGCGAAGATGTGATTTCTTTCCGCCCTTGCACCTGTCACCTTTGAAGTTCATTGTTTTATCAGGCAACAACTGATAAAAGAATGCCGTTTCATCGCCATTGAAAACGTCGTCTGAAGAGAAAGACTCGATGATCTCTTGAAGGCGCTTGTTTCGCCAGGCAACCACACTCTCGGCATCTGCTCCCTTTTCTTCGCCACAAGCAACCAGCCACGCAATGCCATTCCTTTGCCGGAAGCGGTAAAGCCATCCAGCACTTGCGTCGAAACCGGAGATGTCCAAGGCGGCCGCGAACTGTAGTGCCTTCTCTTGAATAATCGGGCCTGACAAGGGCACATCGTTTTGCCTGGCATCCTTAAACCACGTGAGGATGGCGTCGTCGACGTTCTGCTGGTTGCCAAACCGCAAGCATTTTCTTGAGGGAGCCAGCTGTGACTCTCGGTGCAATTTCGTGATCTCTTCCCTATCCTTGAGCATTGTTGCCATTGCTGACGGGGGATATCACACTCCCTGCACAGGTCGACTTGCTTTCTTCCAGAATTCAGCTGCGCCAAAATGTCCAATTTTTCTTTGAGCGAAAACTGGCGTCGCTTATTTTTAACGCAGGGGCGAGGAGAACTGATTGTCAGCAAAGGGAACGCGCAACACAATCACAGCACCGATAACTTTGTAGCTCCTTTGTAACGCGGTGACGCTAGACCTACTATGTAGTAGGAGAGTCCGAGCATAACCATACGCAGCGCTCACACTGATGCCGATGCTGCTGGGGCTGTACCCGTTGAAACGGGTTCCCCAGTGCATGGCTGCTGCTGCTGCGGATGATGATGATAGGTGTAAGCCTGGGGGATTCGGTACCAAAACTTCAACGGAACTTCGTAATAACGAAGCATCTTGGTGATTACGGGATTAAATTACGTACATTATTCTGACATATTTGGTAATCTGAAATTCATAATACTGAAAGTTTTTTACATTGAAAATGTAGGCATTTTGGCAGGGATATAAAAAGAATTCTTAAGTCTGAAAAGTTTGTTAATGTGGTGCTTGTAGTAATGAGATTTTACTGTGTACTGGTTTTCATGCATGCCTGTGTTCTTCCTCCACTTCGTTTTTAGTGCAACAACCCAAAGACCAAGGAACCCAAGCTAGTGAGTGCCGCTCGCATCATCAGTGAGTGGAAGGACTACGATGAAGAGTTGAAGCAATTTATGGAGCGCTATGAAAGTGGTGTGCTTAGGCCAGATACAGCTGAAGCTGACAGTAAGAAAGTGGACGTGAAGCTTGATGATGGTAGGTATCTTTTCTTTTTTGATGAAGCTCACAGGTCGAAAAGATTGCTGATGTCGCATTCTGATGCCCTTGTTGTACAGAAGTTGCTACGGTTGACTGTCAACATAACAAACCTCAATTTAACAAAAAGAGTGATGTAACAAACTTGACTCGGTCATTTCCTGATCCAGGAATTATTTAAAACTGTTTCATTTTTTCTGCAATTTCACCAATTTCATTCTGCAGTTTCAGTTTATAGTGAACTCTCATTAAGACGAACTCGGTTAAGCCAAATTCTCACATATAAAGAATAACATGGAAACGTTTTAGTTTTCCATAAACTCAATGCAAAAGAAAATCCACTTAAGACGAACCGCCTCAGACCTACTCTTCGGTTAATACAAACATTTGGAATGACAGCCACCACTACCCATCCTGGAGGCTAGGGTGCCTCGATGCCCCGCACCCGCGACGTGCTCATCGAGGCATCCTACTGGAGGTCTTCGGTGCACATTGCTCATGGACAGAGGCAAAAACAAGGAGGAAACAAAAATGTTACGGTGAAGTGTCGCTTCGTGCACGCAGGTGACGCGCAAGCGTACAGGTGCTATAATGCGCACGAAGCTATCAGCCCTCGGTGCGCCTAGACGCCTGCACTATCCGCATCGCAGATTGTATTCAAGACAGGGCTCTCGCAGTCGTGCCATACGCAGCAGCTGCTGAAGTAGAACGCCCCCTTGTAAACATTCGCTTACTAACTAGATTAACAAGCATGGTGTCAGTGTGCACAGACAAACATGAACACATCAAACTCGATGAGACCGCGGGCGCTCGCTGTCAAAACACTGGCGTAAGGAATCGCAGCCAAAGCAGCGAGCAAAGTCACCTTCGTGCTGTCTATTGCTTCAACGCAAACTGAGCAGAGAGAACACAGCCTATGCAAAGCTACAAGCCATCGCCTATGCTGTGCCCACAAAGCAGATCACTTTCAAGGTAAAGCCTGCATGCCCCCCTCCCTCCCGTCCCCCGGTGCCATGCACGTGACGGAAGATGGTGCGCTTCCTCCACCCTTTCCTCCCTTGAGCACGTGAGATTGAGCCGTCATCGTTGGCTCACCGTCGCAGGCTTTCACTGGCACACACAGTGTGCGGCTTGCGAGGACGATGTTATTAGGAGACGAAGCTGGTATGTCTGTATTGCAAACAAAGCCTGTAGAAACTGCTAGAGAAGGTCAACCCAGCGTGCCTCTGTCTACCTTCCTCCTCCACGACACCTTGCCTCATTTCTCCTTTTTTCTATTAAGTTTTCTATTAAATTCAGCTAAATAAATGCTTTTTATGCCATTTTCCCCCCTTCGTAACTCTACTTCATTTACCGTTTTAAAGTCAGATATTTGGATGCGCCTGGTCATGTTGCCAATTATTCTTCTGATAAGACAAACAAATTTTCATGGTCCCTTCGAGTTCGTCTTAAAGGGAGTCTAGTGTAGTTCTTGCACATGGTGTCTTTGTGACAAGCAAAAGAAAAAAAAGGAAAAGCATCATTTGGCACAGATTTAATAATTTGCGCACAAATTTGCACTTGCAAGCATTGTCAGCGAGTGGCAATCATGGCATGACAGTGATCTTGACCTGTTGAATTGCATCACGGTTGTTAAAAAAAAAAAGCAGGTTAGCAGCCTAGCATTGACAAGCCTTGCCTTTTGGTCTACATGTATGCCTAGCGCCGTCTGACGCTGCTAGCACACTAGGTGCAATTATGTCAAAGCCTTGCTCAGTGCACAATTTCTATTGCATGCACCAGTGCTTTTGGTTCTGTAATATTTCTCGAGCCATTTGTGAGATTTTGCCACAAATGCTTACTGACAAGATGCTAGCCACCAGGGTTAAATCTAGGAATGTGTTAGGCACAACTTGACTGTATGGAGGTATGACTGTATGTCACACAGTTGTTATGGCTAACGAAATAAATTTTTGCATATGTAGATGCCTATGTCCGGTACGTTCTAAATAGCATTATGCACAGTGGAGCTATCTCAGCAGTACTAGTGCTTATCTCGAAATTGTTAGTTCCTTTACCACTGTGTTAATGAATGGGCTTATTAGTGATACTACTGCACTGCCTTCATTAATTTCTGCAAGCATTCTTTAAAGCATGCAACGCGTGCAGTACTCTTCAGTTTGTATGATTCATATTCAGAGAGATGCTGCTTCAGTACTTAACTTTGTTTGCTTTCTTCCTTTTGCAGGCAAATTGCGGGATGCTGCCCATGTTGAATTATGATTTTCACTCATCCTTGTTTTGTACAGTGGTTGATCGCTCACACCTGATTTTTGTTTTCCTTTTGCCTGTTGTCATATACTTACACACACACACACACACCTCTTTGTACATGCTTGTGTGGGTCTGCGGTGCGTGGTGACACGTGTGGAGAGCATTGAGTTCAAGAATAAAAATCATCTCGCATGACAACCTCAGCGAGGACTCTGGAGTCTCCTTTACTGTTTACTGCATAGTTTTCATTATTTTAGTCAGAAAGTAACCATCTCACTGGCATCCACCAGAACAGTCTTCCATGACACTATCATACTTCAGGGCCTTGTTTACACTCTGCTATTTATGGACACCTCGAGGACACGCAGTAGGGACACATGCGGGGTTGCATGAACATGTATTATCGGCATAAATTCAATTCAAATGGAAACAAGTCTAAAATGACAAGAGTGTAGCATTGCGCTTCCAGGTTTGCCGGTATTTCTAAGTGTCGCTAAATTTAATTTCCAAATCGTACGTCTGGGCCTATGCAATTCATAAAAAACAACTAGTGATTACTGGGAACTTGTGTGTGATCATGCATAACAGGTGTTCTGGTCTGCCGTGAAATATCTGTAGTTATATAATGATGTGCTCGGGACCGTCAAAATCTTTCATTATACATGTCACTTCATTGTAAAGGTCGCACTACTGCACGGCTCACAATAGAGCAGGTTAAGCATGTACATTCATTTAAAGAAAACCTTAATCTAACCTTTTTTTTTTTTTAAGATAGGCTTCATGAAATACAAGTCTAATTATTTTTTTGCACAATTCGTATGACAGAATGTGCGACTGTGGCCAAACATTTTGCATTGAGGTTCACAGCATGCTTAGCGGTGAAGTCCTGGAGCTGTGCAATGTAAAGCTATGGGTCATCGAATACTGCTGTCGATGACCTTGTTTGACCGATGACCGATGGCCTCCCTTGCAGTCAGAATTCATGGTCCGTTTACGTAATCTTCATCCCTGTTGCCATCGTATACATTTGCTTGCTTTCCACCCTAGGTGGCTTTGAAGATGTTGTCTGTTGTCAGTTACAATTGCATCGTCATGTCATACAATGTTACGTACCGTATTTTCGCGATTCTAAGCACCCCCCTCTATTTTCGCGAGAAAATTGGAAAATAAGTTTGCATGCGAATCTAAGCACCCCCCTATTTGTTAGGAAGAGCGCGTAGCCAAGACCACCAAGCGTGCTTGCTCGCTCTGTCATCGAGCCGGAGCCGTCGGAGTCCCGAGGTGAAACGGCGTCCGCGACGCGATCTTGCCACACAGCCGGAGTGCAGAGTCGCGCGGACTCGTGAGTGGCAGTGATAGTGACTAAGCATCCGACACGAGCGGTGGGCTCACGATTTTTCTTTTGGATGTTTGCAAAATAAAATGTTATTTCTCGCACCAGTCTCGTCGTGATGTCGCAGCGAAAAGGGGGAGGGGGGGGGTCATTCCAGATTTTTTTAATCTAAGCACCCTCCCTCACTTTGGGCATCGCGATCATGAAAAAAAGGGGTGCTTAGAATCGAGTAAATACGGTATTCATCAGCTGTGGCACCCACTGATGCGTTACAACATGCAGTGTATGAGTCTAGCAGTTCCTGAAGCAGTGCAGCAGGACTACTACCTGCATCAACACATTCATCAAAGGCGTGGGTAGCACTGCTGTTAGTGCTAACGCAGAGTGCACTTCAGTGACATCTGTGGAGAGCAGTAACGATACTGCTATGTGGTGTTTGTTGTAAAGCAACAAATCAGTCACTAGGGACACCGAATCCCTTCATTGCTCAAGCAAATTCATTGTAGTGATCTTCGTTGTAAAGGCGTTCACAATACTATATATGAAACAGGAATTCAGCCGAGACATAATCAATCCTTCGTCGTACAGATCATTTTGCTGTAGAGGCATTCGATTGTATTTTGTATTCATGTTTCAATCTATGTTGATGGTACATATGGCAAATTTTTATATGCCCCGTAGGACTGCCTACGTAATACGAGAGCTTCCTACTTCATATTCTATCAAAATGCAATGCCACAGGTGAGGTGTAATCCTGCAGTGCAGGGCACAGGAGTAATGAGACTTGCATGGACTTCGTAATGGGGTAATATGGTGCAGTTGTGCAATTCAATCTCATAAAGGGACCCTGCAGTGCTCCTGGGAAAGCTCGCTGGGCGGTGCCGATAGCAGCATCGCGATGTGGTGATTTCATGCACTTCGCCTGACGGAGTTGATGTTGAAGTGTGGCACTACAATCTTTGGCTGAATATGTGATGTGCAATTTACGTTTGTATAGTATTGCAAGTACACTGCAAAAAAAAGCTGTGGCTCGTGACCTTATTTCATCCGTTCTGCGTCACAATGCATTCGTTGAATTATCCTTAAATGCAAAAAAGAATTACACAAATTGGCGCATGCATACAAAAGTTATTCAACTTGCAAATTTAAAATAAAGACCAACGAAAAAGGCTGGCGTACCCGTTCGCTTTTCACTCACCCAGCAAGTACTTGCGCTGCTTCCAATCAAAATGTGGCTTTAAGTTGTAGAAGCTGACTTCCCTTTGTAGCCTTCCCACAACTTGTAGCCAAACTTTCCGACAGACAATGTTACCTTAACTACACTTAATGGAGCGCTGGTAGCGACATCTTCTGAGTTCATCCACAACATTCATCATTATATGTACAATGTGCCTCATACTCAAATCATTTTTGGCACTTAAGACCCCAGAATTCAATTCAGTATCTTATTACTGCGGAAATGCTGCTGCCTGTCAACGTCTGGTGCCAGTCACATCACACGAAATATCGCAAAAATGAAAGGCTCTTTCAAAAGGTTGTGAATATGGCAGAAGTTTGTCAACGCATGTTGCTGCACACACATACGCTTGCCCTTGGCCGAGACATTTCGTGGCGGTGATTTTATAGCAGTGCCTTTTATGCAATCCCTTTTCACCATTTTCGCGCTTCATCAGTGGTCAGAGCGACGCTCTGCACGCGTTATCAATGGGGTCAGCCGGCCATGAACAGCAGATGATAAGAGTGGCACATAAAATCGGGCAGGATGCATCACTACAATATTGCGAACTGTATCTCAACCATCATCATGCTGTCACTACAGATAGACAAAAGTACTGTCAGTGCAAGCTCATGGGCGACTGCTAGATCGACTAGGCTTCTCTGGTTTCAGTTTCGCGGAGCACCAACGGCCATGGCGGCGATATCGCACAATGAAAACATCGCTATTTCTGCTCGACTCGGTGGCCTATCAGCACAGTATACTCAATGTCGGAGTTTGAATTGCCGCACCACACGCTGTAAGGTGTCTGAAATTTCTATCGTCCTTGCTGGGCCTCTTTAACGGTGAAAATTTCTCTTGTGGCTCCCTTAAAGCTGCCTTTTTTCATCGTCTTCATCGTATCCAAGGGCCTTTTCAGCCTAGTAAATTTTTTTTCTGAGCATTTTGTGTCTGAACAACTTCTTTCCCTTAAGTGTGTGTGCACAATCTATAAACATTGCATTTAGAACACAGAAGTAACGCGGAGCAGCATGATCATCATTGCCCTATGTGTGTGCCATGCACCCGTACTGCACAATTGAACAAATGTTAGCATGACCAGAGACATAATGGAAGGAGACTTGACAACTTGGGAAGTATATTGTTCCATTTCTCATTTCACTACACTTTTGCTCCCCCTCGCAGACCCTCATGTGTGTCTGTATTCTCCCTGAGAAGACGTTATTGCTCTACACCTTGAAATTATAGTGTTGAAGGAGGAGGTTGAAGACCTTACTTTCATTCAATTCATGCATTCAGAAATTAAAAAAAAAAAGAATTCATTGCATTAACAAGGAGTCTATCACACTGGCACTTTCATATTTCATCTATTTCCCATGTTTTTCTTGACTCTTCTCGTGAGAATTCCACAACATGGTAATTTGAAGGACAAAATGTTCATCTCTTAGGAACCAAGTCACTGTGCAAGTTGTTTTATTTATCTGCAACAATTCCTCAATTGAGTTGTAAGCTGGATTGGATGTACAAACAGAGGCTGGCTGAGCTGATTCTAACCATTGATTTAGATTCAGTACTTTTTAGAAGTTAGAGCTTGGAGCTAAATGCTGGTTTGATGGTTTTGCGAGACATTTGTATCTAGTGTTGCTTTAAATAGTGATGATCATGTCTTGTGGCTGAGACCAAATAGTATACAAAGCCTTCTTTTCTATTACTATTTTTTTATAACTGTCTTATTTACTCACAACGGCAGCTTTTTTTTTTTGCTGGTGAACACCTCGGTATAGTATAGTTATCGCAGTACATGTTGCGCTTACGCCTTTGTGCCTCAATTGGCTGGATGTCGTGCTTATGACAAAGAGTCAGCACAAGCAAGTAATTTGGCACAAGAAAGGCGAGAAGGGAATTGAGACAGGCATGGCTCAGCTAGCGTAAGTTTAATTCTCGCTGAAGCTAAGTTGTTCAGCTTGGGTCATTTTCTACATTAGAAAGCCTCACATCCAGGGGTCGACTGCAATCTGCTTTTGTCAGGTTACTTAGATTTAAGAAAACCTGTAAAAAGGCAGCAGATACAGAAAAATCAAACTTTCATAAATATTTATAGGACATAACAGAGTAAATCTAAAACGTCTCGCCAATATTAGCATGCAACAAATACACATGCTTAAAACAAATATTGTATATAATGAAAATGTAACTACCAGAAATGAAGTATATAGCACACCGTTTATGGTAAATATCTTTTATTGATTCTATGAAGTAAATACACTTCTCATGGACAACAATTTATACTTTCTACAGGACGTGTTACAAGCTGTACTAAAAAGAGCCAGAAAACCATGTTTGAGTGCTGTTTAGTACTGTGGCACTTGTATGTAGCTGCTCTACCTTTATGACTTGGAGTAAAGATACTGCAAGTTCTCTACGCCTGGCTTGCAAGCCTGAAAATTGGTTATCGGCTGCACACTTCACTACCACTGAAGTACGCTGTAAGAATCCCATGGAAGATCAAAGACGACAAGCTGGACTATGCTCTGAATGGAAAATCTTCAAAGCGCACACAGGGCAACCCCTGTTTAACAAGAAACTCTCCTGGCCAAAGATTCAATTTGCCCACGCTAAGCCTATGGCCGAAGATTCGCACAGCGCAGCATAACTGCGCAACCAGAGCACTAAGTCATGACAAGGACTACTGACCAAGAAGTGGAACTTCAGACCTGAATGGTCCAAGGGATAAAGTTGCACTCTTCCACAGGACAACCAGCAACAGAACAAAGCTGCATATCCTAGAACAACAACATCTCTCGCAAATTATCCGAGAAGTTTGATGTGTGCTCGTGATGGCTCTGTGGCACAACATATTATGAACTGACAAGCTGTAGTGTCGCTCCAGGAGTTTCGCTTACTACACAAGCTGCCTGTAACCTGACTGTGGCAAGTGGGAAGGAAAAAAAAAAATGGGGGTGAAATGCGAAAACACCCGTGTACTTAGATTTAGGTGCACGTTAAAGAACCCCAGGTGGTCGAAATTTCCGGAGTCCTTCACTGCGGCGTGCCTCATAATCAAAGTGGTTTTGGCACGTAAAACACCATAATTAAATTTTTTTTAATATATATATGAATCGGTAGAACAAAGCTGTAAGTGACAAAGTTTCATTACCCCTTGTTCTCAAGAGGAATAGCTGAGGAAACTTATACACACTGAGAGCGCCTGCCATCACTACAGCACATATCGAAATCTCACAGTTAACCTGCAACACAGGTAAAGATGCTCCAGGCAGTACAAGCGTCTCGTGCAGCGCACTGCTACATGACATTGGCACACCACAAGTTGCACTAGAAAGCCAGCTGTGCGTCCCAACCTCTTCAACACCTTGCATTGCACAACAAACATGCCATCTAATTTTACATCAAGCAGCAAGTCTTGGCTTTGCAACAGTAAGCCTTGCATGTTGCTTCTTTCCTGAAGACTGTGGATACTGGGAGTAAAAGTATGCCTTGAATGCCAGAATATACATAAAAGGTGTGAATTAGCAGTTAAACATTGCTGCTTAGTTTTGTGACACCTAATGTGACAACTATCAGAGGGTGCGCCACTACCATCACTTTTGTTTTTCATTATTTGTTTTCATTAATTTTCATTATTCAAGGTGCTGTCTGGTGCACTTGCCAAGGTGCCAGTTCACATTTGCTAATTAGCAATATAAAATTGCAGGTATTAGTACTTTTGATGTGCCGCAGGTGGTAAATATTCATCACTAATAATAACAAATGGCAAGAGCTTGTATCATTGGTGGCAAACATCAACTCTGTTTTCATTCTAATGAATAGAATATCAGATAGAGAATTGTTGTATTTATACCTAATAAGCTTTTGCTTTGTCATCAAGTGCCTGCTGTGACACCAAATATGTACCAACTGTAAACGCATGTACCAACATGCATTTCCCGATAACACGTTCCAGCACAACATAGAAGCTAACGACTTCTCATTAGCTTGCTGCAGAGACATGTCTAAAAAACACGCTTTTCAAAAAGCAAATGTTGAAATTTTCCTGCTTCAGCAAAAAGCACAAGGATAGGGTCCAATAGGTTATTGCACCAGACAGCACTCTGCACCATAGTCGCTCTTTATGAGATATGGCTGCTAAGCTTTGGTAATGCATATAACTCAATAAAGGGCTGTGCAGAGACGGGAAAACTCGCATAGTAAGCAGCATAAGCTGGTTTTCTTTCTTTTTTTTCAAATGTAGGCCACCGCTAGTGCAAGTTACCAAGGGCATACAAAAAATGCACAAAACGACTCTTGGGCAACTCATAAAACATGACTGGATGGATTACAGTTTGCTTGCTTGCAAATGCTTTTTTTTTTTTTTTGTGGACGAACAAAACATCTGCTCAACACTTGCTCGTGATTGGCTGCAGAGTGCCACATACTCACTGTGGTGGACATTGTATTATTGAAAACGTGGTTTCAAAGTGTCAACAACAGTGTATAAACCTGACAAACAGAAGAAACAAGAACACAACAACATATTGCACTAAACTACCACGGCACATGCCACATATGTACTACATGTCAACAACCAACGGAAAAATGGACCAACGACGAGAACGCGTGTGTGACGCCACAGAACATGATGGGTCCTCACTGGTTCTTCCAAACAGCTTTGTGGAAAAATGCAACGGGTGCTCTGAGAAAACAAAATTGCTTGGTGCAGTTTCAGATGTGCTAGAATCCTTTTCAACCGGTCTGCGGCCTGAAAGTGCACCTGGAACGTCATTACCATGCCTCTGCATTGAATTTTGTGTTGCAAGTGCTCAAACACCGCCTTGTGAAGGAAACAGAGCCTTGTGTGTTGCATTTGTGTGTCAAAGGACAAGGAAAGGAGATAAGTACAGTCAAACGTGAAAGACTCATCACATGGCGGCACATGGCAGCTTCAATACAAAGTGCTAGATTCTCTAACAATGCAAGAACGGTTGCTTAGCAAGTGACCTATGCCCAAAGAGCCTATGCTTCTCTCTAGCACAGAACAAATGCATGCAAGTGGGGGTTAAAGTCCACACCTGTTGCGCAAGCTTGATGAGGGAAAAGTGATGCAGGCAGTCGATGCAGCCTTTCAATATAACCAACTGTGGCTTGTTAGTAGTCGCTACAAGCACGCTCAATATTGACATGTAATAAAACCCCCTAGCCCCATTTGCACGTAGATTCGCTGCAAAGGCAAGCCCTTAACTATTTCTAATCTTTCAAGGGGACTGCCCTAGTCTTCTTCTATATATGAGCACTTCCAGTATGGGGGTATGATGATCGAAGGCTATTAAGCTAACCTCGAACAACGAGTTTCTAGCTCTTACGTCAAAAATTGGCTGTAGGAAACTGCTGCATCATTAAGCGCAGCATTTAGGTAGTAACAAAGAAAAAAACAGTTGCTTAACAATTTCCTGATGCATCTAGTAAAGTCCACTATCAAGGTGGGAACACAGCTTTCTGCTGCGCTTGATTTTTCTGGCCAGCACTAGACCTTGCAAGCACTTGTTCAATGTTTTTTCATTCCTACAGAAACATAGAACGCAGACATATACATCAGCACTAAATTTTTTGCAAACAGGACTTGCACCCAAATATTTACAGAAAAACTATAAATGCACTGAACATTTAGGAAAGCTTCTTCATGTCTTGCTTAGGCCAAACATTGTTTGTGAAGATGTTGGTGCAGCTAACTATAATACTGGTTCAGCTTATGCTTATCACTGCATGCACATGAGGTGCATGTGGCAATTTTGACATTAAGTACCCATAGCTAATGCTATAATGATTGCTGCAGAGCAACTAGCTCTATGCAAGAGCAGTTCAATTCAACACGTAGTTTCAGAAGAGTGAACGCACACTTCAAGAATGTGTTTTAAGTATGTGGATGGACCAGCTTCGTTCCTCACTCAACGCAGGCATTACCAATGGTGTTCCGTGTCTAGAAAAGCGAGACCACCGCACTGACGCAATCGTCGAACAGCCCCCTCTCGGCAAAGTCATTTTTAATGCGCTGTGATTTATGTGGGGAACAAGCTTCCTGTCCAAGAGTCCTTGTGTGTCAACATTCATTATTTATAGTACGAAACATGTCTGCAGTATTGCCATCGATTGTGCTTATATAAAAAGGATTACTTCTCCGAGTTGGAGAGGGGCAAGCAGTAAGTACAAAATTGTTGCATGTGGACTAAATATAATGCCCATTAGTGTGCAGGTCCTCCAAGCTGCTCTGGTAAAATGTGAAAGCGCATTGCTAACGTTGCTTGTGAAGCATGCTTTGTATAACGATGCGTCGTGCACTCCAACAGCCATGTCATGCAGGCACTTTCAATGCCTAAAGAAAGGTGTCGGAAACACCTATGCTGCCTGGAACAAAGTAGCTACAGAATGTGCAGATATTTTGATCTGGCACTAAAACTGCTGTGGCTGCACTTTAACTCGGCGAACAAATAGCACTTGTGTGCTTTGTTCGTGCCTTTCCTTTGCTTGTTGCCTGTCATGTATTCACTATTCAATTTCATTGAGATTTATGCCAGGTTGAGTATACTGAGCTTTAGCTTTAATTCCATTGTCATTTTTCCAGTGTGCACAAATGACAGGCAAGAAATTGTCCTTGATGCAACCTTGTAATTTTCACTTTATAGAACGTGCAACGGTGCAGGCACATTCAAATTGTCTCAACATTTCACCCTCTGAGAATGAGCATGTCAAAAAGGAAATTCCAAACTCCACCTGTTGCTCATTCACAATGTTCTTCAGTGCTTCTATTCAAAATCCTCATTTTGTGAGATTAAAAAAAAAAAAAGGCCTGCAATAAATGATAAGGATTGGCTAACTTAGTCTGACTAACCTTAATGCAACTATGTACGATTAGAGATGACAGTGGAAATAAGACGTGATGTCTGGAAGATAAAGTCTACATGCTTCAGTGCAATAAAATATAAGTTGGACAAGCACGTGAAGAGTACACATTATGAAAGTAGGAAAGAAATGTACTGTTTGAAAAACATAATTATGTTATACCAAGACATTCAGGCTATTTTTACCATAACTTAACAGATTGCCTTTTTTTATTTTTTGTGACATGCAAAGACCTATGCAAACAGGTGTGTATGCTTAGGACCAACAACATGGGTATTGCCTTCAGGACTGAAAAGGGCTGTACCAGTTGATAATAAACTTCAATATCACATCACCTGCCCTGGCTGTGTTGAGTAGATGCAGTGCAGGCAGCAACCAACTGCAATGCATGGCAAATCATATCTGCAATGCATAAAATGCACTGCCTCACTAACACTCGTAGTAGACGGACAACCACGCTGTAAATATTTGGCATCTCTAGTCTCACGAGGAAAGTAGGTTTCTTTGCTTTCTTGTGCAAAGCATTTATAGGGAGGAATGCATGCAAAGCCCAATTGCAGAACATGGGGAGGAGTGCGCTCGTTCTGACAAGCGCACTCCACAAGCGTGTGGAAATTGTATGGTTGCAAAAAATAAAAAAAAAATATGTGTCATTTCCCTATGAATTACATGTGAAAATAACTGAAATCCAACAGAGGTGTCAAACTGCTGGTAGCAGGCAACAGCTTATGAGAGTCAACTTCGAGAATCAAAGCTCATCGGGACTGCACCGTTGCATACTGTATGAGTGCCTGCCGAGGCCAGCATCTACTGCCAGGCCCCCCTCCATTAGGAGAAGCTATGCAAGGAGGGGAGAGAGAGAGGGCTGTCACGCGATCGCGCCTCGGCGGTGGCACAAGAGGCGGTGTAGGCAGGGGATGGCGGGCAGCGTCATGCATCTGAGTCGGAGGCGCTCGACAGCTCAAGCTGGGAGCCCCACCAGTCGTGCACTTCGCCAACCAGGGAGCTCATGCGGAGCGCCCGGTAGCCCACGGCCCCATTGTTGTTCTCCTCTTCGTCAGGCGTGGGCGACGACAGCTCGCTGCCCTCACTCACGTCTGGCAAGCCCTTGGTGCCTGCCAAAGGCACAGACAAACCAGACATCATTATCATCATCATTATTATCCAAACTAAGTCGACTGTAGGACAAAGGCTTCTTGTGCTTTCCAAATAACCCTGTCTAGCATCACCATGTGCTCATGACGTCCTCTTTCTCACTTTTCGAACAAACCATCTTGCTCCTGCTTCTTCCACAACATTTTCATACAACTAGTACAACAATACTCCCCTGGTAGAGAGGAGCTAACAGATTTCATAAATATTTATCTTATGTAAATGTAGCAGACATATATTGCTAAAAGTAAGCTGATATTTCACGTAAATCTCATCTAGTCATAGAAATAAAAAATGAAAGTTTTGTTTTCAGATAGGAAATGCAAAGAACGCTCTGAATTTTCTAAAGATAAAAACCAGGAACATTTCATTTCACATAAAAAGAAAAAGAAGAAAAGTTACTGCAGCCATCATCATCCATACAATGCACTGTCCAAGTGGGAGATGTCTCCCACTTGTGCATAGTCTTTCTTTACAAGCTTCGCATGTATGCTTCAGAAAGTGTGAACTTCACTGAAAAAGCAGTGGTGTCACTTGAGGGGGGGGGGGGGACGCACCTCATGTGCAGTGCTCAGGAGGGTGCAGGTGGGCAGTGAAAAGGGGGGGGGGTGAAATGGCCAATAATTATTCATCGAAGAAGCAAAAAGGCGCCAGGTGCCTTTTGCTGAGTGGAACAGTGGCACCATGCATTGACTACAAAAAGAATGAGAGGGTGCCCTTGTAAGAGGGTGCCCTTAGCAGAGCTTAATGACTTAGGATGCTTTAGAACATGCAGTTAAAGTAAAATATACATTTAAAGCGTTGCCCCCTGAGGGGTGCATAAAATGCTTCGCACATACACCTACATAGCACCCGCTGTAACTGCTGTGGAAATACTTTCCCAATGGGTCCGACTGCGCTAGCAGATAGTGCAAGGTTATCATAAATGTGTGCTTCAATTTTCATATGAAAGCACCTTTAAAATACAACATGTTCTACTGAGACTACTGTTTTCTGCCTACTTGCCTACTATTTCTGGCTCGTCTTCATTTTCCTCTCCTTTCACATTTATCCCTTCCGAAGGGTATCTTTCAACTTCACTTAAAAAATGTGGATAATCTATTCTTGTATATATCTACGCAGCTACATACGCAATGTGCACCGCACGTGGCTATGCATACACATATCGCTACTAGTCTTTCTAGATGCTCAGTTTGCATTTCTTGTGTTTTACATGCACATTTAAATTTACAATGTTAATCTGGGCATTCATCTGGTGAAAACTGTTTGCTCTGTTTATTTGTTAAAAAGTGTTCTTTTGTGAAATTGAAAAGAAGATTGCACACTTCTGTTTTTCTGCCTGTTAATACAAAAACATCTAAATATGCGCTTTCAGTGTACTATCGTGCTGAATTTGGAGTTGTGTAGGGCACTGATTACTTGAGATATTTCAAAAAGAAAGGAAAACAAATAGCTGTTAGCTACAGAACGAACTCTACGCTGAAGCAAGTCATGAGGATAAAATAGTGCTTCGTTGCTTGAAACGAGAGAAAGACGGGGGGGGGGAGAGGTATTGCCCCAGGTGCCGCTGACTCTAGTGACGCCACCGGGTACAGTGCAATCCAATGTTAAAGGGAACGTATGTAAAGCATGCATGACATTTACCATCTGGCATGCGTGCAATTCCCTGGCTTTGCAGCAGATTACCTGTGGTTAGTGGTGCTGGCACCTTTCTACACACCCGTGCACTGCATTGATGTAGCTCCAGCAGGTGCTTGTAGTTACAGCACCAGCGTGAGTGAGAGCCATGCATTAGAGAGTTCCCTTTAACAGTGGAACACTCTGTACATCCTCCATTTGAGATTCTTCAATTAAGCACCGCCCATGTTCACATTGAACCACACAGAAGTGTTTCTTAATGCCATCCTGCTTGTCCTCCACTTTTAACAATGATAGCCATTTTAAGTGGACTTTCTAGGCTGAACGTGCTGCACATTGTAGGATAAAGCATCGCAAATTGTAAGATAATTTAACTCCTTAGCTTACCAGCCGAACACGAAGCAATGTTTGACGTAGTAGTTCTGCGGAAACCCGCAAGGTGAAGCAATGTTGTGCCCCTAATATCTGTATCTGCTCACAGCTGATATTTCAATGCACTATCAGTGGAATGAAGTTGGCATTTAGAAATCTTGGGGTAGGCTATGTACAAACAGACATACAGAAACTTCTAGTCTGGGATTGTGGCTCGTACTGGCTATCATTGCTGGAAATGGTAGGAAGGCATGCACAATTGGCTTTTGGTTTGGCAGTTAGACAGTCTTGCTCGATGAAGCGAATTATGTTTACCAGTGCAGCCTGCACTACAACTCCACCAATGCATTACACACCCATGAATTACAAGAAAATATATCAGGCATGCGTACTGACCAACTGGGCGTGAGGCCCATTTCTTCATTTGGAACCTCTCCTTTTCAACTCTGTTAGTGCCTTCCGATAGAGAAGGAATGAGAAATTTGCGGCCTCCCTGCAAATCAACAAAAACACTGCTTGTTAATCTTCACTGTTGCTCCTGCCATGCACATATGCAATTTCAGAGAACTTGCGGCATGAATGCAGAACAAAAAAATTGAAACTTTTTTGTGAAATTTTGGGATATTAAGTATCAACTGGCCCAATATCTCACGTCAGTCAACTTACGACACAACACAGTGTAGTTGCCACAATGTGTTGTTTGTTCATTGTGCCAACAACTGCACAATTAAAGCATAATGCAATCAAACTGTAAGCTGACGAGTTGCACACACATCTGCTCACTCAAACCCATCTGTGGGAACCAAGTCATGTGCAAAAGAAGATGTCCTTACCTTTAATCTTTTGTATTTTGTCTTGAAAATGCGCAGGAATTGGTGAGAAACTAAGTTGTTTCCAAGTACTCTCTCACCAGAAGTCAATGTGCCTAACATTATCACTAAATTGCTGCTAGTCTGCTTCATCCCAGCAGCACTATTATTGTCCATAAATTCATAATAAATATGGAAACCTTTCTTTCCTTCGAAGAATGTGCCACACAACTGTGCACCTATTCTGTCATGTGACTGATGAGCACACTCTTGTCACTGAGGCTAAAGAAAGTTGCTCAATTTTTAAAGTTGAGCATAAAAATATTAATTCTATTTAATGCCAGGCTCAGTGTAATAGGAGATCCTTTGACTGTTCTTTACTGTTTTACCTGGAAACAATAACTTTAATAACCTTTCTGATACTACATTTCCCAATTTTATCTACATACATTTTTTCATTTGCTTCTGTTTTACAAGAACCTGCAAACAACACGCAAGCAAAACTGCCTTGTACACAGGTTCAGTGCATGAGAATGTGTATACTGAGCGAATTCAGGTTCGTAAGTGGACACGCACATAACAAAACAGTAACATTTGCACAGGGACACCAAATGATGTCTCTACAATGGTGCGGGGAATAATATGTATGCATTAAATGTACTGGTGCTTTTTAAACCTCTCACCACTGCTTTGTATTTAACGCCTTTACCACAAGGCAAACAAAGGTAAGGACAACATGACACAAGTGCTGGCTCACAACTGGAGGTTTATTGACAATAAATCACATATAAATGGAAAATAACTTATTCACAAAACACAATAAAGTCTTACCAGAGACAAGATTGCAAGTTCAATCCTTATAAGCATCCAGAAAGTGTGTCTTTGCTGTGTAGCGTTATTGACGGCTTCATTATGTATGGGTCGCTACTTTTTTTATCTGGTGTAACTCTACTACGACGCAGGCTTTTTCGTCTTTGTTCCTCTAAAGAAATACACTTCCTGAAGCCTTACAAAGACTGAACTCGCAATCTTGTCTCTGGTAAGACTATCGCACCTTTCTTCTATTTATATGTGATTTATTAGCAATAAACCTCGAGTCACAAATTAGCGCTCACGTCATGTCATTATTCCTTGGTGGTCAGTCTGTTTTCTTCATGCTGTAGGTAAAAGTGCAATTGTACCGGCTCGCCCAGCTAGCTATGGTTCTTTTGTAGTTGACATGCAGCAAAAAGGATGAGAGAATTCCTTTGTAGCTTTCTGCTACCATTAGGTCGATGACAATTTTTCTCTTTCATGAAACTTCCTCCAGCTTGCAGATTCCCACAGAATTGATTTTCCATAACAATCCGAACAAGACAGAAATTCACATGAGGCTGGAGACCCTGAAGTGATCAACAGTTGCGAACAAAAAAGGTCTTAGGAGCCAGCATATCAGCAAGAGGACTTGCCACACAAGTCCCCTTGTCAAAACGCTGACTCCGGAGACATCTCTTGCTCAACAACTGTTCATCAACACGATAAGGATGAGAGGCCTGGTACCTGGCAAAGTGCAAACAAGCCAGGACAGTTCGCATTCTCGTCTGGCTACCTACCTGCGAGGAGATGCTGTCTGAGCGGCCGCCAAGACCCTTCTTGCGCAGCCTTAGGGACGATGAGGGTTCTTCCTTGCCCTCATCCTTGAGGGCTTCCGAGGTGGAGGGTTTGTTTGGTGCTGCCTCTGCACCTCCGCCCCCTGCAAACAGGGCCTCGTTGGTGGCCCGTAGGCTGTGGATCAGGCTGTTCTGCTCCTTCTGCTGAAATCGTTGCTGAATGGGAGGCAAGGCCTTAACAGGTCAGTCCTTTGTTTCACAAAAGAAAAGAATACAGACTCAAAAAAGTGCCTTCACATATTTTTTTATACATACTGCACCAACTAGTCGCCAAAGTTTACAGGTTAGGAATAGGCTTCCTTCTTTTCAAAGTGCCACTAACTCATGATCAGCCAATGAATACAACCCTCTTGGTTGTTTGATAACACGATGCTGCCTAAGGTGTTTGGTAATTTCTGAATAAACATTACCTTCGGTAGGAAATGCAATAGTGCTAGCATAGAGCTGAGGTGACAGATAGAGAATGCAGGGAGAATGCACACGCACCGCTTTGATCCTTCGTAGGCACTTGTCTAGCCACTCGCGGATGGTCTGCTTGGCCACTTCCTCTTCAATGAGGTACTCCAGTTCCTCCCTGGCCAGCAGCTCTTCCAGCTGCAGGGCCTTGCGGATGTCCACTGACCGGTATGACAACATGCTGCATGTGCACAGTGAAGTATGTAAACACGAATGACAAGCAAGTTTCACAATTTAACATTACAGGCAGTTTTTGTTCATTTTGATCTTTAAAAGAATACTGACACAGCATTTTCTATACTTCCTTTTTCCTGCATTAAATGAAGGTCCTAGACCTCTAATAGATCTACTCTAGACCTCTAAACCATAGGAAAAATAGTGACAAGTCTCAGAGGACCCTAAATAACTTGATGTAATAGCTTTTTACAGCCAGTTTCAGTTTCATTTCCCATGAGATTAATGTGTCTCGACGTGATGACACAGAAGGTGGTCACATGGGAGCAGGACATTGAGACATTTTGACACTTGTTTCGGCTCGCTTGATTGCTTCCTATGCTGGTACTCTTTATGAAAGCCCACCTAACAGCATAGCAGACAAATGAGCAAACCGAAGTGACTGTCATAACGTCACAATGTCTTTTTACCATGTGACCATCACCTGTGACATGACGCCACAACACAGTAAAAACGAAACTGAAAGTAGCTGTAAAAAGTCATGATATTAAAATATTTAGGGCACTTTGAAGCTTGGTGGCATTTTTTCTAGGGTTTAGAGACCCCATACATTCATTCAATGCAAGAAAATTAAGTGTCAAAAACATCTTGCCTGTATGCCTTTAAAAAAACGGCGCTTATGGTTAATGCATGCTGTTGTGGGCTTCACCTGTGAATGTAGAATTAGTAGATGCCATGTATGCCCAGCCACAAATCTTAATGCATCAGATAACGCATAAGTAATGGCAGCAGTAACACTTTCTATGATGTTTATTGCATTCTGGGTCAGCGATGAGTTGTACCAGGCATACCTACTGTGCAACAATGAATATGCAGGTCAAGAAAGAGGGCCTGCAGTGAATGTGTTAAGTTAAATAGAGCAGTTATTCAGCCACCTTCCTACATAAGGACAAGTTATGCCTGCAAGGAGGTGTTCTCAGGCCACACCCTTGCAAAATTTAGGCACTGGAACAGGCTAAAAGTGTAGCATCCAACTTAAGAACGGCCCTGAACGGCCCTGAATGGCCCTGACCGGTCCGTTAACCCTTTAACTGTCGATGACGAAATAACTCGCCATCACAATGAGCGTCCTCTGGTGCTGATGACGAGCTAACTCATCATTAATTTTTGGCAATTTTTGCACAAGCGTATGTGTTCAGTGCCTTGTAATTTTGACAAGAAAATAATACACAGTGACATTTGCCAAATCTTTTTTCGCTACTAAAACTTTTTTCCGGAAATAGTCACGGCAGTTAAGGGATTAAATACCTGTGTTAAATACTCAATAAGCTGATTTCACGCAACCTAAATACCACCAACAGATTGGCAAATCTCATGCCCAAAGAAGCACACAAGCTGGGGCATGTGCACTGAGGGTGACGACAGGGAAGCAGCATTGTGTAGAAGCCTTCATTGCTTTGCACATGCTTTTAACATAAACATCAGCTCATTAGTGGTGGTGCACAATATTAAGAAACCAAGTTCTTGCATATTATCTCTTGGCTGCTGCCTTCTAAACTGCAATGCACAGCAATTGTACTTTTCTCAGTGGTAATCATCACATTCGTGGAAAGTATTTGGGAAGTTTCATTATTACATGGGAGTTTAACTTCCACTGACAAGTTTTCTTACGCTTTGTTTTTGCATATACTTATCAGCTATTAGTTGTCATGTTTTTCAGCAACATGTTGTCATGGTTCTAAATTTTCACAGAGCAAGTGTAATAAACTTCTCTATATATTTCCTTCCTAGCAGCCCAAATGCGAAGAATGGCACCTACTTGAGCACATCATGAAACGTGACATCCTCTCCATTGTGGAGGCGCTCCATTTCATAGCACATGTGTTTGAAAAGCAGCCTGTCTTTTTCAGGATCCACTTCAAGACGACCCTTTGAAGAAAGACCAACACCACTTGAGTGACATGACCCGATATTTGTGTGAGCAAAAAAAGAAAAAGAAGACTGACTTTCAGTTCATTTCACTTATCTGGTAAGCTAACCTAAATAGATAACCTTCACAAAATAGATCTACGCATATGCAGCTGCTGCAAACCACAGAACCAGTTTTAATTTCTTTGATATCCACCATGTTCACAATAACAGCAGAGCCTGATAATAAAGACACGATAAAGCTGCATGAAGTATTGGAACTCACGGTCATCAAATAAGATGAAAAATAGAATAAACAAGTGTTTGGGAACATTCTGTGCCAAAGGAATCACTTACTTTTAGGAGCCTTAATACAAATTTCACACGTTTTATTGGAATCAACCCCTGGAAGAAAGCAAAAGAAAGATGTTCCAAATGTTGCAACATTAAATGAGAGAGCCTGTAAGTAAGTAAATCAAAGGTCATTACCCTTTGCTGAATATCAACCATGTTCCATGTGTTCTGAAAATTTCGAATGTCTGCGTAGCTGAGAAGTGCATCTTCTTCATTGGAGTAAAACAAGGAAAAGTTCTCCATAATGATAGCTGGAAAAGTGACAAGAATCAGCAGAAATTCCTGGGCAGGTAAACTGTGCTTTGTGTGAAGCTCAATTTCGATTTATTTATTACATATAGTATCAGTACATTTAGGTGTGAAATATATAAAAGTCTCAAAGACTGTAAGGGCAGGACCTCCTGTTAATACTTACAAGCAGAAAAAATAAGAATTCTTACAACAGAGGGCAAATTGTCACATGCATGATAGCAATATGGGTATAAGTACATAACAAGCAATAAGCATTACTATCAAATTAGAAAAATTACTAAATAATGCCACATAAGAATACTTACTCAATCAACCTACACATGCTGCAAGAAAGTACGCAACTACAATTCAGATGAACTAATAGCAAATTATTCTTTAAGGTTAGTGGGTAAGACATTTCATAATGAAGTTGAAGCAAAATTAAAATTGGAATTCAAGTTCAAATTCACAAGTGAAATTCAAGCACAGTTATTCTCATCACCTCATCTGCTTGCTTTCTGTTGATCATTTAGTATGTTATTAATGCTGCCACATGTGCTAACAATAAGCAAGAACAAAAGAAGCAGGGTATTTTTCTATGTTTTCCTTAATTTCATTAAGAGGTGACCTGTTACATTAACATATCTTTATTGAAATTTTCCATGCAGAATCGGACACTAGCACGTTCAATGGCAAGAAAATAAACAATATAGACTTTTTAAATTCCAGACAAATAAATTATGCAGGAATGTTGATGCAAAATGCACAATATTTCTTTTAATTCCAGTGTTTTATTTCATGCAGTCTGCTTTCTAAGAGCACAATCCAAGCTGACTGAATGTCACATCTCTCCATCAAAAATTATCAGCAACGCAGCTGCGCAAAGCATTCAGTCGCATTCAGTAACTTGTTAAGCCTTTCACTCACCCACTAAAAGATTAAGCACAATGTAAGTAATAATGACGTAAAAAGAGCAGAAGAAGATGAGACTCCCAGTGAAGTTCCCACAGTCCGTTTCCCAGTAGTTGTCAGCAAGGGTGCAGTATGGAGGACTGACCTGAAGAATGAAACAAAGGCTTTTAATTTCTCATCTTGAGCACAGGGACAATTCTGTACTGAAATTGCCATGCATATGAATAGTATATTATGTAGTACAATTATTTCAAGACATTCAGTTTAAAGGCGTGTTAAAGCATAAAGAGAACACGGCACAAGAGTACAGACTCTCAATTTGTTTACTCAGACAAATCCAGACATTGAAAGACTCTGTGTCACACCCACATCATTCTTGTGTCCTTCTATTCATGCACTAGTATATGTTCATTACATCACACCGACCAGCCCTGCAACAACTTTTGATTATTCAAAGCTCGCAGCCTGGTACAAAATGTTGTTGGTGTAATTAGTATTAGGGTTAATTTTCAGGCTTTCAATATAATGATGTTTCAGAATAAAGAATAATTTTCTGATCTCCCCTAAAGTTCATTACTTCCACGATTTCTCTACATGGAACTTCCAGGTTTTCTTTTCTGTTTGCATTCAGTTTAACAAAAAGCGAATGATGTATAGCTGCAAATTGTTAGTGTCAACGCTGATTTAAGAAAGTCTGCAAACTGGCCATGGTACTCCTGTCAGAAGGTTTGCTTAATGGCAAGGCTTTCCCTTACACTTGTAAATTAAATTGTGTATTACAAAAAAAGAAGAGAAAAGAAGAAAAGACAGGTATAAACATGTTTTGTTTGCCATTCAGTGTCCCCCCTCCCCCTATTTTTGTCTTCATCTGCTCTTTAGAAAAATATTCAGCTCTGGACACCACATCCGAAGCAGGTGTCTTCTAAAAATTTGGAGGACGCGTAAGCTTCCCCTTTAAGAGTGCAAAGCGATAGATTTCAAAGATCGCTGACTGCTTGTCACGCTTCCCGGCAACTGCAGCTTTCTTGAGGTTGCGTGGAGGCAAGCGTGATGATGTTGTTGCAAAGAACCAAGCGGGTCGCCCCGCTCGGAAAAGGGGGTTTGTGTTTGGGTTTCTGCATAACAGAGTTCTGTTTCCTGGTCTATTCAAATTAAACTACAATGCTATAATTTCTGTAGGTTGTGTTTAGGTCGTACTTTACGATTTTTTTTTGCATATTTTACTTCCAAGGAATTCAATTAGTTCAGTAATGCAACAGCGCCATGCGGAGGGCCTGCGTGGTTGTGGTTCGGAATTATTTTTCGCCAAGTGATGTCCGACGCTGACACTGGATTTTTTTCGCCACGGTGCCCTTAACGCTCTCGCGTTAAAATAGTGATCTTTGATTCTGTCTGATGGTTTCACTATTAAACGCTTGTAACAAATTATGCACACAGGCTCTTACCATGCAGTCATGCATGATTTTGTTCCAGTCTTCTCCCGTGACTATCCTGAATAGCATAGCCATTCCATTGGGGGCTGTTTTAAAGTTTGCTTGCCTGAACCAGTATACATGAAAAGAGAAAAGGAGCTCAAAAAGTATGCCAGTCAAAGTTAGCAGCAAACAAAAACGTGCAAATCCCGCAAGACTGCGAAACAAAAAGTAGTTGATAACGAGATGCAGGCCTGGAATTACCAACACTGCTAGAAGAAAAGGGGAAGGGGGAGGGAGAGAGAGGTAAAGCGTGGTGGGCCGGTTAGCTGGTGGCACAGGGTTAGAAAAAAACTGAAACTGTGAAAGCGGCGAATTTGAACACTGCAGTCAAGGCAATCTATGCGTTTAAGCTGCTCCAGCAAACATCAAAATAAAGGCTTTAACAAACATCTTTCTGCATTTTTACATAAAAAGCAGGCTCAAAGTAATGTACATGAAAGAGCTTTGAGATATTATCAATAAAATAAAACAATATAATATAATGTAACGCAATATAATGAAACTCTGACATGTGGTAACAGGAAATCAGGTTGAAAACACTGTTTGAGACTGTCTTTTCTGAATGAGAAAACAAAGAGCCTGTGAGAAATTTTGGGCCCCACTGATGCAATGGCAGCTGAGCAGATCTTTAAAGGCTGACTCATCTGGACCAAATTGTAATGCATTCCTTAAACCAGGCATAATGTGGCTCAGTAGCATAGACTTGCACCACGATCGGCTAGTTTTCAATGCGTTATTGGATGATGGAATAATTTGGTACGTACTTCTGAGCCATGTTGCGCTCGCTGTCAGCAAACTGAATTGTCAGTTTGGTCTTTCATGTCAATTTGCCAAAAGAGAAAATTTGCAGCAATTCTTGGAAAGCCACTGCCTTTTGGTGATTTATGCTTGCCGTAGGTTGAGTATATAGAAAGTACAGCGGGTTCAACTGGTTTGCGCCCCAAAACACAATTCAAACCAAGTGGAACCTGTTTAGACCAATAAGGACTAAGTTTTTATTGGGGCATAAACAAATTGAATTGAACATATTTTTTTGCGATTATACGCATGGCACAGCACGTCAGTATAACGGTGGTGACAAAGGCCAGCTGTAAGTGCATTGGCACACATAAATTTGGTTTGTGTTTGAAACTGGTTGCGACTATGTACTATAAGCAAGCAGCTAGCTGGTACGTTTCAAGATTATGGCTATTCCAGCTTTGACTTCCACTCATTTTAGAACTTCAAAGCTGGATTCGGCTTCTATTTTCTGTAGTGGCTAGAAATTAAAAAGTTGGATAATTTTATGCAGGTGCATTCCCTGAAATATATGGCAATGGCTGGGACAACTGCTCTCCCAGGATTTGCCAAAATGCAGTCTAAGTGTTGCCTACCATGAACTCAACATAAGCACTTTTTTCATGAACAAACAAACAAACAAAAACATGACATGCTCTGAAGGTTTCCTGTTTCTGTTTTCGAAGGTGTGCATGTAAGCTGTATGCAATGATCAGGAATGTCTAATAAAGATAACTAGCCCTGTGAGAGCTGGTAGAAGCAAGTTCTTTACACTCACCTTCCAATGTGCTCCCCGAATTTGACATTGCCAAAGAGAATGACTCCAGTCAAAGCATAAAACAATATGAGAAGAAACATGCCCATGATGATGAAAAAGCTTTTGTACACGGAAACCACCACAGTCAGCATTAACATCTTCAAGGTGGCCTGAAAATATTCAAAGACAGTGTACACTATAATGCAGTCAGCACACTGTGTCCTTGCATTTTGCAAGTGCGTGTAAGTTTTACTGCACTAACAAAACATGACTCATTAGATCAATTTCAATTCAATGGCTAGTGTTGAACCCTAGTATTAGTGTGTCCTCTGTCCTTCTTGCTGTGGTCCTGCATCCATTAGCACTCGCTACAGTTCCGCAATTTCAACCTACGCAGAGGCTAGCAAGGTTGATGCACACTGTGTTGACAGTAAAGCAAAGCATCACTATTCTGCCAAATTTTAAAAAGACGCTAAAGGAAAATATTAAACCGAGTTAGATTTAAATAATATTCTTCTAGAAGTCTGTCATCGTTTTCTGTATGCCAATATATGACTTTGTAGTGCAGAAAATTGGTGCCAAAGATCCTGCTGCTACTCCTCAATCTGGAAATGCGTGCCAAAACAGACGAGTTGATGTAGTCGCCAAACGACCTCTTTTTGCCACTGTCTGTGAATCATCCAGTGTTGACATCACGTGAGAGGTACTGTAGTCCAATACAGGTCGCGCCACACCAATTTTCCATATTCGTCATATTCCCACTTACAAAAAATCCATTCTCATCACAAATGATGAATTCATTATTAGAGAAGCGGCTGAGAAGCCGAACTTTTAAATATAGCTTCACTTAATATTTTCCTTAGCATCCCTTTAAGTCCACTGAGGACAAAGACATCTCCCAAACATCTCTAGTTACCTCTGCACCACATGACAATACCCATCATATACACTCAACATTCCTTATCCTTCATTCAAGCTAGTTCTCTACCACCCTCGACTATATGTGCCATCCGGTTATGTGATCTCTGTCTTCAACTGCAGCCTTGCCAATTATTTTCCTCAATGTAGAGGTCGCCACAGTTCAGCCCTGTTTGTTAGGCTGCCACCAGAGGGTGGCGCCCCCTGTGACTTCTGTTTGTGTGTATATGTTCGGGCCCAATAAAGGAGGAGCATTCCCTTTTCGTCTAAGCAAGCGGCCGTACGTATCGGTCCGTCCCTGCGTGCCCGTGCCCCGCAGCACTAACCACGCAACACTCAAGTTCTCATTCACTGCCTCCACGCGCTGTCCTCAACCTCTAGTCTAGAGAGGTGTGCTTGTTTGCAGACAACAGTCTGAATTTCTGTGCACCTCTCCTCTCTGGTAACAGCAAAGTACAAGCACACTTTGAGAAGCAAAGTTTTGTGCACTTTACTTGTAGACTGCACAGTACAGCTTGGCATTTTTTGCCAACATAAATTAGTAATATTTTGATATGGCTTTAGTAAGTAAGGCAATATACTCACATGTTTACCAGTAATAGTGAAGAAACGTAATATAACTACAACGAATCCAAATGAGTTGCTGAAGTCATTCTGTAACAGAAAATAAGCAAAAGACACTTTACTTCAGGGCTCTGAGCACACAAAATACTCTGAAGCATTAATCAGCAAAGAAGTCATAGAATCTTAAAACCAGCTTCATCACCATCTTATCAACTTATTGAGCAGATAAATGTATGCATTGAAGTTGTGTGCTCACCATCATCATAAAATGCATTATCACCCAAATTACGCCGAGAAACGTGACGAACAGATCATATCGATTTCTCCTGCTTTGCCAGTATCCCCTGGGTGTGAAAGCAATGTTCTTCATGGTAACCTGCAATGATAATCAAAGCACAGCTTGTCAACAAAATTCATATGTGAGAGTATATTTTCTGGTTAAACTGCATCACAGCACACTTTTCATGCTGCTTAAGAATAACTATATTTTGTTCTGATACAAAATTTCTGTTGAAGAACATGTGTGCTTAATTTTCTTTGTGTTAGAGAAAGGAGTTTCTTTCAATGTATTGATTGTATTTTTATGTTTCTGCCTGGCACTTGGAGATAAAAACAAGCTTTTCAAATTTTCTTTTTTTTCCTGCAACATTTCTTTGCACTTTCAGAACTAAAATCTCGAAAATATTACAATTTTCACACCGCAGGGGGCAAATTTGCATATCTGAGGGTCTAGCGACAGTATACCCTCACTACATACACTAACCAATCAGAACTGAGCAAAACATCCGACCACATTAGGAGCATTTTATTGTAAGCAGTCAATCCAGACACTCATTTAAACCAGCAGGATAGCCCTAACACTGAAAGAAAGGCTTATTATTTCATCAATAGATGGCATAAAGAAAGATACTCATCAACTACTTTGCACAGAAGAAGCTGGTTATATGACTGTGCCTCAGAGATGCCTTGTGCTTTTCACTCAAATGGGTGTTTTTCACCTATTTGCTGCTGGGACTCCATAGTTATGGGCAATGCAGTTTCCTTATCAGTTTGTTATCATTCAAAATGTTTACGAAGTGTGCTTTTTGTGCAAACAATGTGCGCTAGCCATCTCCCCATACCAATGTCTGATCACAGCAGGAGAATTGCACAAAATACAAACTGCACTAAGCTTGCGCAAAGCATAGCTGAGGTCTAGCAGATGCACAAGAACTGCACTGTTCATTTTTTAAAGCCCTTGAAACACACAAAGGTTCAATTTAAGCACCGCGGTTGCTCCTACAAGGTATGTCTATGACTAGAAAGAACACTTCAGAGGTTGCTAGTTTAGATGACGCCTACTGTGTCAGGGGATTTTTGTCACAGAACACATAGGAATTCAGCTGGGACTGACACTTTCATTACTGGTATAAGTAAAATTTCACTATACCCAAGGTTACAACAACAGGGAATTAACGTCATCTTCTTGAATTTAAAGGTGTTATCTTTTATTTTTCCAGAAACTAAGAAACTACTCACCTCAACTGTAAATAATATTGTGAAGCCGGCAGAAACTGTCGCAAGCGGGATTGTATGAGGTTCATCCGATTTCCACTGCAACCAGCACAAGAGAGACCAGCTCAACATGCAAAGAGACCAGGGAGACATAGAAAGATGGAGACTTGATTTGTTCAACAGTGGGCAAACAAGAGAAGCCTCAGTTTTCGGCCAACATTTTGACAAGGGCTCTTGTCTTTTGCTTAGGCATTACTGCCCGGGTGTCATGGCTGCCAGGTTCCCTGACACGTTGGTGAAGTATGTATGTGACTGTAGCACAACAAAGACAACTCCCTCTGCTGAAACATTGGCTCTAAAAAAAGGGTTGCCTTGTTTGGCCACTGTTAATCAGCTTAGCATAGATTGCATTAATTCATGAGTTGAAAGAGAACTAGCGGCAAATTTACCTGCCAAACAAAGATACTCACACTGACGCATAGTAGGCTGCTGTTGGCCATTACAAGCATGGCAATGGCTCTTTTGAAGAACAGATTCTGGGTGATGTCGTAGATGAAGGCGCGCAGCTTGTGGTGATCTGGACGCGGTGGCAGGTGGAGGGGCTGCGCAATCTTGAGTCGTTTCTTCAGGTCACACCAGCGGCGCTGGTCAACTGTCAGAAGTGCCGTCCCCTGTTCGTCAGCAGGGAAAAAGCAGCAGCGGACACACAAAAAAAGAAAATCTGAAATTTTGTAGGTGTTGCATGTCATGCTATAAGCACAAAACTGCAGAGGGCCCACAGCACTATACAAAAAGACAAAAAATTATGCAGATCCAACACACTGTGGGAATAAATGCTACGCAAAACATTATGCAGCTAGCTGTCTATCCAGAGCTAAAAACAGCTAGCCACAGCCTCTCTCATAAGCAACAGCAGCTACGTGGGGGCCATCACTAAGTGCAGACAACCAAGACTGTGCTGGAACACAGCAGCGGCAACCGCTGCTGTGTTTCAGTCCGAAGAGTGTGAGAGTTTGCTTATACAGCTTCGGCTATCTGATGTATCAGTTGTCATATTGGCATACATCTGTGAAGGGATTTTTCTATTATTCGTTGAGGAGGCTCGAAACAATGTGAGACAGGAACCTACCTACCACAAGGTGCCTATTATGATTGAAAGGATGCTTTGTGTTAGGAAATGGCAACCCCGACAATTTGATTTCTTTGACTACTGAGAGGTGTGGTGTCAGTCACCATGTGTGGCCTAGGCCACAGAGCCGGATAGCAACAGATGAAGTGATCCAGGCGAGCACTGACAAAGGAAAGAAAGTTTATTGTTCATGGCACTCGTAAATACCTCGCATGCATCATTCATGTCGATGGCAATAGGCAGGAGTAAATCATGAGCTCAACACCAGAGGCCTGCAGTGACTTTTGTATGCACCGACACCACTGAGCCACTTCATGGCCAAGCCTTCCCCCTCTGCTTTTGAACCACTCTGCATTCCATGCACAAGTGTTTGGAGCACAAAGAAGCTTAATTTTAATCGAATAGTGATCATATAAGTCTTAGAAGCGTTTGGGTGCGAGCTAGTTGGTACGGGTCATTCATTTTAAACAGCGCCAAAAAACACGCAGACAAGGATCAGCGCTGGTCCTGTGCTCTCCCTAGCCCATGTGCTTTTTGGCGCTGTTTAAAGTGAATGACCGCATAAGTCAACACACATTGAAGCTAAGACAAGCACAGGAAAAATTCAGTTAAAAGGAAAATTGAGTTGCACATCACCTATACAGAAGAGTGCTAAACGTAAGCTTTTATTCGTGTTCACAACGAAGAGAAAAAAAAAAATGACAGTGGAAGAAAAGGAAAGTTGCAGCCAGTGGGAGCCTAACTCACAACTTCTGCATGATGCACATGGTGCTCTACTAATTTAAGCTATGATGGCAGGTTTTCTTGGTAATTGAGCACATACTTATGTAACCTAGCCCTGAGAATGCTAACCAGTGTTGCTTACTGTCATGGTACTTGTTGGTATCGGTGTTTATTGACTTTTTATATGGGTGTTATCAGTTTTCTGTTGGCACTCTCATGAGGCTGCTATCTCCTGTGTGCACTTGTGCCTGCATACCATGTAGGCTCTAAAGGACAGCAGCAAGAAATAGCGAATGGCACCAAAGAAATGAAGAAGAGGTTTGACCACTGGACTTACTAGCATCTACAACATTTGCACTGACCTCAGTTGAGTTCTTGGCCTATGTACCTTAAGGGGCCTTGAAAAAACTATTTCAACTGAGGCCAGAAGATATAACAATAAAGCAGGAGACAATCTCCTTAGCTTTCATGCACACTGATCAAGGGAGCAATTCAAGTGCTTGAGAAAAAAAATTGACGAGAGTAAAGTACAAGGTATTTCAATAGCTACTTGCTATTGCTACCTCTGGAGAAACACTAGATGAGCTTCTCACCTTGTTTTCACTGTAGTTTGCAATCACAACACCGACAAATAGTGTCAGCCCAATCATACAGCCAAGAAATACAAAAATGTGAATGTAGATGGCATGAACCTGAAAAAGAATTATAGCTTCATTTCATTGACCATTCATTTATAAAATTAATTATATTTTTTATCATAGTACAAAAATAAAATGTCAGTAGTACTTATAGTATTGAAGTGCAAGCTTGCATGAATTTTAGCAAATGTTTTCACTTGTCAGAAAAACGTCTCTAGTTTATCGCATGAGACACTGTGCATGTATGATGATGTAACAGCAGTTGGCAATGGTATGTCATAATCTCTGCATTTATTGGATGCATAAAGCTCAGCAGAGTAACGTCAGCAGCTCTGAACGTGGCCATGTGTCTGCATGCAAACACCAGGGTAAACCTCAATATCTGTCGTGTGTTTGGAGCGTTGCATAACAACTTACTCTGTCAAGGCATCATTGTGCTGCAGAACTGCTTTTAGCAGCCATCTGACATAACGACCCTCAACTCAACTCGAGCATCCACAGTTGACCTGGGCTGCTACCTTGTATGCATTCGAAAAGGCGATGTTCGGTTTCGCGTCATGCGATTGGCCTAGATTACCTAAGCTGCAATATCGGCATGGCCTGGACAATCACGCAAGGTGAAACTGAATGTTGGCTTTTCGAATGCGAGAAAGATAGCGGCCCTGAACTCTAGTGACTTCAGCTAGTACCCATACAATGACAGCCTTGATTGCCCTGGACCAGATGTCTTTAATCTACAACTCCTGTGGTGCATAATTTTCATTTGGCTCTATCTCTATAGCGGGTAGTTATTTGCAGTGTCATGTTCACTGCTGCTCATCAACACCATTGCATGTTGTCTGCGTGTGGTTTACGCATGACTTTGGTTATAAGACACATGCTATGTACAGAACATAGCCTAATCTGCAACAAGGTCGGAAGCCACAGTTGCTGCTCAGTTTGTGTGTGCTGTACCCGAAAAGTAATGTACAGAAAATGGCATATTGATGGCTTGCGATATGAAGGAATGCCCTCGTCACTTTACGGTTCACTTTCTATAAATTGGTTAAGCCCAGTTCTTATGGTATGCAGAGGTGCCAATATGTCTCTTAGCTAACATTTTCGTCTCAAACATCAGAGCATAGTGTATATTAAAGACCAGGAATGGGGACCTTTGTTCACCTAAGTAGCTGTAAACTGAAAATGAGATGCCATTAACCAGCTCTAATAATACTAATAACAATCAATGTTTTACAACAATGATAATAATACTAATGGCCATTATCATCATGATATCAGCAGTGGCTTCTAAGAGAGCAAATAAAACAATAAATTTCACCAACAAGAAACAGACAGAGGTCACGTTTGCACTTATTATAGGATCCAATCGAGTGGATTTTGCAGAGCTGGCTGTCAGTTACCTCGTTTTTCTATTGGCCAGCATAAAAGAAGCTATCAACATTTCATGCTAGCATGAAAATTATCATTCTGCTGAGCAAGCATGAGGGCAAATCCTACTACGTACTGCAGTAGCATATGTGTGTATCTTGAGCATATCTTCAGCAATGTCATAGCCACATGCGAATGCTAACAATGTGTTAGTTATGTTAAACAACTAAACTATGTCTAGCACAAAAGGAAGAGAACAAGCACTGGAGCAGAGAAATAGACAATAACTTCTCAGGTAATGCACATCAGTGCTACTTTTTAAGATCGATTGTTTGCTTATAAAAAGGAAAAAGAATGCATAAAGGTTGAATATAATGAAAACATTTTTATAGCATTAACAAAATGCATGCCACCATTGGTAATGTCACAACAGCCAGAAAAGTTATATTTTAATGAAATAAAAGTTGGAGACAAAAAAAAGTGAGATGTCCAGATTATACTAATGGAATTTTGCAGCAGTACTAAAGATCAATGACATAAGTGCAAATGACAATAACTTAAGTGCAAATGACTACTAAGAAATGTATGTGTGAAAATTTATTTGCTATAGCAGTTGCCACTTGATTGAGGTCAAGCTTTGCTGAAGAGCACAAGCATGCTTTTCTACATTGCAAGAGTTGGGCGGTGATAAGCTTTGAAAAGAAATTGACACACAAACACATGAATGAAGAAACAGACTTCTGCAATTTTTTGTTCTGTACAAGAATGCTAAACTACTTCTTGCAAACTTAATGCGCAGGTTGGTAATGAAATTAGCCCCTCCCGTGCCATGCTACTATCCGGAATTTCGACCAAAAATGGCCAAATTGTTTTTTAAGACCTCAGTTGCCAACATGTTTTATACTTCCTCAGAAAGAATAGGTTCACTCCTGCTCATGTTGTCCTGTGGATTATGTGCTGCCATCTACCAAAAACATAACTAAGCACTGAGACAAAACTGGGCTCGTCCATGGCATGGCTAGCAAGTGCAAAGTACAGCTGATGAGCTGCGCTTGTCCTTGGCTGTTTTTATCAGAAACGCATGGATTGGCCCGGCTCGTCCAAAGCAGAGAAGGGGTTAACAAACTTCAAGTGAGATTGTGAACCAGGCTGAAATTGCTTGGTCAGCATGTTGCAATAAAAGCTTTAATTGCAGCATGAATTACACTTTTTTATGCAATGTCATAATGTTTAATATAAAAACACATATTATAAAATATATGGCTGGTGATGGCAAATGACTTCTTGCAGCAGCCAGTTTTCTCACCATTCAGGCAAAAGTGCTATAGAATTACAATAACTGCAGCATTAGGTGATGTGTTTCCACTTCTCTGGTTATTTTTAGAAATCTACAACACAACTAATAACTGTTTATTTGCTCTAAACTCTATTTGTTCAAGCTGTGCAAATGCAGGTTCTGGTTTAAAGTGACAAACAGAGTGATGACCACAGTTACACCTTGATATAACGAAGTCAGTAAGATCAACAATTTCATTCAATATATAGAAATTTCGTTATACTGAAATTCCGTGTTTTATACAAATAAGTACAGCCACCAATGCTTTTTTTCTTACATGGAAGTGGCCGCAAAATTTTCCAAATTATCAGGCAATCCAAGAAAGCAAATTTGAATGAGAAGAAAACTCACTGTTGAATGATACAGAATGATACAGAATGTCCAATGATATCTTAATAATTATCTGCAGTACGAAGCGAAGCTGCAGTCACTTCTTTGTGCCCACTCCGCTCCCACGGCTAATAGTGCCGCACACAGTGGAACAACGCTATCACGAAAAGCACGGCAGTGGGGAGTTAATGCTTCGTCTGCCTCTCGCTTCAATGCGCCTCCAAAACTTGTGATTGCGCAACTGCCAGCAGCAAATGTGTGGTATGTCAGCGCACGGCACCATGCCAACTCAGCGGTCCCAGTATTTGCACGTGCAGCAGATTACCTCTGGAACAGAGTGCGCACAGGCTGCGTATGTGCTCAGTCACACTGGCAACCATGTGCAGCCAGCCTCCTGCTAAAGTGCCTCGATATGCACCTCCTCCACCACTTCATGCAAGGAGCGGGCGAGAGTGGCAGGCGAGGAGGACATTGAGGCATCTCTTCCCTTCCTCCTTTCCCTTTGCTCGCAAGCGGGAAGACGGCGCTGATCAAGCCACCATCCTTCTCAACTCACCCTCACACCCTTTCCCTCGCATCTAAAGCACACAGTGCAAGAGGTGAGATAGGATCTTAGAACATTTCACGCTGTTCTGTTTTGGCGGCGCGCGGTTTGAGAGGTGCATTTGCAAGCAGACACACGTAATTCAACCATCTGACCAATTGCATCTGCAGAAGTTTTCATTTAGTGTGTCAGTATTCCTTGGCGGATGCAGTGAAATTTCATTATATTGAAATCATGTTTAAACATAATTTCTTATAGACAAGAAGCTAGAAAAAGTTAAATACTTCGTTATCTCAAGAATTTCGTTATGCTGAAGTTCATTATATTGAGGTTTGACTTATAGCAACATGAATGCCTTGGCAAAATGCACTGGATGACAAGTTGCACATATCGATAGCAAAAAAGAAAAGCAATGTACATTTACAGTGCAACCAGACAAAGCACAAGAAATGTATTCTCGAATGACCTGACATTGGGCTAGTTGGTGATCTTCGTAAGTGAACATGCTATGCGCAGAATGGACACCACAAAGAAGAAGATGGATAACTATGGATTGCTACTACCAACTGTTGGTAGTAGCACTCCGTTGTCAGTCTTCTTTGTGGTGTCCGTACCACACGCAGTATGCTTATTTCTGCACAAGAAACGGCTGGGACACGAGACTGCAACCTGTCTTTTTCTTGTGTTCTCTCTGGTTGTCTGTCATGTTCTTTTTGTTTTGTTTTTCACTATCAGCGTGAATGTACTAAATGAGGATGTGAGTGTTCATGCTGCAAAGACTTACTGGCCCCAGCCTGTGTAGCAGAACGTCACGAATGTCTAGCCATCCTTTGAAAGAGAGCACCTCAAAGAGTGCAAGCATAGCATTGCCAATACTGTCAAAGTTGAACCTGCGAGGGTTTGCCCTGTGGGCAGGGAAGACAGCAGCCAGGTCAGGGAAGAGAAGAGGCACGATAAGCACACTGGAGAGATAGGGGGCCCATCTCTCTTCGCCTAGAAAGCACGCAGTGAACTAGCGCAATTAACTACAAGTGCTAGCACCATGCTCTCTCTAGCTGTGCCACTACCATCTACTCGATTTTATTTCTTGTTTTTTTGTCTGAAGCACAGTGTCGACTACATTGCTGATCATTGGAAAAAAAAGTGCTGATTGAACTTTTAAATGCGCATAAATAGCTGCTAGCGAGCACATGCAGTGGTGGAAAGTTTCAGTCCCTGCACGTGCTCAATTTGCAGGTGCTGTCGTACAGCCTGCAAAAAAATGAGATGCAATTACAGTTGCAGGCAGACAAATAATCACATTTGACAAGTGTCCCTGTACCATCAATTAGGAAACGCTTGAGCTTACACTACAAATTGCTGTAGCTACATCATGGAAGGTAACTGTCTACTTAGTGCCTCTTTTCACAAAAGTAGTGAGGCATTCCTTGTGAGCTGCCACAAACAGCAGTGATCGCATTTTTGGCTATCTGAACAAATAACAGTCTAGGCTATTGGTTGAAGCCTGCAACTGTAGTAATGTATTACCAGTAATATTAAAATACACAGTTCTGTGAACTGCTCCTAGCTGCAAAGTCCACTTCTCTATTGCTCTGTTTCAACTTCTATAGCTATATCAGCAGTCCATATGCAAAGTAGCTGCTTATTTTTTCATAAAACACCCCATGTAAGGGTTCCTTAAAATACAGCAAAAGTTCACGTTACTTAGTTTATGTCTGGCACTTTTTGCAGTGTGCTCTCCTATAACAAAATTTCAAAGTATAAAAAATATGAGCCAAGGAGAAACTTTTCGTTAGCAGCTGCAAAGGTTTCAACAGGTCATCACCCTTTCAGTGCTAGGGTTTTACAGCTACTAGCATAACACTTATGCTCCTATGCTTTGACTTGGGTTAATTAACTGCATTCTGTTTGCAAATATTCCTGATTTAAAACACAAAGCTCAAATTCACTACAATGTTTTCAAGAAGGGACCTTCTATTAAAGTTGTTTTCACAGCACATAGGAGCAGCAAAGACTGCAGAATTCTATGGAGAGTTTTCCAAGAACAGCATAATAAGTGGTCAGCATGAAAAATAACAAACAGTTTAAGTATGCAATAAGTCGACTGCTGATACTGCTACTCACAGCTTTTCCTTCCAAACAATATGTGCAGCACACAGTATTTTGCAGCTAAGTAAAATGTGACAATAACTAAACACATTTTCGAAAGATGTTAGTTCAAAGAGCGTGAAGGTGCGGGCACTGGTCTACATCTGCAGAGAGTGCAGTTAGTCCCGAGTGGCAAGATTTAGTCAGCTTTTAGAAGTACAGAGGTGCACAGATTTTTTTTCCTTGCTTCTGGTTGCAAGTAATCATGGGCACCTCTGCCGACTGGATTCAAGCAACTGCAGTTTCTTTAAAAACCAAGAATACAAACGAAAGCTAATTTTTATTAAGGTCTGCCCGAGATGCTTTTAACATTATGAAAGATGTAGGCATGGGCTCAAGACAAATATATATATATATATATATATGTATATATATATATATATATATATGAGTTTAGATGTGGTCTGTGATGCTACTTAGAAGTGGGACATGTACAATTTATATTTCCAATTTTTATGTTGCTGTTCTTTTTCCTCTACACTACAGCCTGAGCTCACAGTATCCCAGTTCTCTTACAGCAACAACCACACGAATGCATTTCCAGAATATTTTCAGCGTGCTGTTTCCTGGTCTTCCAGCATCTATTTCTTGTTACATAATGACCATGCTGTAATATACTGGATAAAATATGCTTCATATTGTGACAGAGTTAAACCAAAATGGGAGTGACCACCGGCTGCAGTGTTGCCAACATAGGGCAATGTCAAGTCAAAAATGTGTCAGATATGTGTTTCTCGTGTTTTCTATCTAAAAGTTCTGCTTCTGCGCTTAACCTTTCTGATGTGCACTATTATATTCAGCTGTGTATTTCAATTAAATAACATGAATAAATCCTGGCTTTCACACCACATGGAGAATGAAAACACCATGCCTAGATGCATCACAATAGTGCATAGAAGGGTTTTATACAGGCACATCATTTCAACATTAGACTTGATTAAACCATCCTGCTAGGCTTTCCAGTTGAGGTCACATTAGTAGCATCTTGCTGATGTCACACAAGTATGCAAAAGCAATGTTAAAAGCAGTGGACAAAGGACCAAGTCGCACGGCTGTTCAATAAGCTCTGCCACAGCTGCAGTTGCTTAGCCAGGTCGCTTTGCAGTCGGTTTAGTGATGGCGGTTTAGTTGCAGTGTGCACACGGTGCATGTGTCCCAGAGGACATCACACGAATGGAGTCATGCTTGTGCCTTGCAATCCCTTGTGCAGTCGAGACTCACACAGCTCACTTGCTCGATAATAATGTCTCTGACATCGGTATAGCCTTCTAAGGAGAGCACCTCAAATAAGGCGAGCAGAGCGCTGCCTAAGTTGTCGAAGTTGAAGTTTCTCGGATTAGCCCTGAAGGTAGAGGAAGCAGTGAAGGGGAGGGAACAATTTCAGTTTATCGCTGGTGGCTTCACAAAAAACCACATCAGATGACAAGCTGTACATGGCAATGCAATGTCAGCCTTGTCTACATGTGCTTTGTCTTTTGGGCATGTCTATAACAGGTTAGGTAAACAACTTGTGGCTTGCACTTCATAAACAGAAAGCAGCTGTAACAGAAAAAAAATGCTCCTTTGACAGAACTCGTTGCTCTACCTGTCCCTGCACAGCCAGCAATCTAGCCCAGAAATATTGATCGAACATGACTATCAAAATAAGCTGAATTTCCTCCTAGCCAAGGCAAGCAATGCAGAACTGAGAACTGCACTCAGCACCTAGCTGTGTGTGGCCACTACATGGGGCCTTTTAACTCTCAGCTGCTTGCCTGCAGCCTCAGAGAAAATTCAGTTATTTCATGTTTTACAACTGAAAAAAAACTTTTCTGGCAATGGTACACCAGAACTTGACATCAAAGGAGCCAATGAACTATTGTAGTTTCAGTGAAAAGCTCTTATTGCTGCATTTGGCGCCTACCCTGTCTATCGCTATGACTGTTCGCAACAGGAAGCCCTCCTCGATCACAATCTGCCCTCCCTCTCGACACGCAGCAGTGTCGTGCTGCGCTCTGTGGTGCTTGCTCTCCTTCCCACCGAGCAGGCCCTATGTTCGGAATATGCCGCCAGGTGACGCCACCTTTACGTCACATTCACAGAGGATCAGGGTGGCAGGTTTCCAACTCAAAGTGAATTTCATCACAATTGCAACACATTTATTCTGGTGCCGCGGAATGCCTTGCCAACATATAACCACAAATAAATCACAATGTATATGCTAATTTATTTGCCTATGTGTTGTCAAGTCGGTTCGGCTGCAGCATAACAGCTGTTAATTATGTGCTTCTGCTGAAAGTTGTACAGATATCGCTTAATTTTTTCTACATGGCTTTGCATGCTGTCCAATGTGCTGACTGTTTATCATACCCATCTGACACGTGTAAAGCCACTTTCCAGCAAATCGTGCACAACCTCATCAATCTTTCAATGGCTTGGACATTATTAAAATGCAAGTGGAAGGCAGTATCTATTGCAAAAACCAGTGCCTTCAGAACTGCAGCAAGAACTACAAGATATATCTCACATGCTGCACACTATCTTTCTGCAATTCCTTTTCTGCACATTTTTCACTGTGCATGTTCCTTTTACTAGCAAAACAGAAATGGACAAGTTCTTATATAACAGGACAGTTGCAACTTCCCTTAGTGTTAAGTTGCGCAGAAGGAGAGTGCACATTTTTGAAGGACCTAATTTACTACAGTGCACTACAGTGTAACATATTATCAGCGCCAAAAGGTTGGGTTAGATCAAAAATTTTAATCTGTGCGAGCTTCGCGCACACAGCCCATATATAAAGCAACAGAGTGATACTTTTGTTGCACGCACTAGCAGAGACGACAACAATGTAGCCTCTGCTACATTAGTTTATAAAAGAATTTTCATGGAAATATTTTTAACAGAAAACATGCCCCATATATTTTGGTGCCAACAGCAAACATTAAAAGAGCTCCGACAATGCACAGTAAACTAAGCATGAAACATTTTGCATAGAGTTAAGTACATTTTACACTAAGGCATGTAAGATTCGTCATTGTACTAGGCCTGGCTACGCCACAATAAAACTGTTCAGTGCATTATATCTGTCTGCTGTAAAAATATATGTAAAAAAATAAAGAAAAGTGTACCAATAGTGCCGTAGTAGGAAGATAACTTGATACAAAACAATTTGAAAACAATATTGAGAGTGACGTGCACTATAAAGCTGCCAGAGCATTTATTTTTTCTGCATTGTGCACCAAATTAGAAGGCTTATTGTATGCTGTCGTGGGACACACAGATAAACAATTTAATAGTAAGTGAGCAGAATCAGAAGACGTACCAAACACGAGGCACCAGGATTACAGGGTAGGTGTCATTTTCTGCTGGCTGGAGCTTCATTTTGGTGACAAAGACCTTGCGCATAAAAAACCCAACGCACTCCCTCTGCAAAGTCAGATGGAGAGTAAGATAGTGGCTTACCAGAGTAAATATGCCTGCAAAAGCTAATTTATCGTTTATCATCACCAGTCACCATCACCAGTCACCAATTACTGTAGACCTCGTTTATCAGGGCTTGAAGAGGAGGACAATGTTGTTTCACTTAGCCTAAGTACTATTCGATGGAGCAACAAATTGTTCTTCAAGTATCACTGTTCTAGAAGTGTAAAGTATACTGGTAAAACAATTCTGCGGCATTCTACATAGCATTTCATAACGCTTTTCTGCACAAGAATGTGCACATACTTGAAATGGTGGCAAAGATTATCAAGGTGGTTAGCCTTCAGTCGTCGATGCGAGAATATCCGCATACTCATGACGCCTGTGGCAGAAAGGATGTTCCACATCCGCCACCAAGGTTTGTTAGTGGTGGCGCTGGCTAACACTCCCAAGGTTACTTCTAGTAGAAGAAAAATACACCCAACAAAGTGGATGGGAAAATGGTGCCTCGGTAGCTCATTTGGTTAGAGCATCACATGCATAATGTGAAGACATGGGATCGTTCCCCACCTGCAACTAGTTGTTTTTTCATCTACTTTCATTACTTAATTTATGATTTCTTTAATTCAATTAGTAAGTACTACAAGTAATTTCCCCTATGTTGTCCTTGGTGTCTTTGTTTGTTGGCTTCTCATGATACATTTTGCCTAATGTTACAGGTGTTTCTTGGCTTTCCTCTTTTCTTCCTAAGTGGGCTACCTAATGAAAACTACGGTTGCAAGTAAATTTATCTTTGTCAAGCACTTCTGACATCTACAAGGAAGCATTATGGTGCAGCTGGACCTGCTGACATTATCAACCTTGCCTTACTTTTCACTACTATAAACATCACTAACCTGTGCTAATCGAACGTTACAGGTATTTCCATCTGAGTAGTTCAATGCAACCAAATTATTTACCAAGTTTTATACATGAAATAAATAGAAGTGCCTAACATGGCTGGTTTTCCACAGGTTTTACTAAATAGTCTAAATCTTTCTATAGACAAGCTGAGCCTGTCCAAATGTTTTCCAGACATGCTACTAATGCAGGAGCACTGTCAGTGAGCTAAACATTTGCTTTGACAATTGGAATAATTGAGCTCACGTGAAAACAAGCAACTCCTGCTGGTAATAAGACTTCACCACAAGAAGGGGCTAGGGTTATTCTCATTACAATAATTCCACTTCAGTGAATCTGCACAGAAATGCTGAACACAAATCGCCACTATCTGTATGCAATACACGCAGGCAACGCTATGCAGGCCACAATTATATAGTACCATATGCATACGAACTGAATGATTTTTGCTAAGTTGTCTTTGGTTAGCTCATAGTTGAAGAAGTGGCGCAGGTGATGAGGCACTCTCAGCATTCACTAACATGGTTGAAAGTCTTCATGGTATCATATCGCTGCACCAAATGATAGAATGAAACCCTTTTCTTTAGCTGAAGCACACTATATAGTGACAAACTGTAGCTGCACACACAAGTCAATATATATCTTTGTTTTGTATGACCAAGGCTAATTTATGAAGAGTCCACTGTAATGTTGCTGAGAATAAATCAATAACTGAATAAAAGACAGGCAGGCAAGATGATTATGAAGTGCAGCTAGCTCTGGAATTGATTACTTACTCTTGTTTTGATATCCGGATCGTTGCAGCGTGCCAATCGGCCACCAAACAGGTGCACGCCATAACACGCAAAGACAAACATGAGAACAATTAATAGGATGGAGACCTGTAAGGAATAGAGAGCCTCAAGTTAGCAAATGCACTCACATTTAATGCACACAGTAAGAAATTTTCCTTGTCTCACCAAGTGATTACCGTGGTAAGCACACAGCATTGCAATTAGAAAATATAGTACTAACATGCATGGTAACAGCATTGTTGGCCATAAGCTCATGAACTAAGCATTCTATAAGCATATTGCACTTATTGTCCATTGGTCATTGGCCTTGTTATGCCTAGTACACCGGCACTAATGAGATCACCAAAATTAAACTGCGGCACATCTCATGATCATACGGTGGTTTTGGCACATAAAACCCCAGAAATGTTTTTTAAGCAAGCTGCACTGCACTTATTATATTAAGTACTTGGGAGGAAGGCTACCTGAGAACACTCAGTACTGATGGTTCCCGTTATGCTGGAGGATAGTTCAGGTTCAGTTAAGATGTCCATTCATGGAGGTGCCCCCCTAGCCCAATGCTTAATTAGCAATACTGTTACAGTGACACCAGTTGAGCTCGAAACTCCATTTACTGTGTCTGTTCGTCCTTCCTGTTACGCCGTTGTCATTATCATGTCATTGTAAGCATGTCATCAGGCTGGCCACTACCTTATTATCAGTTTTACTCTCACCGTATGGCAGAAGAAAAATCCTCAACCCACTGGTATGTAACCTGTTTGTGAGCAAATTTTGTTGGCCCATATGATGAAAAAACAAGGAGGGAGCACTATGTCCTAATTCTGGAAGGTGGACAAATTAAAATTAAAATCAAGATTTACCGCATGAAACATGTGGCATGTTTATTTTTATTTTTTAATGCAGGCAGAAGAGAGAAGGAGCTTTTTGCACCTTCTTGCTTCCAGTGGCCCATGCAACACATGTCATGCTTTTAGGTGTTACCGTCAGAATGTGCCGGAGATAGAACTATGGCACTAGATTCAATTGCTATGGCATTGTAAGCAAAAACATGTAAGACCAGGTGTTTGCTACAGGGATCAGCCAGCTGAACTAAAAAGATTGATGCACAACACACCTATAGTGCACCTCAATGCATCCCAATCACTCTTCATAACCACAGTCAAAAACATCCAAACCTACCAGAAGTATTTCCTTAAATCCACGGCACAGCTCGCAGACCACCTTGCGCATATGAGGCACAAGGCTGAAGATCCTGAGTGGCCGCACACAGCGAAGCAGCAACAACAGCTGGGTGCCTGACTGTGGTGGGACTTGCTGGGGCATCCAGCACAGAAAGACCAGGCTTACCTGAACAAGGGGAAAAGGCAGACATCTAAAGCAATGGAAAGTTAAGCTTAACTCTGCGGCATACGAGGCCTTTATTACACTGGAGTCACTAGAGCAACTACCCTGTCCCTGCCATTCCCACAGACCCCTTCCTCAGCATGGAGTAGCAGGCTAGAGGTTCAACACTGAAGTTAATCTCTCCACCTTTCCCTCATTAAACTTTCTATTCCTCTTAGTCACTGCATCATGAACAACACAGTACTTGCAAGGGTCACTGTGAAGTCAGTTGATCCTCACAGTTGACTCTGCAGCATGCTTAGTGGCACAGTAAAAGGAGTGGCACAAAAATGGAGAGAATAATTAACTGACAAGGAGCAATTATCCTACAAGGCAATTATGCTAGCTTCAATCTCTTAATGCTAGATACAGAAGACATAGAGCTTACAAAAGTGAACTGCTTTGCAATGCATGAGAGTGTTTTGTCTTACACTGTCTCAGCAGCACAATGCTTTATAGTTGGCTAAAAAAACTTGTTTTTATATTTATGACCATTTATGCTGCATGTTTTTAAAGCGTTATAGCATTAGTTGCAGTTCTAAATGTAGAAAAAAAAAAGAATGAATAACTATTGCTACTGCATTTTTCATCAACTTTTCGTTTACGGGAGATAGCCCATTATGAAAGCTCAGTTTGAAAAATTGTGGCTTGTAGTGCGTGGCAAATATGCTCAGGCGGCCATGTATAAATAAGCAGGTACAGTATATAATGATACATTTTTCAGGCAGCATAGACAAGGAAAGAGCACACACACTCTTCAGTTGCCACCTTTCTGCATCAATGCCCTGTTCCACATAGAAATAATTATGCAATAAGCAAGCAAATAACTCGGATGCAAACTATTGAGAACCATAGACTGCCCTTAATATCAACATCAGTTTAGTAACTTCTATTTAATTTCCTGGTGATCTAGTACACCTAACATAAGCTGAACTTCTGATCAGACAGAGTTCAAGAGTCCTTTTATGTTCATCCTTAAGGAGACTCTGTATACAAATCACTGGGGCTTCAACCAAGCACCCACTAAATGTTTAGGCCAGCACACAACCATTAATGCAGTCGAGACAGGTTATCTGCACATGTTAAGAGTACCTAATGCCTCGGAACATGATGCACCTGTCGCTAGTCTGACAGTGACCTGACAGGACAATGCACACAAAAGCATGCATGCAGGCAATCACCTGTACAATGGATTTTTTTTTCTTTCACTAAGGCAGTAAGTGCCACAGCATTTCACTACAAATACTGATTCAACAAATGCTGCAAGTCATGGCTGGCATGAAAGACATTATCAGTAAACCAATCAACTGCTCCAGCTGATCTTCCTTTCTTAACACTTCGCCTGCACATATTTAAAGTTTGCATGCCTGCTCTTCTAAGTACAGCAAACACATAAAATTAATGTGCCTTCTTGAATTTAAGCAGGTAAGGAACCTAAGCATCTGCCCATTTCCTTAGACTAATAAAATATGCATTAAGAAATGTATGAGCACGTAGTACTGTATGTATTTGCACCTGAACGCCAGATGCCAATGTTCAAGTCCATGTTGCAGTGAAGTCGTTTGGTAAGTGCTGCATTTAGGATTGCCAGCTCTCTAGTGGACAAAGACAGGCTGGCAGTGCGGGGGGCTGGTAACAACTGACCTTGTCAGTGCCAAGAGTGGCCAGTCTGTACATTCTTCAGGGCTACCATGTCACAATTTACAATAAAAAAGATGCCTTAGTTGCCTTGCTAACACAGCTACCAATAAGCACTAATAGGTACACAGCTACCAAGAGGTACTGTGAACAGTTAAGGCCTCAGAAACAACTAGAAGAATGTTATGTTTATGACAGTGTAACAGAACACAAAGAAGAATGTGCAACAGAGCTGCCAGGAATTATTAAAAGGAAATTTGGTTTATTGATTGTTACTCAGCAGCAAAAATGAAAAGTCAGGGAATTTGGCTGTCCTGACTGGGTCAAGTTGGGACTCTGAACATTTACTCAAAACTTGGGATGGTGAGCAAGCCTAGCTGCATCTCAAATTGCCTCAACAGAAGTTGGTATAATCTTTTTACGATGTAGGAGCAGTGGGAAGAGCAGCTTAAAAATTGCCATTGAGGATTCTGTGTACATTGACTGATATTGTAAATGAGTGACTATAAAAACATCTGGTGAAATGTGAAGAAGTAATTTACCCAGCTGGCTGTAACTTCCTTTATTTGCTTTGAAATTATTGTTCACAGTTCAATTTCTAGTTTCTGTGTAATGAAATAATACTTCTCACAGGGCCTTTATAATGCTGCTTCTTTGTTCTGCTTCAAGCACAACTGCCTGTTGCAAGTTTGGTCATCGTAGGTGTGGCGATAGCATACGGCACACCGTACTCTATTGCCAGACCTCCCTTTTCTTTTCTTTTTTTTTAAGTGGGCAGAAAATATGGTCTTTATTCTCCAGCAAGTGGTTATATAACATCCACTTGCGAAAGGCCATCATCCAATCCATCGTGTCAACAATTCACGTGCAAGGAGCCTTATCGCTAGGGGCGGTGTGCTGTACGCTATCGCCACAGCGAGTTCAAAAAGAAATGTCAGGCACTAATCACTCCCTTTCTTTACTTTTATTTTCTTTTTCAGAATATACTGCTATGGTTGTTTGTCAGTTTGAGAATACATAAAAATATTGTATGTCGTATGATATTTAAGAAGCTACAGGATAATTCGCATATTAGCTACTTACGATGAAAATGAAAACGTCTCCAATGCCTCCTATATCCTTGATAAGGGCCTTTGGTGTGAAAAATAATCCGTCAGCAAGAGTTTTCAGGGTCAATTCTATGCTCATTGCTACAACGAAAACATATTCTGCAATCTGAAAAAGAAAAAAGAAAAGGCAGCATGGCACATTAACGTTAAATCAACACTGCAAATACAGCATGTTAAAGTTCACTGCTCATTCCAAACATCAATGTAGCTGTCATAAAATTTTTCTAAGATGACAGGAAATTTGACTTCAGTCATGATGAAAATAAAAACATTCAAAGGATTCACTAGAACATTCTAAGCTGTTATAAAGTTTAATGCAGTACCATGAAGATTGTTTTTTTCTTTCAGTGAAAAACATAAAAAGATGTACCGTTTTGAGTCGAGAAATTACTACACTTTGATAAGAATAAGAAAATGACGTGGGTGCATAAACTAAGGTGACGAGAGGTCCCGATTTAGGCTGGACAAGTCCAGCTTTTACCGCCATGAACCCCCTGTCCCACAGCTTACGTGTGGAACAGTGTTTTTCCTGCTTTGGCCTCTCACGACACCGAGTTGTACAGAAATGCCTGCGCTGTGCAGCCGAATCGACTGTTCACATCCTCCAGTGTGGTAGTGCCACATTAAAAAACAACTTGAGAGGCAGTTGCCAAGGCGCAACACTTCCAGAAGTGAGGCAATAGCACCTGCAATATCGTAACAGTTCAGAAAGCGATTCAGAAAGCAAACTGTTGCCTTTGCCTTTGGGTGTTGGTCACAATGGCACTTTTGCTGTTGAAAGCACAATTCTCGTCAATCACACGAGGGCAAGTGAATGGCTCGCTTTTCACACTGTTGTAGGACTGTGTCTCTCCTGGAGTTAACAACCACTTATGCCTCATACATTTTCTCGATCCAGCTACAATAAACTTCTCGATGCACTGGCTAAGGAGCTGTAGAAGCCAAAGTTCACGCTATCTTGCTTGTAACACATGTGGTGTTAGAAGCACATGAAGTAATGCCGAAACACAAGTGCAAATTTGCTGAACACCTTGGAAAAGAGCTCGGTTCAAACAAACAAAATTGAAATAAATCGAGAATTTATGTCTTCGACAACCCCCCCCTCTTCCGTACTGCTTTGGCGCCCAAAGAATTTCGTCACAGTAGCATAAGCCTAAGATTTTAATGTATACTCCTTTTTACAACATTCATTCATGTGTATTTTAAAGTACACCAACAAAAGTATATAGAAAATATGTCAAACGCACAACTACATGCATGAAATCTAAAATAGTAAGGTGCTAAAGTATCCTACTGGTATTCTTTAGTCAAGAATTAAATATTAACATGTATATAAAAATCCAGTGAAAAAAATCAATTGATTCCTTTTTAAAAACTGCCGGCTGGAAGCAGTTAGTGAAATTACGTATGTTTTGTACTTGGTGATTCGAATGGCACCAAATGTAGAAGGGACAAATTGAATTGATTGATGATGTACACTAAGGAAGCGTGATGGTTTCTCAATGGTTTCACCGGCACTTGCTTCAACCCATCACTGCCACTTGTTTTCAGTGCCTTACTACTGTGCGTCAGAGATTCCTAATGACAGCACTGCATTTTCCATCTCTTTTGAGTCGCCACACTTCAGGGTTCTCTCTGTAGCACCTTTCGGTCTACGCTTGATGGTGATGTACCTTTAGTCACTGCAACACAATCTTTCATCTACGCTTCCTCAGGCAGCTTGCTGTTTCTTCTTGTTGATGCTTCCATCAATGCAAAAGGCATATGCCCACTCTGAGGGATTGACCAAGAACAAGAAGGTTGTGCTCTCTCCTTCTTCTCTTAATTCCCGGGTAATGATAATCAATAGTTTGTCATAATGCAGCATGAGCATACTGTAACATAGTCAATAAGTCAGCCTTTAATTGCTCTCTTATTTTGGTGAATGGAACCTGTCTTTTGCACTTAAGTACTACAACTATATCCATTCTGAGCTCATGAATAATGTGCACACTGCTTATTGTAAAATTTGTGGCATAACTAACATATAAGCATGGTTTACTTGTATTGGTTCCACTCAAGCAATGAATGGAGTTGTTTCAAGATATACCTGGCAAACTGTGATTACATTATAATCAACATTGTCACGTCACCATAAACGCTGAAAAGTGGCCCTCGTACAGATCTGTAGCCACTGTAGCCGTGTAGCCACTGTAGCAATACCAGCTGTGCCATAAATAGACCATCGACTGTTACAGTTGTTGCCACATGAGCTGCACAAACATTAGATTGCTCCAATCGACACCAAGGAATGTATTCTCGGACGATCACTTTCGGTGCTATCACCTCCGATTGACGTAGTGCTCAACCAACCAATCAGCTCATCCAGTTTTGCTCAACCAGACAATCAATGTGCACCTGATGGCTGAGGCACTATATAGCATCACTGAAAGTGATCGTCCCAGAATACGTCCCCAAATGAGCCTTGCAGGAAGTATTAGTGTTCTGCTGGCATCACCAGTCACACTTAAATTCAATTTCTTCTAACTTAGCTTGTTTGGCAGGGCCAGCTCACTTTAATGTTTTGTTGCACAATACCAAATTAAAAATTTTCCTCCCAGTAACAGCTGAGTCTCACTGGCTTTTATAAAAAATCTAACTGTTTTATTTTATTTTATTTTGATGAGAATAGCAGAAAACTGTTGTGAAAAGAACCATCCAGTTATCTAAAATCTTTACAACACCCAAGCAAAATTGGCTGTAATAAACAAATTCAAACACAGGTTGTGACTAGCCATGATGCACACGTCCAATTTGTGCGTGCATTGTTTTCACCTGGAGCATTGGTGTATTCATAATTCGCTGTGTTGGTGTCTCCATCATCATGGACACACATGACAGTGTGGTGACGAAGATCATCATCCAGTCAAGGTATGTGACAAGTCCAAGCAGGTTACTGCAAAAAAGTTCAGCTGCTTGATTTGATGTAAAAATACTGGAATATCTATAGCGGCTCCACAGCCACCGTAGTCCACCATAAAGAAAGCAACAAAATCCCAATAAAGAAAGGTGTCAGGCAGGGAGATACGATCTCTCCAATGCTATTCACAGCATGTTTACAGGAGGTATTCAGAGACCTGGATTGGGAAGAATTGGGGATAAGAGTTAATGGAGAATACCTTAGTAACTTGCGATTCGCTGATGATATTGCCTTGCTTAGTAACTCAGGGGACCAACTGCAATGCATGCTCACTGACCTGGAGAGGCAAAGCCGAAGGGTGGGTCTAAAAATTATTCTGCAGAAAACTAAAGTAATGTTTAACAGTCTCGGAAGAGAACAGCAGTTTACGATAGGTAGTGAGGCACTGGAAGTGGTAAGGGAATACATCTACTTAGGACAGGTAGTAACTGCGGATCCGGATCATGAGACTGAAATAATCAGAAGAATAAGAATGGGCTGGGGTGCGTTTGGCAGGAATTTTCAGATCATGAACAGCAGGTTGCTGTTATCCCTCAAGAGGAAAGTTTATAACAGCTGTGTCTTACCAGTACTCACGTACGGGGCAGAAACCTGGAGGCTTATGAAAAGGGTTCTACTTAAATTGAGGACGACGCAATGAGCTATGGAAAGAAGAATTATAGGTGTAACGTTAAGGGATAAGAAAAGAGCAAATTGGGTGAGGGAACAAACGCGAGTTAATGATATCTTAGTTGAAATCAAGAAAAAGAAATGGGCATAGGCAGGACATGTAATGAGGAGGGAAGATAACCGATGCTCATTAAGAGTTACCGAATGGATTCCAAGGGAAGGGAAGCGTAGCAGAGGGCGGCAGAAAGTTAGGTGTGCTGATGAGATTAAGAAGTTTGCAGGGACAACATGGCCACAATTAGTACATGACTGGGGTAGTTGGAGAAGTATGGGAGAGGCCTTTGCCCTGCAGTGGGCGTAACCAGGCTGACGATGATGATGATGATTTGTTTGCTTTGCTTTTGTATGTGGAACATACACTCTAGGGCTCACATTCCAAATCGATGCTGCTTCAATTTCAGACATTGGTGCTTTTCAAATGGGAAGCTTTAATGTGACATGCGAATGCAAAGCGATGGTGTCACAGAGTATCCTTATTGTTACGTGTGCACTTTCTGTTAAATGAAAACATAAAGTAGACCTTTGTCATAATGCACCCGCTATGGTGGCTTAGCGGCTGTAGCATTGTGTTGCTAAGCACAAGGTCATGGTATCAAATCCCAGCCACCGTGGCCCTGTTTTGGCAGAAGCAAAGTGCAAGAACCTCCATACCCCATGCATTGAGTGCACATTAAAGATCCCCAGCTGGGCAAAATTAACATATATATATATATATATATATATATGGTTTTCAGCCTGCATTCATAAGGTCATAAGGTTTCTCTGTGAAAGCTGTCGGAAGTGTGTATCTAGACGTTTCCACATAACGACTGCTGCAACGTCATGGATTTTAGAACTTGCATGGTGTGCTACACTGTGGCGGGCCTCATAATCAGATTGTGGTTTCAGCTCAAAATTCCAGAATTTAAACCATTTTAATTGTCGTAATGGCCCCATGTGCATTTAATTTCAGCGCACTTCATGCTTTGTACACTGCCAAGATAAAGTGGGCAAGCTCTCTTCCTGGCTATGCTTACAGGACATTTACTTGTCAATAGAAACATACAGATATATATACTATAGGCCTTGTTTACAACGGCAAAGTGTATGTATCAAGTGTCTTGGCATGGCAGGCAAGTTATATATTACACTCACGAAAGCCCATTAATACACACAAACAAAGTGATTGCATGCTCCACCACAAAGAATACTTCTCTTTTCTGGGAGCTGAACAGCAAATAGTACTGTCACAGTTTGAAAAGCATAACATCAATATCTCTAAAATACAACATGTATTAAAACTATTACCGTAAAAATTCAGCTCCGACACAGCCTATAGAGCTAAGTATTTTCTAACAAGAAATCTACAAACAAGCTGCAGTGTATAGCTCAGCTTTTACCTTAATTTCTCAAGACAGTATAAAATCCAAGTGTTTCAATTTGCTGATAATTCTGTTATATGTATTTACTGTTTACACACAAACATTTGTACCTCTAACAAGCAGTTTCCTGCCTTAAAATTTCGCCCAAACTGAAGCTGGTGCTGAAAATTATAAAGTTTGATCGTTTCTGTCAAAGGAATATTTTTTCCCCTCAAGTTTTGAAATAAAAGCCAATGATATAATCTATAATGCTGAGAAAAAACTCAGTGCACTATTTAAAACCGACCAAGCTTCCAATATGCCAAACATGGCCTACTTAGCCTGATAGCTGCACCGCTGACTATGCAGAGAAAGCAACAGAATTTCGTAGCAATATTTTTCAAGCTTCTCAAGAACTATCGGAGAGCACATACAAATGTGAGAAGGTGTACCTTAGACATTAAGGCATCATTACCTGCACACTTGAGGCACAACTGGGCCACATCCCTCGGGCTACAGATACTCACTGCACGGCCTTGTACTTGATTTTGCGTTCCTGTCCGGTGACAGGGTCCCTGAACCGGGGGTCATAGCGGGCATACACGATGGTTTGGCAGATCTTGCGGAACTTGCTCTCCCTGCCCACTACAAACAGAGGCGTGTCAAAGTAGGGGTGGTTTTCGCGGAGGTCCTCTTCTCGTTGATTCCTGCATTGTGGAGTGTTTTCATTCAATAATGCACAGCGTGACTTCGTTTCTACAACTGTATACTCAGATTTCTTTAATGGTTTATGGCTAAGCTCACCTAATCATCAACCGTAACCCCTTTTTGTGGTTAATAGCAAGCTTTTGTCATCATGCATCTTCCGGAATCTTTTGTGCAGTTTGTGACACTAGAGTATTTCTTGTCATGCTTTCCTTCCTTTGGATGGCATAAATTGCAGACTAAAGCAATACAATATTGTACTAGTATTTTGGTACCCTTCTTGGCAAAAGCACAACAGTAAAAACTTCTTTATCTCAAGGCAATATTCACGCAAAATTCTACATGAATTACGCAGAATTAAAAATTTATTACGCACATTGTCAATACAGATATTAGATCTAATTTTTTTCAAACTCCAGCACCCCCTGAACTTAACTGCATGCTTGTTACCTCGTCTTGCTGGTGAGTAAGCCCTCAATATTTAAAGCATCTCATAAGTCACTTCGCATGCAAAGCATTGAATTGACAGGTCAAAGCCTATTAGCCTGAAAGCAACACAAAACAAATAAAAATGAGTTTTCTTTTATCAATAAATTTTTTCTATGCGTGATATGAATACATAAATAAGGTATCATGGCATACAGCAGCATGTGGACTCTAAGATAAGCAATATAACTGTCCCATCACACCATGGTAAAACTGTCTATTTTAACAAGACAGACCACTTGATCAGGCCATCTTGTGAAATTGCTTAATTTTTATGCTAATGTACTAAGCAGTTCTTATCCAATGTGCATATCAGGTTAAGACAAGGGCTGTATTTATTTGATACTCACAATTAATGAGGAGTTAAGGTCAGCAATGTAGCTCAACACAGAACAGTTTCCTTGTAGAAGAACAAAATGTAACATATGTGGTTCGATGCTTCTATAGTCAGACAAGCATCACCAATGAGTCGCCAAAGTGAAATATATGCCACTGACCTCTTCATCTCAGCCTGCTGACGCTTCTGCTGCAGCATTTTGATGTCAAAATCGTGCAGGCTCCTGCCTGACGTAGCGGCATTGACAGAACCCATGTCTCCGTTTTCCTTCAAGTGATCGTAGGTCTGCTTCATCTTCACGGAGCCACGAACAGACCTCCGCATGCTCCTAGATCGGGAGAACCTGCCCAGGCACCGGAATGTGCACATGTCACACTTTTTAATGCGCACAATAGTGCCATCAAGTAAAATGCTTTCCCACATATAAAATCTGCATAAAGTTAAAGCTCATTATTGATTCATTCATTTACTTATTGCAGTTTCATCCAACACAAAAAATACCTTTGTCATATCTTATATTCCTTATAGGCACGTATTCGTCACGTACTGATATCAGCGAGAAGATATATTTTTGCTTTGTTATATCAGATCATTTGTTATGTCCATTTTTATATCGAGGTTCAACTATAATGCGAGCAATCGGAATATAAATGGCAGCCCTGCATGACTTCACTAGTATACCTAATCAACACAAGCATTTACAATATATCCACGTTCCTAATAATTTTTATTGGATGGAATGTGCTGTTTGTCAGTTATGCACAGCTTACAGAAAGCATTACGAGTGATGACAGAAGATACAGTTTTGTGACCGTCCGTCGCATCAATGATTTGCGTGGACTCACCTACGATCCAATCTCATGGGTTGCTTCTGGGCCTGCTTTTGACCTTTGACAGTCGTTGGGAGAGGTCCAGATTCCCCATCCAATAGTCGCTGGTTGTTGGAGTCACTGTAAAGAAAAGTTTTTAAATGCAACACCATTCAGTGACTTTGACAACTGGCTGGCTGGCTCCTAATTTTCCTTGCTGAACCTTAGTTTCCTATTAGCTGCAGCTACATAAAGGCATATTGAGTTGCTCTACTCAGTTATCAACACTTGAAAGGAAACAAATATGCACAGACAATATCACGGTGAAAACAATAAGATGCAAAATGTAGTATGAGATCCAGGCTGCCAGTGTTTGTTACCACCGGCAGACTGCAGACAGGGCCTCTAGTGGCAAAGTTGTTGATGCAGGAATACTGCACAAGCAGATAATTCAGCTGGTCAGCCTTTCGGCACCTCACAAAGTATAAGCAAAACTACAGAAGGCCAGCCCAGATTAAGGGGCACTTGTGCGTCATGCACCGCTAATTCATCTGCAGTGTTCACGGGTGGCAACAGCAGTGCAGTACTACCATCTTTTGAAAATATTTCCCAAATGAGACTCACCAATACCAAGTTACAATGCAGTACAAATTACTAGTGCCAAAAGTTCATTTATGTATGATGAGGCAAAGTGCCTATATGTGAACAATTTCTGCAGCTGGACTGGACAAGGAATATACAGTGAAATCTCAAGTAAACAAAAATCGCTTAAACGGAACTGATGCTTAAACGGAACACCATCCTCATGGTTGGTTGGTTTTGTATTCGTTCAATGCTCTCTGCAATGTCTCTCAGTAAGTGCAGAATGTATTTGTTTTGCACAGTTTTGTTGCACATGAAAATCTATTGTTCAAGGAGAACACATTTTCATGTTTAGCACAGCTACACAACATGAAAGCATTCCACAGATCAATGCTACCATACGTAGGTCAAGGGCGTTAGGTATTGGACAGAGATGCAGCAACATGGGCAGTACCACTGCGTGATCTTGACAGCTGCTACAATCTTACTGCTACTGCTAATGTTTATATATGAACCAACTTTCAGCCTATTGCCAGCTAACATTACACAGCCCCTGTAAATAAAGCTAGCTGCAACAGCTTGCATTGTTTAGGAACATTTGTTAACATGCACACTGAAATGAGTGCCATGGGGTCAAAAGGTTTGCCACATTATCTTTGTAATAACCTATGCTCGTTATGATATAAAATAGTGAAATCTATTCAAGGGTGACACTGAACTGTGGATACAAAAATAGGAGCATCAGACATTGCTGCATTTTAACATGGCCAACTTAAAAATTCAGGCACAGATGCCCTTTAAAACAGCCAGCACAGTGCACTGAATTTCCCACACCAATAAAACTCCCTCTGTATTCTTTGTAACACTTCAGTGCTGAGCACTATCAAAAGCATGTGCTGCCTCTTGTTGTGAGTGATCACACTCGTGACCGAATGCAGCTGTGCAGCCTGCACAGAGTGAAAATGTGGAGGACAGAGCTAGGACTCACAGAACAATGCTGGTGACACTGACTTTCTTGAGTAGACTGGCGGCATTGCGGCCCTTGCTTGGTGAGGACAGCAGGTGAATGGGTGGCTTTTTGCGGTATGTCACGAGGTTCTCGGGTAGATCGGCAGCGGCCGCCTTCTTCAGCTCCGAGCACTCCTCGGGCAGCTCCTCCGCAAACTGACGCATAAAGCTCTCCCGAACCTGGGAGCACATACCCGTACATGATGATGCACTCCGAAGCAGACGTGCACCGTATCAACAAAGATCTTTGAATATTGCTGGCCTGCACAAGTACTAAGTGCCTGGTATTTGAAGCAGCAGCTGGTAATGGTGATTGAAATATGTGAGATCTTCACAGTTTCGACAGAGTTATCTAGGCTTTATAACGCCACGCAGCAGAAGTGTCCTGACTTGACACAAACAACAGAGTGTCTCCACTTCACACGAAGTTCTATAATTCGTATGCAAAAGTGAAGCTTTCTTTGGCTCTTCCCCCCACTTTGCATGAACACCTGTCCGAGCAGGTAAACTGGGCTGATCCGAGAGACAATGTAATCGAAGCTCAGACAGTCCTGAAGATCGTGTAATCAATGCTGGTGACTTGGTGGGCCAATGCTGATACCAGTGCACAATGTGTATCCTCTCAAAATCTTGACATGGTTCGTGATGCAGGCCAATCCTGGAGGCAGCGCAATGTCACAGCACCTACACGTGTCATAGCATTAACCAACAGATTATAACCAGTCAGTATATTCAGCAACATATTTCAGTAGCTCTACTGGGAAGCTATCACATGGCTTTGATGATTATCCCCTGATGGTTTCTGCTCAATTTCTTTCATGCTTCGTCTTTGTCATACTTACTGCTACATTTGAAGTAAGCCAACGATATCAATAACAGACACAGAATTCTCAGCTTCATAGTGGTGAGCACAGAAAAACGAGTTATATAACGTCCTTACAATAAGCCGGAAGACATGATCGTATGAGTGAATGTAGCTTTTACGTATCTGTCCCAAGAATGGCCTGACTTAAGTCTTAATGGTCTTGTTAATGAACTCTATATGTACACAGCTGACAGTTTCCTTGGTGCATGCCTCAAAAAAGAAGCGCAGCAAGAGGTGCCAACTGTTGACCTATTACAGTGTAAGAATCATCATACATCTCTCCAGGTCAAAATCTTTCCATTTTGTGATACAAAAATACAAAACACCAGGTATAAATCTTACTGAATTATTGAACAACCTGATCACTCAAGAAAAAGTCTGTTCAAATGTAGCTTCATGTAGTTGCACATCAGAAGTACCTGCACAGCAGGTCCAAAAGCAAGCACATATTATAGAACAGGAAATGGGTTTGTCACTAATTACCAGTACCACAGTTGCTTCAAAAGAATGCAACTACTCCATTTAATGACTTCGCTTAGCACAACCTTCAAGTCTGCTAGGCATAAATAATGCGGCGAGAAACACAACAGCTTATCAGACTTGCCTTGGGCACGCCAAACTCCGAGGGTGCTCTATGGAGTCGGGTCATTTGTGGACTATCGGCAAACCTTTCAAAGAAGCGGAGCCGTATAGGTAAGCCATCAGTGATGCCCGCACTTTGTTCTCTTGCTTTTAGCTGGAACATGCCGACAGTGATCACTATTAAAAATAGTTCGACAGAACAGTGGCATGGAAATTCACAATGGTAAAAATCTTGGCTTGCTGCTCAAAGCTAGTCTACATAATGAAGGTAGCAGACTTGCTGCCAGTAGCCCCAAGACTTAATACTTAACTCTACGCAAGCAGTTGGCACAGAATGTATCAAGAAATGGCCGCTGGGCACTTACTTGTTTAAGCTTTTTTATGTCTTCATCTAATTCCAAGTTGTCAAGAATGACAGCTACAAAAAGACTGAGCACAATCTAGAGGAATGAAACAGTACAGAAGAGTGGTTAGTGCACACGAAATTGTCGCATTCTTCTCTTTGTTCAGACCAGTTGTTTTCTTACCAAAGACACGAAGAGGTGATACAGGATAAAATAAATGGCCACAAGTGGGCCGATCGTTTTGCTTGTTCGTAGCATCGTTTCGTTCATCACCTCAACCCAGCCTTCCTGGGTGAGGATTTGGAACATTGACATAAATGCCTAAAGTAAAAAAGAAAGAAAATACTATGTGTTCAAATTGATTCAGTCACTTCATTAAACCGATTTAGTACTGTATAACGTTATAGAGTTCTCGATGCAAAAAGCAATATACCAACTCCATTTTCGTCTCTAAACATCAGTGTTCCTATCTAGAGCCCCTCCTCCACAATGACTAATTGTAGCTCGGACCCAACAGCAAGTGTGTGTCAATCATAAAAGTTGCATTAACAGGGGGCAAGGAAACTGGACTATTCAGTAGTATAAAGGTAATGCTATGTCTCGTACTGCTGTGTTATTACTGCTACCTAAATTCTATGACATTAAATGATGTGCCTTCTGGATCTTGTTAAGAATGCAACTAAGCTAGATGATAATATGCCTTCACTTTTCGGGCCTCGTTAAGCCATCAGTCATACTCAACAAATGGAAATATGCATATTGTTTGCTTCACCCTGTGCTAAGCTGCATAAAAATTATTCAAAGACAGTCAAATTTTACAACATCTGTACCAGCAAAAACTAAATCATTATGTAATGTGGGAAACAAGAATGCCCAGGAGACAACAAAACTGCACATACTATAAGCTGCCAAGAGGGAAGTTTGTTCACAGTAACGGGTGTCAACAGAATTTGTTCGTGCAACCACCAGCATACTTTGTGCCCCTGATTCTTAAGAAAGCTTCTCAGGTCAGAAACATTTCACCTTTTTCTGGTACTTTCAGCATCCTCATTCCCAGCACTTTGTTATGCTTTGAAAAAAAGCCAAGCAAAAGCGAAACAAAGCCATAAGTTTCGAAATGAAGTCATTATTTGTCAAAATAAAGCATTTAGCAATTTCCAATAACCTGTGAAATGCATAAGGAATAGTCATCACAGATAGCCGTGACTCAGTCAGCCTATGACAATATACCCTACTAATGGTATACTGACTGGCCCTTCAACATTTTCCTCTAGCATGACGCAGCTTGCATAAAGTGACACAAATTAATCAATCAACTGACCAATCATGAGCCACGTAATTATGCACCAATCCTCCAGCTTACCTCTGGAAATGATTCAAATTTCATGAAGTCGGAAAGGCAGCAGAATAGCTGCATACTGATGCTAGATGTAATCAGCAATAAACACATGGTGAATATTATAAGGCTTCCCAATTTCTTGCCAGGACCAAAAATCTGAAATAATAAGCGAAATTTTGGGTATGAACACACAAAGTGCACAACTGAATGTATACAATAATACATAGACTGAGCATGCTAGCTTGTTCTGTCATCCTAAATAAGGAAGAGATGGAGCATCTTACCTTGTAAACAAAATCTTCAAGCACTGGCGATGCTTTAATAAGTCTGACAATCCTCAGAACCTGCACAATAAAATGCCACAACTGTTAGCTTCTGTTAGCAACTGTTCAAGCAGTATAGAAGCTCCATTTGTTTTTCTTTGATTATAATCTTCTTAATTCTGCCATGAGACAAGTTCTGCTTAACTGTTCTAGCAGTCTCTCTTTCCTGTGGTTTGCACATTAATATCAAGCTTCAGTGCCAAAGCAATCACTGTGTGGCATGACCATCAGTTGTGACTATCTTACTATTTATAGTTTAATCAAGCCACATATATCAATTCTTCAAGACTCATCCTATACATGTATTACTCTTTAAATCTAGGACCAGAGCCACCTATCATTCTGATGCATGCATTATTTGATTCGAGTTGTTGCACTCTTTTGTGCCAGCAAAATTCACTTTTATTAGCTTCCTTGGTTAACTGTCTGAACAAGTAAGGAGCATAGCAACAAAACCCGTTAAGTTGAATGTGACGCACCTGAAAATAAGTCAATTCAGAGGTGAAGAAGTCGGGCATGAGATGCAGTGTAGTCCCAATGGCAAGGATGAACTCGAGTTTGTGCAGAGAACGTTTAATGTACCCATTAAAACCAAGGCACCAAATCTTCAGGAGTACCTCCAAATCAAAGAATATTGTAAAACCAATCTGTAACGAGTGAAGAGGATAAATATATGATGAGCACATCAAATTTAAATTTACATAAATTGAGATGACAAAGATAAGTGATGAAAGTACATCTCCACAGTCTCTACATATGAAGAATGCTTTTGTCAGCATGCGTAGAATTTCATGACCATGCTTACTGCTGAACTTACAGGCACTGGATCCTCCCACTTGCATAAAATACTATTCCATGAAGCTTTTCCATGTGTTTTGCCATGATGTTTTCCCATGTTAAATGTATTCGCTAAGAACATGTGGTCAGTGTTTAAGGATAGCCTTTATGCAACTCTTGAAAGCAGTTCACTATACTTGCATGCTTTTTTGCTTACACATTCTTTATGCCAGTATAAATAAGAAGTGATAATCACCAATGAACTTTTTTTATGAACTAAAAGTCACTAACTTACTTTCTAAGCAATAACCTTAGTGTGCGCGTTGTAATTGGGAAAGTGAAGCAAATTAGTGCTGAAGGTATGTCTGACTTATTACGAACCCAGTATGAGTTAATTTTCCCCAAGATCTCACCTGAATTACATTTATTTTCCACATAATTCTGTGGCACATTGTACAAAAAAAACTTTGTTGAGGTAAGTGGAACACCAATGCATCTCGCTGAAAGTGTCTGAATGAATATCTTCAAACTGGTGCTGTATTCACGGAGAACGTTCTGTGGCTATGAAGGGATAGCTATGGAGGCAAAACACGCACATGTAACAGTGCTCCTGAAAAAAGTCCCACATTCTCATCCACGTTTAAGCAGGGGAATGGAATATAGAAACATCTTATTTACGGCATCAAAATAAGACGAAATAGATCAGTGAGCGTTAAATCTGACTTATTTTTCTGCTTTTGTCTTGCGCATTTGGGCACATGCTAAACCACTGCACATGGAAGCTACACTGATTCAGCATCTGTTCCAAGAAAACGAAAGTGCTGTCACACTTTGCCGGACTACTTGGCGTAGTGACACATGTCCGGAAGCTCCATCCCTGTAGCTTTCCCTTCATTGCCACAGAAAGTTGTCCACAAGTATAATCTCTCTATACTGACAAAGTGGGAAGTACTGACTCATTTTAATTTCACTATCGCAACATGTGCTTTGAAGTAATGTGAAAAAGTTAAATCAATTAATTTTTGTTTAACCATAGGGTAATCAGGGATACTCACACAACTCATTATGCCTGCCTGTGCAAATAATCTGTCGCTGAAAAAATTACCTTGTTGCCTCCACAGCACAATTTCAAACAATTAGTTGACATAAACACCTAATAATGCGGCACAAATACCTAGCTCTTGACAATAGAAGGACCTGACAAAGCTTCAGGTCACCTAAATTGATTTACCATTCCTTGCTACAGTTTCTTCCAAAGTGTGGCAATTTGACAGGGAAAGCTCACAATCCTAGACAATATCAATGGTGTTTTCTCTCATGACAGTAAGCTAGCTCCACTCTGGGTATTTCCCGATTTGAGACAGCTTCATTGTTACTTGCTTCAGTGACAAAAACACATTCTGGCTGCACCCGCCGTGGTTGCTCAGTGGCTATGGTGTTGGGCTGCTGAGCACGAGGTCGCGGGATCGAATCCCGGCCACGGCGGCTGCATTTCGATGGGGGCGAAATGCGAAAACACCTGTGTGCTTAGATTTAGGTGCACGTTAAAGAACCCCAGGTGGTCGAAATTTCCGGAGTCCTCCACTACGGCATGCCTCATAATCAGAAAGTGGTTTTGGCACGTAAAACCCCAAATATTATTATTATTATTACATTCTGGCTGTTGAGAGCTGCTCCTTTAAGTCACCTTTGTGTGTATACGAGAAAGAAGGAAAATAAGGCAGCAAATTCTCTATATGAGGAAGGGAAGGTGAAAGAGCCTAAAGTGCTTAATGAGATGTGATTAAACACTGGCAGTTATGAAAAGAAATTATCAAGCGAGAAAAGATAACTGCAAGTGAAACTAGAATGACACCATCTTAGGAGATACACCAAGCACAACAGTGCGTAGTGAACCACAGAAAAAGTTAACCTGATACTTCCCAGAGATTTCTATACTTGTCTACACGGTTCCTTCTTTGTGAATGAGTTTGTGTCACAAGTTTTGAGCAGCTAATGAACATCAAGACCAATTTTATTGAAGACCATAAAACCAATATGCAGCCACAGTGACCATACTTGTTGCCAATCGTGAGTTTTTATTTAAACATAACATTTATTGCAGAGGAACAGAAGTACATAAGACTTTGCTGACTTCCGTTTGTGTAGCTTTGTTTTCCATGTGAAAATGCTCTTTCCCTTCACCTCAACTGTCCTCAAAGTTGGCTGCAGTTGCTGAAACTCCAAAGATTTCTTTACAACGTCCCTGAATTAGTCTAATATACAACAAACAGACTGCGTTCATATTTTTGAATTAATTCTTGAAAAGATATGCAACTGTATATTTTAACAAATTTTAGTAAACACCAGACCTTTAGGCACAATAGATGCCTGATACCCAAGCTAGAAAATCTGCACCTGCAGGACAGAGGACGCACCTCGGCAAAGTAGTAGGTCTTGAAAAAGTCCTCCCGTGGTCGCTCGTCGTGCACGAAGGAGATGCTTGCGGCCACAAAGGCATTCGCCACATTCACCATCATGACAATGACCTGAAAAGCAGCCGAGTGGATGGCCACTTGAAGGCATCGCGGAGCTTTGCCACGGCCTTTGCTCTCGTCTACCGTAACCAGCTTCCAGCCAGTGTCGTCCCCTTTCAGCACCTGCATGCATGAAAACACCAAACCTTCATTAATGTCATGCAGATGACAAGCAAGACTCCTTAGCCAGGAGCCCCAAACAGCTACGCATGTATCAGACACAATAGACTTGTCAGTGCATACAAGGACCATGATTGTAGGTGACTTGGTCTTCTATAGTAAATAATGTTCTATACCTTGGCTTTGTTTTTTACGTTTTTCAACAGTTCCTGTACATAGTACTCTCATTAATAAATCCAGATGGTTGTAAGTCAGTACATTTTGTGCCCCTTTGCTGTGGCATGTGTGAACATTCTATAAAGTTCTATCCTCTGAAATTTTGTACTAAATATTTCAGCTTCAAACACAGAGGACTAGTAGTAAGAAAGCCAACGTGGAAGTCACAATATAGTATTTGCAGATACTTCTCTGATAGTTCATATTTTACCCACATGATAAAGTAATCTGGCTCGCCCTCTTTAGAACGGAAATTTCATGGCTGTAATACACATGTCTACAGCACTCCAATATATATATATATATATATATATATATATATATATATATATATATATATATATACAGTCGACTTCCATTAATTTGACTCTGACGGGACCATCGAAACTGATCAAATTATCCGGCGGGTCAAATAAAACAACATGCTGAAAGAAACGTCAAAACCCACCGCCTAATTCATTTGGCAATATTAGCCTGATTCTAACACGGCCCCGAATCAAACATGTGTCTGCTTTCTATGTACTCGAAGTAGAAAAACCAACGTAGAGATAACATTATAGCTCCTACACAAAGTAGGAATCTAAAGCGCACGGTCGGTTTTCTAATGTCAGCTTCGCCTCAATACAGAAATGTTATGTGGCAAAGCAAACAAACGCTGCTAATGCGATTTTTGGCTTTTAAAGAAGAAGAAAAAAGAAGGGGCATTAAAATCGGGTAAATACCGTAATCAGACATTGTGAGCTACCGTTACTGCATGAGAATCTTCCCAGGACAGGCTGGAAATAGGCGCTTTCGACGGGAGATGACGTATGTGTGTTCAATGCATTCCATGTCTCTGAAGCTCTGCCGAGACTGAGGCTACCAGTAACTGGGTCGCTACCGAGTCGCTATTGGGTCGCTATTGAGTCGCTATTGGGTCGCTATTGGGTCGCTATTGGGGTCATCACAGCGGTCAGACATGTGTGTGCTGAGTGGTCAAGTTCAAATTATCCAGGATCAAAATAACGAAAGTCTGGGCCCATAGTTTGGGCCCAGACCAGCCAGGACCTTCGCTCGGGATCGAATTAACCAATAAATCAAATTAACCGGAGTCAAATTAACAGGAGTCTACACACTGTGGGCATAGCTTGCTGCTTCCCATTGGCAGCGTGAAGCGTGCTTATATGCTCACACACCAGCGGTTCACATGTGCCGACACAGATAACAATGGCGAGCCGGGTGCGCAAGGCATCCATGAGGGGGCGCCCTACAATACCAAAAGCACATACCGTACATATTTAATATGCCACACGTACCCCATTGGATTGGGAAGAATTGGGGATAAGAGTAAATGGAGAATACCTTAGTAACTTGCGCTTCGCTGATGATATTGCTTTGCTTAGTAACTCAGGGGACCAACTGCAATGCATGCTCACTGATCTGGAGAGGCAGAGCAGAAGGGTGGGACTAAAAATGAATCTGCAGAAAACTAAAGTAATGTTTAACAGTCTTGGAAGGGAACAGCAGTTTACGATAGGTAGCGAGGCACTGGAAGTGGTAAGAGAATACATCTACTTAGGACAGTTAGTGACTGCTGATCCAGATCATGAGAGTGAAATAATCAGAAGAATAAGAATGGGCTGGGGTGCGTTTGGCAGGCATTCGCAGATCATGAACAGCAGGTTGCCATTATCCCTCAAGAGAAAAGTGTATAACAGCTGTGTCTTACCAGTACTCACGTACGGGGCAGAAACCTGGAGGCTTACGAAAAGGGTTCTACTTAAATTGAGGACGACGCAACGAGCTATGGAAAGAAGAATGATAGGTGTAACGTTAAGGGATAAGAAAAGAGCAGATTGGGTGAGGGAACAAACGCGCGTTAATGACATCTTAGTTGAAATCAAGAAAAAGAAATGGGCATGGGCAGGACATGTAATGAGGAGGGAAGATAACCGATGGTCATTAAGGGTTACCGACTGGATTCCGAGGGAAGGGAAGCGAAGCAGGGGGCGACAGAAAGTTAGGTGGGCAGATGAGATTAGGAAGTTTGGAGGATCAACATGGCCACAATTAGTACATGACCGGGGTAGTTGGAGGAGTATGGGAGAGGCCTTTGCCCTGCAGTGGGCGTAATCAGGCTGATGATGATGATGACGTACCCCATTTATCTGAAAGCACAATAGTAAACCTTAATGATGCAAACTAATATGCAGTGCATCACGTTTATGACTGCACACACAAAAGTGAACCCACTTACTGCTATATAGCTAAGCTCATAACTTAAAAGTGCCATCCAGAAATATTTATACAATTATGCTGGGTCAGTGTATTCTAGCCATACTAATAGCACAGTAAGAAATCAACATAGCACAGCTCCTGAGATGGCTCAGTAATATGTTACTGCCTGTGGGAATATCATCATAAAAAAAACCTTGCTAAGCTTGCCCTGCTGCATTGTTCAGGGAATAATGCAGGGTGTATATTTAGGCAGAAAATTAAAATAACCCAGTGGCTTATGCTTGTGCACACGAACTCACTTGATTTCTCATTCAAGAGCTGCGTTAGGCACGAGTTCATGTGGATTCACTAGCTAATATCACTAGTCTGATCAGCGTATCCCTGTGCTTAATGCCAGGTTCCATCGAGAATTTGAGTAATTTTACATATATTTAATCTTGCATCCACACTTTTATTGAAAAAAAAAACATAAATAAACTTGTGTCATGTTCATTTTACAAAATGCAAGCTCTGTCAAAAATACCTCAATGTTCAAAAGCAGTATGGCACTTTGGTAGGTAAATGTTTCTATAAAATGGAGCTATCTTGCGAAGTATGCTCATGAGATGGAAGTAGTATCTTTGGCGTAAAATTGGCATGCATAAAGCGAGGACATTGCCTAATATGCACAGATGTTTATATCAACCATTGATTGATTAGGGTAGTTAAGGCTTACGATGGTCAAAGTTGATTGAAAGCTGGTCACTACCTGTCCCATCTGTGTCTTTAGAATGTTTGCTCCCTTATTTATGTTTGCATTTTCTATAACTTCATTTTACTATGATTCATAGGATGCTCTTTACTATAGTGGCATTCCGGTCACTTGGAAGTGAGTGATTATCATCAGATTTTTACTGCATGACTAGGATATTTCATACTGTAGCTACACATTGCACATGAAAGCTTCACTTGAATGGTGTCGATATTTGTGTACTAATTGCAGTAATGGATATTCTCTGCGGCTAGAAAGAAGCAGAACAGAATTTACAATGCCTTAAGCTGATTGGACATCCTGCAGATGGGACACCGAAGAAAAAAAGTAAAGGGCATGCTGCTTACATACGAGAAATAAAACACAAAGATGTCTTGCTGAGCACTACCTCAAGGGAGACACAAGTGGCTATCATGTTGCAATGCAGCAGCCCGCCATTTACCGAGTGTTGCTGTGCACAAGGTAGCAGTTCAGAGCTCTGTCTGCACAGACAAGTCAGATGAAAGTGTGATTGTGCTACAAGAATCAGGCTAAAGTGCTAAGGCTAAGGCTAAGGCTAAGTGCTGAAAGCTAGGATCACAAGTGCTAAGGCTCAAATGCTGAAAGCTAGGCAGCAGCAAAGCATCTATCGTACACTGCTTTCTACACAGCTACACACTGAAGGTCATCACCATGTGCAGTCGTGGCAGTCCTTATTTTCTTTTGCTTCTTTGGTCACAAGATTCCTGGTTTAGAACTACAGACAAAGCCCAGAAGGAAAGGAAAGTTACTGAACCTTTCACATCAGTAATTGCATCCACCTGTCACAGTTATAGACATAGGTTATTCCTATTACCGTATTAACTCAATTATAAGGCACTTTCTTTTTCTATAATAATTTACCACAAAATGGCAGACTCGTTAGAATCGAGTACGAAACCAAAACAGCAACGGTGAAGAGTTATTCTCACTGTCATTAAAAATGACTGTAGCTCAAATCAATCCAAATGTCCTCTGCAGCTGCGTTATTGTTTGTGCACCCTTAGGCTGTCAGGGTATGCAAGGCCTTTGTTAACAGTGACGACAAAGCAGTGCAAGGTCCACCATGGCTGTATCGCAATATATTTTCTTTTTGCAACCACGAACAAACCACCACTAGTCTCACTGTTATGAAAATCTGGTGAGTTAAAATTCAAGCGTGTTATATTTCTTTCTTTTTGTTAAATATGAAGATCAAAGTGGGTGTTACAATCAAGGGCACTGCATTTTCCATTTCTGGCTGTGAAAATTGGGTGTGTGTTACGACTGAGGGCACGCTAGGATCGAGTAAATATGATATGTCAATGTAATTGCAATTGGGAGAATTAAAAAAAAAAACGCCATGAAATTATTTTCACTTGACAGACTACAGTAGGTGTCCAAAATCAAGCACGTGAAATGACGCAGTTGTTCACCAGCATCTATAAATGCTTTATAACAATGAAGAATTTCACTGCACGATTGAAAAGAATTTTTTTTTTACTTATAAATGAATGCATTTCTCACCTGAGGTGTTGATTCTGTTTGAATTTGGACCCTTTCTCCCCACATTTGCTGGAATTGTACTCGAATCTCATTGAATGTTTCTGTGATGACCGCAATGAAAACATTCTACAGAGAAAAGAGCATAGAGGTACTTGAATAAGAGAAGAAATGAAGCGTGACAGTGAAAGCAAACTTTGCACACTGTGCATGCTAGTATGGTAGGCACATTTACTCCAAGGTGAAGTTTGTGGTCATGGGAAAAATACATTATTGACCCTCAGGGGTGCTGCAGAACATAGCACCATATATCACGGGCACAACACAGTAGCTAAAAGGAAATTAGTCAAGAAGACACAATTTGATGCTAAGTTCAGTGTTACAATTCAGAATGAAGCAAACCGGCTTGGCAAACTGCTGAAAATGGCTTGATGCACTGTAACAAGTATCCACAGCATCAGCAAAAAACACAACTGAACTGCATTGAATTTAATGCCCAAGATATCGCTAGTACACTTGAAGCATGCTGTAGTATATTGGTGCATGGGTCAGGGTACATGCCTATTTTTGCAAAAGAAAGTCGCATATCAATATATTCTCGTACCACAACAACTTGCAGCATACCATAGCACACCAGGCAAACTACCGCGCTAATGGATGAGCTACAATGAGAGCAACTAAAGCAGACCTCAAGGCTGATTGACATGCAGACTGTAGGCAATGCTTTAGAAGTTAAGCCCAGATCACGTGGGCTCTAATTCCAGTTCCACGTGTATGGTACTTCAGGTTATAATTGCTGTGCAAGTTCTTTGCTGTACGAGTCCCAAAATGGTGCTGCTGTGAGATTATAAAGTGCAAACGACCACCGTGAGTTCACCACATGAACTACAGCAAACATTGGTGAAAATGCACTGCGCAAATTTCACCAGAACTGAAGAGCAGAAGCAACTACCATCACCAGATTTTAATGATTGAGGGAGTGCTTAGACCTGGTGGGATTCCAAGATTCGATAATGTACAGTACGCATGCACATATGTCGGCTGGCTGCGGTAAAATTAAATCCGATCGACAGAAGCCGATGTGCGACTTAATGTGTGCATGTTTCCCATGCTTTCTTAAAATTGGGCAAATCCCCTGGCTCAACAATGTGATCAACAATGATGCCTTCAGGTAGCATGTGTGTGTTTATTGACCGGTTGCCTTCACCCAAAAAGATCACATTCTCGTGACGCCTGCGGCAGAAAGGTTGTTCCACATCCGCCGCCAAGGTCTGCGAGTGGTGGTGCTGGCTAACACTCCCAGGGTTCTACTAGGAAACATAGATACCCAAGAAAGTGGATGGGGAAACGGTGCCGCGGTAGCTCAATTGGTAGAGCATCGCACGCGAAATGTGAAGGTTGTGGGATCGTTCCCCACCTGCGGCAAGTTGTTTTTTCATCCCCTTTCATTTTCCATTAATTGATCGTTTCTTTATTGAATTTATTAAGCACAAGTAATTTCCCCTATGTTGTCCTTGGTGTCAGTGTTTGTTGGCTTCTTATGATACAAGTAACAAAATCGGGCCCCTTGGTTAATCCCCTTTCTTCTCGTTTAATGAATTTAATTAGCAGAGCAATTTATAAAGATATCAGTAATCTGTGCATTTTAACTGCTTCATCTATACTTGGAGGGTATCCTTGGCCAGTTATGTAAGCCAGGGGATTTGCCCAATTTTAAAAAAGCACGGGAAACATGCACACATTAAGTCACACATCGGCTTCTGTCGATCGGATTTAATTTTACCGCAGCCAGCCAACCTATGTGCATGCGTACTGTAGATTAACGAATCTTGGAATCCCACCAGGTCTAAGCACTCCCCATTCTCAGAATGAATGAGCCAGAAAAAAACATATTTTAAAGCGTGTATGTCAATGTTTTATTTGCCTTCAGTTTAGCTCTCCCCCACTATGGTCATCATGGGCACAAGAAATTGGGAGTGTAGATCCAGGTATCACACACTAACAAATAGGGACAAACTGGCATGTGACTCACTTTGACCAACCATGCGAGAAAGAATATCATGGTGGTGAAGTAGAAGGTGGCTCTCCACGCTGGAAGACTATCCATGGCCTGGTACATGAGAATGGCCCATCCCTCGGGGGAGGCTGCTTGGTACACGGTAAAAAAACTATGGGCTGCAGCAGAGAACGCGGCAAAGGAATAAAGCCTTAATTAGCATAGAATTGCCCGAGTATGCAGTCAGAAATGGCTGTCAGGAGTGACCTGCAAATCTCATCACTGGCGAGCAGAAGACAGAAAGCATGTGAAATATCCTAGCATGCAGGAAAGACCTTACTGCACAAGTCTAATAACAAAAATTATTTGGCACATCGGTGCTGAGCGTAGAAGCTTTGTTTAACTTGGTCACAATCATCTTTCTTGTTTAGTTTGTGGTTTTGTATGTTATCTCAAATATCCAGAGTTGGAAAATTATCACCACAATCCTCAAGGACCTCTTTACATACAATGAAGGAATTCTGGGGAAAAACAGGATTGCGAATAAAAATTGCTGAAACATAGAAATACATTTACTGGCAGACGACAGCACTCATTCCTGTGGTTGCTGCTAACATTTACCTTATGAATAACTGGGGTATTCTGCATAGAAAGAAATGTCACATTATGGACAAAATTTTGATGTAAAACATCAAAATTTTTTTAAAATTTTAGTTTACATGCTTAGAGGTTATGAAGGCTTAAAGCACCATCAGGTTATCATTTTATAAGCAACCAAGAACTCGTAAGTTTAATTATTCGTAGCAGTAACACAATTTCTGCTAATCATGTATGTGACTGATTGCGTTCTGGCAGAAATTTATTGTCATCTGCTAGCAAATGGCCTTCGGGCTACTTTCTCATGGACCTGTCGAAATTCGCCTGCTGGGCTGGGAAAGCAAGACAGTATCAATGGTACCTTAAAAACAAAATTTGTTCACGCTTCAAATAGACGAAGAATAATTTAAAACTACTAACTAAAAGTTTTCGTTTTTTTTACTTTGCATTAAATAGAAAGCAATGATAAAAAAACCTGCCTTTCCATTCACATGCTGCTCAAAAGGTAAGCAAAAACCTTTATGCATAAAACTGTTTACCCAACAAACTTAGCATTGTCTTTTTTTTTATAACTGCACATTGACTATCCGAACTACAAGCAAGAGATTAATCGCGCTATCCAATTTTCGTGAATATTGTTTTTTACTAAAGTACATAAGTGCCTGTTTCTAGGCCTACAGAAAAATACCACATTCATTCATTTGATAAATGTTAGCAACGACTACAAAAATGAGTGCTGTCATCTTCCAGTAAATGAATTTCAATGTTTCAGCCTTTTTATTTTGCAATCTTGTTTTTAGTGCCTGTATTAAATTGGCAGGCACTTAGATTAAAGTTGCTGGCGCTTGGATTAAACACAGTGGCACTTGGATTAAATTCACTGGTGCGCATCCTATTTATGCTGGTGCTGAGAATAAATTCGTTGATCTAAGGATTAAATGTTTAGCACTTTGATTAAATAGCCTGGCACACAGATTATTTCAGCTGGCCCTAGGATTAAAGTGAGCAGGAAAACCTGTAGAACTCTGTCATTGGCACTGCCAAATAACAAGAGTGTCACGGCTCTTTCTCCTTTAGTTCCGGGATCTATCAACCATGCCAATTGGTTCTGTGGAGATTGATGTTGTGAAGTCCATGCCGAATGGCCTTAAAGCCTGGTCATTGGTTTAAGTAAAGGTGTAATTACAACGAAGGCGCCAAATAAAACAACGGACGAAGGAAGGAGACACGAGACAACCACGTAGGCGACCACATAGCGCCTACGTGGTTGTCTCGTGTCTCCTTCCTTCGTCCGTTGTGTTATTTGGCGCCTTCGTTGTAATCATGCATAACCAACTTGCCCACCAGCACGTGCTCAAAGGTGTAAGGATTTATCTTTTTCGAAGGTGTCATGTAGACTATACTATTCGGTTCCTCAGTAGGGCTTCTATAAGAAACTCCTTGAAACTTGCTGGCTGGGATATTCTTTACAAGTGTGATATGCGATGCCTTTTGTATTTGCATTATGCTGTTTCTTTTGCTAGCATAAGCACAGCTTACTGCACTTGACTTCAGAGACAGCATTTGCAATCACAATGTGAGAGACGCAGTTTATGGGGCAATCGGACTTGAATTTAACTTTACTTTTACTTCACTTTTACTTTCCTGGAGACCAATGTAGGGTATTACATTAAGGATGTGGCTTGAATAACACACACAAACAGGCTGCCACTTTTTTATGGTGCAGAGTGACTGGCAATAGCTTGCGTGAATATGTATGGACAGCATACAATTGCTCTGTATATCACTTGCAAAGAATACATGCATGTGCATGTTACTGCTGTTGGAGTTTGTCAATAAACATTTCAGAGTCAAAATAAGTGACATTTCTCGTCAAGAAAGGCAGACTATTTTTAATTTCAGGACCACTGATTATATCTTCTTGGAAATCTGAACACGGTGACTACTTCCTACACATTCAAGATGATGCAGCACTAAGCAGAGAAAATGACAGAGGATAAATATTGTAAAAGGTATTTATTGTTATCGTAATCTTAAAACATTTCACGGCCTGCAGACTTACTCCCTCTCTGCGATCTACACTGAAAAGCAGCTTTAACACAGTTAGACCACGCACAATGCCTACAGTGTGATAAGGTACAACCTCAACTCGACATATCAATAAGTTGTTTTCATGCCAATTACACATATATTTGTTAGACTTGATGAACTCATACCAATAGCAGTTCCTTGACACCTCTCATATAACCATAGAATCATATTTCCTCTTCAGAGCATTTAGTGCCAATAAGTACTTCCAGAGGTGAATGTGAATTATGGAATGGTAGCAAAACACAGTAATTAGCAGTAACCGTGAAATCATAATATTTGTACTCACTTTGAAATCACCTCAGAATATAAGTTAATTGATTAATTAATTTTGGTGCCTGCTGTTTATAAATGAGCATCAGCTGCCTACTTCGATGCATCATAATCATCGTCATCATCACAATTATACTGCACTTTTATGTGCTTGCATATGATGCATAACTGCACATAGAGAGCCACATATTTTAAATATGAGGCCCTCAATACATCACATTGATGCATTTCGTAATTCCTAATCACATTTTCTTACATTTTAGCTTACACACACACATTAACAAAACAGGTGGCAAAAATCTTCACATAATAATGATTCCTGAAACTTTGCAGGAGCATCTAACTAACTTAAACAAACACACAGGACAAGAATAAACCGAGCACTATACTCAGCAATAGGTGAAAGAAAAAGAGGGAACCTACCGAAATCGTCGAAGCCATTGAACCCAGAAATGCTCTTTGGAAGATTCAGATCCATACACACCATTCCCTGAGGACATTCATACCCGGACTCTTTGTCCATTGAACAGTAGGCATCTGGCACTGCAAGGTCGTTCAGTGTGACCCTTCTGCAAAAATAAAGGAACTCTTAGGGCACAGGCAATTCTTGGCTATGGAGTCTTATGCATCAAGGCACAGTGTAAGCAGTGGGCTGAAAATCCTCTGACAACTAGGCTTGTGACAATGAATATAATTCTCTTCCACACTGGCTCAGAGGCCAGAGTGGCAACGACATGAAAAATATTTCCGACGAGTTTCCAGTGTTCTGTTGTCTAGTATAGGGGCATCCATTTCGCATTTCGCGATGACTGCACTGTGATTTTAGGCAAAATGTATTCCATGGAACTAAAGGTGACAGCAGGTACCCAAGCCACAGATTTGGTTCTATTGGCTGCAGCAGCCACGTTTTGACGAGGATGGAATCATAAAATACTAATCTACCAAGCTCCATGTGCACGTTCAACATCACCAGGTGGTCAAATTTAATTCAAAGCCCTTCAATATTATGCCTCTCATAGGCCCTGTGCTGATTCGGGGCGTTACGCTCAACCAGTTATCAAATGTCATCAGTAGGTGCCCCATGGTACTCGTTTCAGCCATGGTAACAGTGGACGCATTCCTTTCCCTCACTGTGGTAGCTTTGTGGCTATGGCACTGAACTGCTAATTTTGCGAATGCAGGTTCAGTCCCGGCCGCACAGCTGCATTTTGATGAGGTGAAGTGCAAGAATGCTCACGTATTTATATTCAGGTGCCTGTTAAAGAACTCTTAAGTAGTCAAAATTAATCTGGAGTCCCCCCAGTGGCATGCCTCATAATCAGATCGTCATTTGGTACATAAACACGATAGTTTAACTAATTAATTTTGCATTTGTTATGGCCATGATAACAATTGATGCACCGATACTGGTTGGCAGCATGCTCAAACTATGTTAGATTCAATTCCACATATACTGTTGAGCACAATGCCATGGGTTTGGTTTCTAGCAATGGTGGTCACATTCCAACGTAGGTGGAGTGCAAAAATGTTTGTCAATCAGGCTTTCAATACACATTAGAAAATTTTATGTGGTCAGTATTAATCTTGTAGCCCTACAATAAGGTGTACTTCACAGAGCCTTTGTAGTTTATAAACTTAAGAATGAACCTATGATCAACATAACTGTCACTGCCACTGAACACTCTTGAAATTAGTTGCAGTTCTAAAGATGCTTTAATACACTGTTTCAAGCTCCCTACCTATGTTGTGCCACAGTGAATTCATGCGTGGTAAAGAGAGCAGCCTTCCTTTCATGCCATAAATGGGGAGATATGTGAATGCGGTATTATTCTAGGCCTGGTTGCAACAAACTTCTGAAGACGCCTCACACAAGTTAAATTTCTTCTGTTATGTTCTTTTTTTTTTGTTGTGCACAGAAGCCAGGTTATCAATTAACCACACTCATACTCATGCAGCATATCAAAAACAGTTTAGAAGGGAAGCCAACATAGTATCTTTTAAGAAGGCCATAACTTGTGCCTGTATAGGTTTGTCAGCATATATTTACTTTAACCTTTCAAGCACAGACGTTTATATTAAAAAAATCTCGTTTATTCCACAACAACAACACAAAAAATACAGAGGAGATAAGAGACAATAGGAAAATGCTACTGAATTAAAAGTAAAATACTTCTACAAGGACTAACAAAATTTGATGCAGTCACACAAATTTGATGCGTCATTGTGCTGCTGTTGAGCTAGCAGAAACAGGTTTTGCCCCCCCTTGCCACTGCAGAGCCATAGAGTTACCACTGCCCTGGAGTAAACGGTATAGGGTTGGAAAATTGTGGAGATTGTGATGACAAGGAAGGGGAATAACTATCACGAAGACGGAGGAAAACTAGTGAAATAATAGTCATCTGCTGTGATCACCATGCTTCAAAGAGTTACCATCTATAGGCTGAAAATCCCGAATAAAAGAGGGGTCCACAGAAAGATGGAGGCTTGAAATGATGAACAATGGTAGAACAAGAAATGGTTCTGGAGCCAAGGATTATCGACAATGAGAATTTTATTTGTCAGGACAACAACAGCTTTCGCAGTTGCTGTTTGCAGTTTGCAAGCAATTACCGTACCTACACCAGATTCTCTTTCTGACAGTTGTTGGCAGTGGTGGAATATAAATGCACACCTCCGAAGAGACTGGCACGTGCCTCAAAACGGTGCCTTTGAAGGTGTTGGTTCGTATGCCACCGCTGCCACTAATTGTTAGAATGAGAATCCTGCATCTTAACGCTTGTCAAAGCGTTGGCTTTAGTGCAGTCCTAATTCTACTACTCTTCATCACCAATAGGGTGGCAATTCTTAGATGTTATTACCATACAAATGACATCACCCTGAGACTAATGTTGCCGGAGTGCAAAAACTGAGTGCCTCGCATTATAGCAGGGTGCACCTTGAAAACAGTCAATGGACTCACTCTGCAATCGTTCCATTTCTAACACAGTGGCTGCTCATCTCGCCAAAAAACTGTACTCCCAGCAGACCATACAGAGACATGAAGAACAGGAAGAACAACGTCACATTGTATATCTGCTGGCTTGATCGCCTGCAGAGCATAAGAACAAGGACAAGCAAGCTCGATTAGCAATATGGTATTTCTGCGCCAGATTAGCTGCGATTTGTGAGTTCACTTTTTTAGGGCTCATTCTCCGGGTTTCATGAAATGACTAAGGAAAATTATGTTTACAATCAGTGATTAATTTAAAACATTTGCTGCTTACAATATCCACACACATAAGCAAAAAAAGAAAGCTGATCCAGAAGAATTTCATTACCGTCTAAAAGTATAGATGTGGGCAATTTAACAAAACGCCAGCTGCCCACATGTGTCCTGCATACACATTTATAGAACTGCACGAAAACAAAAAGGGCACAGTAAAAGGAATGCAAAGTAGTGTGCCGCTCCTGTACCCCTTAAGTTTCTGAACTGTTCTCACATGTAAGCTCATCAACTTGCCTGGTGGCTTTCTGTTTTTGTGTCATGTGCAAAACATATTCCTTTGATTATTGTCGCTGTGAGAGATTATTACCTAATGAAATCTCGCTAGTACCATGCAAACAAACATTCAGCTGCTCGCAGAAGTGCTCAGAACAATATCACTATGAAAAAAACAACCTGCTTGAGCCCTGTGTGTTTAGCTTACACTCGAGTGCTGAGTGCACCCCTCAATTTCTGGCTGCATGCTTGAGGTCTTGTCACTTTTCTGCTTCTAAAATTTTCATTAGCTTCTGCATGTATTTTCAAACAAGACAGAAACATTTTCTTCTATCTTTTTTCTGCTAGAGAGTTGCCTGGACAGATACTTCAGCTCAGAAGTGTCAAGTCTAGCATATTGCAGCATGCATATTAGAGTGCTAGATGTTGATGTATGCAGTTTACATTTTTGAAATAAACAAGCCTGTGTGCAACTGGTGCATGAACACACTTGTGAACGTAGACATCTTTCTAACGCCCATACTGTGGTTGCACTACACAGGTTACAACAAAATAACTCTGATAAGAGACAGAAAGAGACACGAAAACAAGGTGTATTCTTGTGTCTGGTGCCACCTTTCATTCATGTTATTCTTTATAACCTGTGTGATGCAACCATCAGTCAGGTATAAAGACCGACTAGCTCTATAAATTATCAGCATAGTGTTTCAGTTGTTATACCTTGTTATAAATCACTTCTGTCAGAAATAAATTCATCTAAAGAAATCTTTAATTTTGAGAGTAAACAACATTTACTGATGGCAGCTGAGGGGAACCCATGCATTTTTGCAGTAAATGCATTTACACAAGCCGCTTCACCATGCATGTATGTCATTTACAATATGTTGACACCATTTAATGATGTGCAGATACTGCTCATTCCGTAGTGTCACAGAGTGTAAATACTGGCGAGAAGAAACAAAGTGGACAGGACAGACGCTCTCTTACAACTCTTTTTGAGTTGTAAGAGAGTGTCCGTCCGGTCAACTTCGTTTCTTCCAACCAGTATCTCCACTCAACGACAGTACATGATGCACAGACTGGCCCAACAGTCTATTCTTCTGAACTGTTCATTCCCTTTCTTTAACATGCTAAAGTCAATTCTGATGACAACCCCAGGAACATGAGTGCTTGTGAACAATCTGCATAATGGCTATCATCATTAAGACGCAGACATAACAACTAGCGCCAAAGGAACATGTTGCACTCACTTGAAAATTTGGTTGATTCTGGACTTTGGCATTGAGAACTTGAGGAAGACTCGAATAAACCGGATCATGATAAGGGGTCGAGGAGCTCGCAGGATAGACAGGTAGGAGAACTTGGGAACCACTTCCGTGATTTCGAAAACCTACCAGATGAAGCCAAAGACAAGTGTTACCTTTCAATATTCATCTCTGCAAGATACCCCATGCCTTAATTATGCTGAAACATGTACAAAAGCTACACAATGTTAAGTGTTGATTAAAGAAACAGTAGATGCTAGATGCATGAAGTTTATAAGATCTGTTACATACAAGGGCTACAAATATATTGGCTTACGGAATGATTTGAAACATAATACAATGGCCATAATCCTAAAAATAACAGAAGGAACAACATACAGTACAGTCCCCTTCCAACCATACCACATATCATGGTATATTGCATGTAATAATTAATAATTAAGTTGTGCTCCCATAGCAACACTTTGGTTTGAGTTAGATGACAGTTTGATCTGTTATACCAAGATTGTGGCAAAAAGATACAAGGACAAAGAAAATCTGGGACAATAGCAGCTACAGTAAACCAGAGTTAACCGAATGTCATTAACGAGTGGTACATCTTTTTTGAATGCTTCACCACTGTGAACACAAAATGTTGTGAGCTGATCAGCCTTTAGTACAAAAATTTATGTGTGAATGCTACAATTGTCAATCCACCAACTAAGAAGCAACCTTACTCAAGTGTGTATACATTTGAACAGTTTTTAAGAAAACGTGGCGTATAACATTCTGAATATACACAGTGGGTTAAGAGGGATTACTAATTTCAACCATCTGGTTTTCTTTAGTGGGCACCTAAATCTAATTACAGGAGTGTTTTTGCATTCCATACCTTTCGGAATGTGCCCACAACAACCGTGAATCAAACTGTTGTGGAGGCAATGCAGCAGGTCTTGAAACAACATATGGCAAAACTCGGCGCAAGTGCCATTTGTTTACAGTGAGCGAGCTAGCTTGTGAATAGGGTCTATAAAGATTTTTGTGGGACAATTTTGAGGTCAGTCGATCAATATGTAAAGATACCTATATACAACATTTTCAGTTTGGTATTGTGAATATATAACTGGACAGCAGTGACGTAAGACTAAATACTACAAGCAGAATATCTTGTTTTGAATTAACTCTACCTTCCTATAAAGTTATAGACGTGGTAAAGCACAGAATCACTGTCATGAAACTTACCTGAAGAATAACTGATATCCAAAGAAAAAATACCATTGTGGCATCAAATTGACACCACCGATCTTTCAGGTAGGGTGACTCTCCCTGAAAAATCAGAAAACAAAGGTATATATAAAAAATCAGAAAGACAGCAGTTTTGTGACTGTGGGCTAAGAAAATGCAGAGTAGGCAGCAATGGCAAGATACTGTGATGAAAGGAAATTATGTCATTGGGCATTTAATGAATCCAGCTATATATTCCACAACTTTTGTAAGGCATATCTACCAGGCTTGAGTTCCTGAATTCACACAGAAATTGTTGAGATATCAAACATATGTGAACTGTTCACATACCGTGATGAGCCCACGGATGTGCATCTTGGCAATCATCTCTGCTGTGAACAGCAGAGTGGCAAAGATGTCCCAGCAGAAGGTGACGTACACAAGGGGTGGGTGCTTCTCAAATGTTCGTGTGGTGTTGAGGCTGACAGAAACCAAGGACAGAAGCGCACACATACGCAGTACTCGTCGCACCCATACCTGCATAAAGCAAGCACAGCTGACATGCACAGACAGCTGGGAAAAGTGAACAAACAGCTTTTGCATATTCTGCTTAATGTAGTTTTAATCACAGACATATATACAGGGTGTCCCAGCTAACTTTAGCGAAGCTGTTCAATGAGAAAGAAGATTAACAAAAAACGGTGCACAATACAGCTATAAGACGTACACTATTCAGTCTTAAAGTCATGTCTTTCAAAGTGCTTTCGCAATCGTTTTTTTCGTTGAATAGCTTGGCCAAAGTTAGCAGGGACACCCTATATATTACAAACAAACTATGTGATTTACAATGCTCACTGGTAGTGCAGTGGCCAATATATAAGAACCACTAAAGCTGTATCATCAAATTTTGTCAGTAAAAAGAAAAGCATGCATAATAATCACTAGTTAGGAAGATTACATTAGACTACTATATTTATTAGCTACATTTTCACTGTGTACAACTTGGTACATATGACCTGTCTGGTTCCACATGAAAAGAGAAATCGCACATTGCAGATCACATAAAATGATGTTGGTCAGCCAGAACATCAATTTGTTGTAACTGTATGTCACTGTAGACAAACTTATTTGAATCAATTACTATTGTATCATATGACCCAGAACAAACAGAGAACGTACGGGAATTTTGCTTAATCAGCCAGGTTACAGCTGTGAGGTTTCTTTCCTATGTGCTCTGTGTGTTTTTCGAGGCTGTACACTGTGATAGCTACAAAGCAAAGTAGCTCAGAAGAACCTGCCATTGTATTAAACGTTTTAAGGTAACCACAGAACTTATAATTTGGAAAAGTAAGGGTACTTTGCTTTGACATAATAGTACTGTGGAAACCCGCGAGATGGAAAGAAGTAATTATTACTTTGCTCTGTTCACAGATTTTGAGTCTAATTGTTTTCTATACAAATATGCAGTCTGTGATATCACTTCCTGTTGATTTCATGTTGACAAAAATACGCATTAGCAAACTATAGTTGTGGGAGACTAAGTAGCTTTTTCTCGCTTTCATCATGCATATGTAATATGTTTCTAAACTAACTGACTGGCACAATTAAATGTGCCTGACAGCAACAAGAGACCATCAATCTATCTATCAAATGTGAAATATGGGAAGTTAAGCCACAGATAAGGCCAGCTATTTCAAAATCATAATCATAAGTAGTAAAAACAACAGACAAATATGATCGTAAATATACAAAACACTCCACGTATATACGGAGGAAAAAAATAACGAGGCTATGAGACTTCAAGAACATTTCTAGCATAGCAGAAGTAGTTGATTCTTTAGAGATATCTTTGTGATGTGTATCAAGGAACCAAGATAGTTCTCAAAATAAGACATTGGCAACATGAGAATTGGATTTTTAAGTCTTCAACATCACTCTGCAATGATTGCATATCAGTAAAAGTACTAAGGTATTTCTTTGGTTTGCTAAGCAGGGCAGAGGCTCAGTAAGAATTATCAATTTTGCAACATGCACAGCTCTGCATTTTTTAATGATGAAGGTTGGAAGCTTATTAAGCAAGAAATCTAGAAGACGAAAGAAGACTAATGATATCTGCAGAGGGCTACTGCATAAATGAATTTTTTCTCTTCCATCAAAAGAAACTTTTGAAATAAATGTACTTATTGCCTTTAATTCTAGTTACCTCAAAACAAAGCTTTCATGCATTTCTCTCACTATACCAAAAACCATAAACATTACAACAGTAATGCTTGTCAAGCTTGTAGCTTGCATATAGTGGAATGCAGCAAGTATGTAGGAGCTCTGCTTTCTCACGACATGTCTTGCTCCAAACACATTGATTTGCCATGCAACTAGGCACTTAAACAACTTCACTATCTAAAGCATCCACTTCACGATACTATCGCCTCAGCAACAGTATCACTGAAGTGAATCATTTCAGAATACGGCCCCAGGATGTAAAAGGCCTACCAGTTACCTTGACTATAGGACTTAGCAGATATGTAAAGGCAACCATTATAACTACACACTGCTACAGGTGGAATGCACTGTGAAACTGTCATTATGCATTTCAAATTCTTATATGTGCTTATGTATCTACTAACTTTATACATTGGTAAGAGATACAGGTGGTTTACTTTTAATTTGCAAAGCAGCAACCCCATGAATCGGGAATGTTTGCACGCTGTAGTACCTGTTAAGACCAGCAGTAAAAGCAATGTATAAAGATGCACAACGCCTTCCAAAATGTTTGTTGTCTTTATGTTGAACTAACATTTAAAAATCAACATATACAACAGCTCTTCATACGTTAAGTAGACTATCCAATTAAGTAAGCACTGCAATAATTTTATAAAGAAACACTTCAAGAGCCTATTCTCACCCTCTTCTTCAATGTAGCAAGAAAAATCACATAACTGCTTGTTTTGATTACCACCACTGCAGAATGCCCACACAAAGCTGCAACCACTTACTGGTTAATTGTGAATAAAGATAAAGAACAAAACGAGAAAAGCAAAGCAACTGTGCTATCTTAAACACCCACTTTAATTTTGACAGCCATGTTAGCAAGCAACACATATGTTATACCAGTTAAGTAAAGAGCTAACTAATTATTTACTTTCTTTCAGCTCTGCAGTAAAATCCATCCCACGTTTCTTATGCACTTGCCAAGACATAGATTTGTACGTAATTTTGTGTATGAATGGATCTACACATGGGTATTCCTTGATATATACAATCCACTGGGTCTACATAATGTTAGAGTAACATTTTCTTTGAAGCAACTTCACGATTTTGAGAAGCTGTTCGCCTGAGTGAGTCAGTTAAGTAAACAGCAAACTAATTTTTTTTTTCTCTATGCATGCACTTGCTGATTTCGTAGAAAGTATACGCCACTTCAATAGTTATAAGTGAAGGTAACCGGAAATTTCAGTGGAGAGTTTTATGTCTAACACTGTAGGCACATATGCTGTACAAGAAACTAAGCATTGTCACTTGTTTCAGCACTTCAGTAAAATCCATCACCCGTTTCTCAGGAATTTTTCAAGAGATAGGTTTGCATATAATTTTGTGTATGAACTGATCTACATGTAGAAGACCTAACTTGTTATATACAAGCCAGTGGGTCTGCATAACGTTAGAGAAAAATGTTATTTGAAGTAACTTCACTATTTTGACAAAATGTTTGTCTGAGGGAATTTATTTGTGTGCAATGTAATTATATGTGGCTAGTTGTTGGAGCGGAAGACTTTTAAATTTGTTTATTCAATTGAGGAGTGCAGATTTTTGGGCTAGTTGGTTCATCGCTGTAATTGAGGTCATAGCGCTGGACTAATGCAGACGTCCTGTCGTCTTTCTTGTCTGCGTGAATCTAGCACTATGACTTCAATTACTTTGTTCAAGTTAGTTGAGATAATAACACGCAGCTAAATCAGTGCGCCCAGATGCATGTAGCAAGGTAGGCATATATCAACGATTATGAATAATTCACTGACTACAAATTTATATATGTATACAGGAGCTGAACTGAGTATAAAAGAAACTGAAGGTACCTTTTCCCGATCAACAGTAGAAGCTTTTGACTTTCAGCATTTTTATAATAATTGTTGATTATTTTGTTAGAATGGCCATACGTTATCACAGCAAGATGGATACATGATCACTGATTAACCTTTATATAATTTTATATAGTTCTTAAAAGAATAGCCGAGGCAAGGATGAATAGCCGAGCTTGCTGTCACTTCTGATACAAGTGCCCAGAGCTGACAAATGTACCCATTATGGGCCAGGTTCATGTTCTTTAGTATATATATTAGAGCCCTGAAAATTAGTAATGTGTGTACACATATATTCTATAACAACTATTGAACTTGTTCACTTATGTACATGCCAAGTGCATGCAACCAAACTTTTCCAAATGGGCGGTACATGCAAATTCCGCACTTTATTTTCACAACACCCTTGCTTTTTATACCCAAACAAAACTTTTCTGGGAAAGGGTAGGTGCAGATCTATATTATTGAGTCATTTGGTTGGTGCGAAAACGTGAAGATATTAAAAATTCTTATTCATACCCCTCAGTTCAATTTTTATGTGTGAGCAGAAGACTGATATATACATGTCATAAAAGAGGTTACTGATACTTACCTTGTTAACCCACTCGATATCAGCATTTTCATTAAGGCTTTCATCAGGTCCATAGTCTGCGAGGATTGGTTCTCCTCGGACGCTTTGTTTTCTGGCTAGCATTGTTCACGTACAGACTGCAAAAAGGCCCATTTGCCGAATTAAACTGCGGCAATAAGATCAAGTTAACAGTAAATACAATCGACCTAATATATATATATACTTTATATAGTGAATCAGAAAAAGAAAGCATCATTAAACAATTTAAGGAAGCAAAATACACACTCGCAGAATATCAGTCACACAAATGATCTCCTAAAGAGAACATATTTGAACACAAAATTAGCGGTATATATATATGAAAATTAATTACAGTTCATTTATGGGGCACGTATCGTATATGATACGTGCGGTCTCGCGATCAGCTCCCCGCGCACGTGGAAAGACAACATTCGCCGCGGCACTTTTCTGACTCTCTCAAATCCTAAACTTTCTCGTGTTTTAAACGAAACTAATAAAATGCGTGCTTATATACGCCTCCACGCAGTGCGCGCCTATATTTACACACACACGACACGGTTTATTTTTTCACTCGTTTACGTTTCACTCAGCGGCGAGATGGCAGAGATGATATTGTATACACAAACGTCGAGTGCCGTTTTCGGAACCGGGAGAAGGCGCAGCATCTGGCGAAGCAAAGGCGCAGGGCGCACGTCTCGTGCTTCAAATGTATCTCTAGCTACGCCTAGGCCGCCGAGGCAGCGTTATACACCACGAGTCGTAAAACGCGCATATAGATGTGATAAAACCTGGCGACCCACGGCCGTTTCGCCGTGCGAAAAGCGGGGGATCCGTAGCTGCCGGCAGCGAGGCCGCCATCGATTTCATGGCTACCTGTCATCGCGCGCGCGCGCCGCCGACGTGCGATGTTTGTTCAACGCGCGGTGCGAAAATAGGAGATATCTGATACGCCGTGATCGCATGTGGGGCGCTCACCTTGAAGGTCGGTGGCAGTCCTATTAAGAAATGATCAGGATAGGTGAAGAGGACGACGACTCGCAGTCGCATTTTCCCCGGCCGGCCTGATCATTCCACGGAGGGATGGATACGGCGCCTCGCTTCTTCGAAGAAGGAGCACCCAGAGCGGCGAGAGACGAGGAGGAAAAGCGCGGATGGAGCGCGCGGGAAAGGGCTGGCGCGCACGCCGAACCTCCTCTCTTCTCTTAAACATCCTCCGTTGCAGCCCAGATAGCCCAGAGCTTATTTAACCCAATAATAGTCCCTTGTTTGCCTCAAGCCTTAGAATATAACGTGTTGAGGGGGCATTTGCGTTTTGCTTATTGTAACGTCAGCTAGCAATGAAAAATGAAACTATAATTGTTTAACGATACATTTAGGTTCTGCAGTAAGGGGCGCTTAAATTTGTTGTTATTTTTTTAATAGAAGTTTGAAAGCTCTGGTTGAAATAAATAATTTATATTTATTATTTCACTTTTAATTTAAGAATGCGTTATTGTTTGCTGTATAAAGGTTGCAACAAATTTGCTTTTATTGGTGATGATGGCGATTTTAATTTAACTCAACACTAGCGCCTAAAAGCAACTGCGGCGGCGACAGTTGTTTTGAAAGGATTTGCTTGAATACGGTATAGTGGGACGAGCGGCTGGGGCGACGAGTGCTTTGCAATGAGATACGCGACGACAAAAGATACTGTGGCGGCGCTGCGATCGAAATGGATTGGGTTGCATCAAGGCCGCGCCGTTGGAAACTGCTGGTGAGACTTCTTGGAAGGGTCTTCGCGCGCTGGTTTATGCGTTCAGGCCGCTCAATCGGTGTTTATAATTGGATATCACATTTATTTATGCCTTAGGAATAGGTGCCTTTCTTTCTCTTCTTTATTTTTATTTTATTTCTTTAATGCCGCTCGATTATTGCGCCTGCATTGCGGCCGCAGTGTTGGCTTTCATTCTACTCTACGTCATTTGTACGGTTCCGTTTGCAGAACAGATATTTTTCTTGTTCTTCAAGCAGCATGCATCTCTCGTGTATATTTTTGCGCATATAGTTTTTTATCAATAGGTTCCGCGAAACGCAGACGGAAAACACATGTAAAATTCTTGCTTGCCCTTCAAACAAATAAAAAATCTACCCGATCCGGCCCCTGTACTCAGATTTACGGAAAGTATTCTTATAGAAAAAGAAAAAGTTCGCGGTTCCGCCGGAAAGGCGAAGTACCGATGCGACAGATTAGCTAGATAGCTGTACGAAGTAAGGATAGTAGCTCTATCGGCTGTATGAACTTGTACGTAAGCTCAACGAGGAGGTAGAAAGAAACAGACACACGGAGATAGCGCTGTGTTTGTGTGTCTGGTTCTTTCTACGTCCTTGTTCAGTCGCGCTTACACATTCTATTATGGATTCAAACCAACTAGCCCGTCAACGTGTTTTAAGTAATTTAACCGACACGGTATCACGCGCGCACAGATATATGAACACATCGCTCGATCACAGCGGAAACTCTGTGAAAACGCTGGAGTTGGTAATCGCGGCAGCAGCCGCGAGCCAACTGACCTCCGTGCATATGTCGCTTCAACGCGTACGAAACGACAAAAGTGCATAGGGAGCTACCGGCACTACAGGCCACTGTACCGGCACTACGCACGCTCTGCAAACATCGCAGATCACTTGCAAGACACACGAGCGCCGGCAACGCGTTCCTACGGCGTACAGCAAAGGCGTTTACAACGGCGTCCGCGATTCGTGGCCAACGCCGTAGCAGAAGCCGCGGTTGTCTCCACTCTGTACGGAGCGGAGGGCGAGGAGGACATCGAGGCACCGTCGCAGCAGCCGGAGAAGAACGCCTCTCCTCCCTCGCCTCACCCCCTCCCCCCTGCCTCGCGCGCATCCGGGCCGCGTTCCTCGCTCGCGCACATTGAACCGCGTTCGCCAACTCACCCTCTCAAGCTTTCACTCATGCCGAACCTCACGGCGACGGCAGAAATCCGCCTGGAGTGTCCATATAATTGGTATCGCAATAAAAATGCTACAGCGCAACGTACATTCCATTCATGTTTCTGCCTTCCTCGCGTAACAGAAGGCGGAGTAATTGTTCTTTTATCGCGGTCGCACCTAGGGTGCCGAAAACAGTTGTAGGTAGCCATTATATATGCTAATCTTTGGCCAGTAAGCCGTGTGAAATTTTTTGTCCAGTCCATGCATGCGTAACAACAACGAAAAAAGAAAGGCGGCGCTGTAGCCTAATTAGTGGCTACATAGTGGACATGACGTTGCGTTGTTAAACTCGAGCTCACGTACGGGTTCAAACTAGGTCGTGGAATTCGATGGGAACGAAATGGAAGGACACTCGTGTACTTCTGTTTAGGTGCACGTTAAAGTGATGAGAACTGAACAGGGTTCTTCATATAATCATATCACCAGACTTAAAACGCCAGAAATTAAAAAAATTAAAATATACAAGAAAAAAAGGAGGTAGCTGCGTCCTTCGCCTTTTTTCAGGTGTGTAAACGAAAGAAATAATTCTCGAGCCTGATTTCTGAGAAAAACGTGTTGCGCTTATCTCATATCATTCCCAACTGTACGTCCGCTCAACTAAGCAGCTTCTGTATTATAAACTGCTGCTTTCAGTTATCCGGTGCGCTTTCATAAGAACAATACTGAAGCAATTAATGAAACGGCTCATGCCTCACATACACGTAGAGATATTTGTAGCTGTGTTCGTTGAAGTGTGGTACCACATTGGGCACACAGTTTTAGTGGGTTGCAGACATGATGATACTGTCAAAAAATGTTTTCCTAGCCTGAATCAACTTAACAGATTTACAGACTTCCCCAAAACAGGCCGTTTATATTGAATGACAGCTAGGAACTTGTTCAGCAGAGCCGATTAACACGCGTGCGTTAATTTTCTCAGGAGCTGGTGTGCCTCTGCGTAACAGCCGCAGCAGAATCATTCGAAATAAAAGTCCTCACTTGCATCGGCCCCTCACCTTCGAGATTTCAGAAGTGCTGTTATCAAAATTAAATTATGGGGTTTTACGTGCCAAAACCGCGATCTAATTATAAGGCATGACGTAGTGAGGGATGCCGGAAATTTCCATCTCCTAGGGTTCTTTAACGTGCACCCAAATCTCGCGCTTAGCAATCCAACACCATAGCCACTAAGCAACCGCGGCAGGTAAGTGATGCATTATATACGAACGGAGACGGCTATCCGATAATTTTTATAGTGAAGTCTGAAGTCGAATACAATCTGAGTAGCAAACACCATTCGATTAGACTGTTTCTACTTCATTTCACCTGCTGGCAAGTTGAAGGAGATTGTCAAACAAGGGACGAAGATTACGTTGCTAAAGACTTCCCAGTCTCCCCGATTCAGACTGAGTACATAAGCAATGTCTTTCCCTAACACTGCTGTTCATATTAACGTCCAATAATTACCTTGATTCCATATTTTTCGGAAAGCTCGATTGGTTCACCTGGGGCTCGTGCAGCTTTTAAAAGAAACACGTTTATTCTGGTCGGGATATCTCACTTTTTCAATCCGTGTATTTACAATATTTGACAATTTCTCCCTTACATATATGTTGTGGACATATATGTACGTCTGTGCACATGTACTCCTATGGATTTACCTAGATTTGCATTGATCATCTGCATTTCTTCGCGCCACGTAGTTAATAAACCTGATTTATTTCACTATAATATTGTTTTATTTGATCACTGTTCCCGATCAGTATTCCACCAACAAGAAGCGAGCGTAAAATGACAAGATATCAATTTTTCTTACGGAGCTACATGTTGCAGATGGGCTGCTTCTGTGGCAAAAATTACGTGTCACTTTGAGAAAACAATGTTAAATATAGCAGTTCACCTGACTAAAACTACAATTGATAACGGTCGACAAGAGTCGCGGACGCAGCAAAGCAAGGAAAACCATAAAAAAATTTACTGCACATACTTTCTGCGAGAAAAACTGGGCGTCCGCTGGCGTCCGCCCAACCAAAGCCCGCTCGCTAGCAGACGACACACTTCATAACAACATCAAAATAGAAGACGCCATGTCTTACAACCCATGCCTCAAATATGTATACTTAGCAACATGGTGTCAATAGAAATTTGCACTTGAGATAAAGCGCCATTACAGGAGCGTACGCACACAATCGGTCTCAGCGCCCGCAGCGAAATTGGGCCGCGAAGCGCGTCTCCATCCCAATACAGTTCGCTCGCAGCGCCCTCGCAAGATTTTTCCACACGCGGCGCCTCAGAGGGAGAGCACCGTAGCACCGCTCGTTCCACTCAAATTTCCTCCGATAAGTGCTGGACAAACCCTCATGACCGGGACCGCCGGGACGTTTAAACAGTTCAAACGGCCTGTACTCGCCCTTATCTGATTCCGTGTGCTCGTCGCCGTTTCAAATTTCGGCTGCGCGTGGGAGTTTTCTTGAACCATACTTTTTTCGTGCGAGGATACCGCACAGCCGCCAAGATTGAGGAACTAGAAGCAGCGGCGCAGGTATGTTTCTGTGCGGCCCGTGTCATTTTCCCGAATTGTGCGCGAGTTTCTTGATTGTCGTAGCTCTGAAAATTAGTTCTTCGGCGCATGTTTTACTACTTGCTTTACGTATAAGGAACTACGCAATTGTGTACGTGAATTCGGTTTCTTGTGCCGGCAGCCGGTTGCACGTCGCCGCTGTCGGCGCAGCGTCGCTTGTTTACGCGGCTGTCATCTTGAAACTTGATGATGTGCAGTGAGCTAGTCGGATGACGCCCATCGCGTTTCGCGGCCGCTCAGTGGTTCGGAGAAAGCGAGGGGCGGCGGTCTTGGGCTTCTGTTTCCGTTGCCGCTTTGTATTCTTACGGTGACATTCGAATCCCATCGACGCCTTCCTGTGAAGCTGAGTCACCCTCGTGCTAGTTCCTCGTTGCTGTTTCAGCGGGCGCGTTAGTTTTCTCGCGCTAATCGCGATTTCTATCTGCTAGACATGTGTGTTCTGTGTTTGCGAGCTACTTGTACGTTGAGGAAGCCAACTGCAGCGGTCCTTGCAGAGTCTCTTCACTCGTGTGAAGGTGCGCCAGAAGACGCCTAACAAGATGCCGCCGTCGTCTCCACGGTTTGCAAAACGCAAGATACAGGACGTGGCCACATCAGAAGCTTCCGCTTGTTCCGGTGAGAACACTGTTTTTTGTTTTGATTCTGTCCCTGCCGCATACACATCGCACGAACAGCAATGTGCTATTGCTTTCGCAGCATTCTCGCGAATTGTTTTTACTCGTTGTCCTTGGACGCTTGTTGACTATTGCCTGTGATTATAACGTAGCCTACATGATCAGCCGCGACAACTTTCTGACCTGGTATTTGCCGAAGATCGTCCGTTCTGTAATCTTTAATTGCGTGCATATGGGCAAATTGGTATAAGTTGCGCTTATGGGCTGCTTATCACCCTGTAGCTTTGGTCAAGAGATTGCATTCTTTTTCTGTTTACTTTAGACAGCAGTACTGTCTTCAAGAAGATCTGTGCAGTAGACCTGGGAGAGAGCCTGGAAACTGATAAGGATAAAGAGAACGACGTGCCCATGCCTTCAGTTGAACAGAGTGAGTATCATGCTACCACATTTACAATTTGAAATGCATGTTTGTAACGTGCCCTGTGTTAACTGCAGCAGCACTGGTGCACTGAACTAGTGAGCTGAACATGGAAGCATGACTATTTTGTTGGTTGGAAATTTTGTGTCATGCTCACAAGATCAGCATTTGATAACATTATACCCATTATGAAATCGCTGTGCTAGAAAATGATTGGAAGAGCAATATCCTTTTTTTTTATTTTATGCCTTAAATGGCAAGTGAGTAGCTATAATAGCGATGTCGTACGACCACTTTTGGTCACGATCAAGCCCAATCCGGATCAAAATTCTCGACCGCAGTTAGCTCCCTCGCGCAGTTTGCTCAAAGGAGCTGATTGCGACCGACAAATTTGATTCGGATCAGGCTTGATTCAGATCAGGCTTGATCGTGATCAAAAGTGTGCCATGTGACACCCTTATAACTTGATTACCTTGCAATCTAGCTACTCACGACCAAGGCACAGCTGTTGTGAACAGAACTGAAGGCCATATGTCAGCATCTTATATGAAAATGTTGTGCAATCTTAGCGAAGATAATTTTTGTACACTATGTAATGAGGTATGTGTAATGGGGACTTAGTGTTGGCCTAACTGTCTTTTGATTCTTTGTGCCATTTGTGGTTTAGATGGCATGCATGCAACACATTCAAATTGGCGAGTGATCACCTTGTTCACGATAGCAATCTTGTCAGATTTTGAAAACAATATAAACCGAATTACTACGCTCTTGAGCATTGTGAATATCTTAATTAGGTGAAAATTGCAGAAGAAATTGCCATGACCAAGTGCAACAAATTGCTGTGGACGTATCTGCTAATAATAGTAGCTTTTTTCTTTGTTGTAGGTTTTTTTTTCTCTTTGAATTCTCCCTTGACAGTAATAGACTTACCTGAAGTGTGTTGTGTCATTGTGGGCAACACCGTGGGTCTGCTGCACACTGCAGCAATCTGTTTTGCACACTGAGTCAAGGTTCTACATGACTAATTGCTAGCGAGAGAAACCTTACATGGCTCTTAATGGACTTTCCTTTGTTTTCGAGCCATGCAATATTTTGTGGCCACTTGATTGCATTCTACCTAACAGAAAAATGTCTTGAAATTGATAGATAACAGAAAGGTTTATGAAAAAGTCCAAACTTTGTTAATTTTTCTACATTTTATAGTCGGTGTAAACACATAAAAAGTTAAACATAACTCATACAGCAAGTGTAATCTTTACAAACAATGCCTTCTCAACCATTCAAGAAACTTTGATACCAATAAAAATAAGATTGGAATAAAAAATCGTAAGCCATTCTACTCTCTGACGGTGGAGTTTAGCACACGAGACAAAGGTGACAAAATTTTGAACAAAGGTACGAACGTGTTCACTGTCCTGATCAGTGGTCATAGGGACGATAGGTATGCAAACACATTGTCATATTACCTCTGTTATTAAGTGCATCCGTCACGTAGGGCAATGAATGGCTTATACCCCTTTAAGCAATTGTTCATACCACTGTAAAAGAAAAAGAAAAATGTTTCCAATGTGGCCTTCCCAATGATGAAAGAGGAGAAATGAAATTCTATGGTGGAATGGTGAGCAGCAACAAAGCCAGCTGTGGAAGATGAGGATGCTCGAGCCATTGCTCAGGATGGTAGTTGCTGATAATGATAGTTGATGATGATGATGGCAATAGTTCCCTCTTGCCAATGAATGGCTTATACCCCGTTAAGCAAGGAGCGGCAACAGAGCCAGCTGTGGGAGGAGACGTCTATGAACGTGTAAGCAGTGGCACGACTGCATTCGCACCGAGGGACGCCAACGAGCTAGTTTGCAGGTTGTTGACAGACAACGGAAATGCCCTAGCCATATACTGTAAAAATTTTTTTCTGGAGTGACATTTTTTCTGCATCTGCAAAAACGAATTAGGGGGCCAGAAACTGAAGAAAATTTTTTTGGCTGGAAGTATGCTACAGAAGCCACTTCTCACTATAAACGAGATCAATCATAATTTTTCAAAGAGAAGTCTGAGATGATCGAGTTCTATGTCTGGTGCATTTGGTGTGGAATGTCCCAAAACAATTTATGCCCTTCAGAAATGCGAAGACATCTGCGGTGCAGTCATCAGATTGGACATCAAAATATAAAGGGTAAAGAAACAAGCACTGACATTTGAAGACTGTGGCTCTGTGTTCGTAGTTGGTATAGTAGTAGTAGTAGTAGTAGTAGTAGTAGTAGTATAGTAGCTGTTACTGTAAAGATCATTATTGAGTGGCCATAATTTGGGCATGTGCCATGAAGAGTTGGGCTTTCTGTTGGAGCAGCTAGTGTAGATTGCCATTGTTTTTATACCATTCAATTAGTGTGTTTGTACAAGTCAGCAACAAGTAATCTATTCCAGTTACTCAAAGGAGGCTTTGCATATGCATCATGGGAGCATTGATAGTTAGACAGGCAGACCCACTGCTCCCCCCCCCCCCCTTCTTTCTTTACAATATTTAGACCTGTAAAAGTTGGTTGTCCTAGTACCCCCCAATTGCCACGCCACACTTGGTGGGAATAGCCCATAGTGGAAAGTCAAAGGGAGTTACTGGATTGAAGATTCACTTTTCGAGGCAGTTGACCTTCAATTTTCTGTTTCTATAAAACCAGCCCTCACTTAAGTTTCCTTTTCGGTACTTTCACACTGTCATTGGCTGCAATACATGTCAGTGCAAACACCAGTTTCAAGCTGCTCACCACGTCTTAGGTGCCAAGCAGAACCATACCTGCCAACTCTCTTAAGCATTCATGAACTTTGCATACTTGGGCATGTTTTAGGATTTTACGAATGTTCCATCAAGTTTGGTGAAAAATAAATTACGTTCACAAAAATGTCTTTTGCATAGGTCCCCATTGGTTTATAAGTTTTCTGATGCATGGTGAAAGAAGTTTGTACAGACTAGTTCTTGAAACAGTTGCTGAAAAAGTCACTATGATCTGAATACGATTATCACTATTTGCTGTGCGGCATCAGAAGTTAAATCATGTTTAATAAAGTGCATATGTATCCTTAAAAATGCGAGGGCTCAGGGCAAGCGTTTACAAAAATATTTGTGCTATGCCCTCTCTCCCCCTTTTCGACGAGCGATATTTTACGCATTTTAAAGCTTGCAGATTGACAGGCATGCAGAACACAATACAAGAGGATGGAATTGCATTTTCCGCTTGGTGCGGAACAGTTTTATTCAAGTTTGTATTTGCTGCACCTATAATGTATGTTTGTTTGTATGTTACCTATATAGTGCCACGAGGTGAACACCCAAAAGCAGAGCTCCCTAAGGTGGCTGCCCTGGTGGAAGCAAAAGGACACACATCCAATGGCACTGGCACTGACCAATCAGTTGTGACAATGTCAGTGGCGGCAAGGGCTGCCCTATTCGAGAGTGCGATCTCCAAGTCTGGGGGCAACAGTGGCCGGGGCACCCTTCCTCTCAAGAGGCCAATTTCGAGACCCCCTCTCAAGCAGTCCTTCTCCACACTGAACGTGGGACGCTCACACTCTACAAGAACTGATGGTCCTCGCCTGAATGCTGCCGCCAAGTTGTCTGCCCACTCAGCAGAGGAGCTGAGTGCAGGTTAGTAGATGCATGCATGTAATGGCTTAATTGCTGGCAAGCAGTTTTCAGGGTGCGCTGCTGTTTGTGCTTTGCTTATCTGTAGGTATTGCGGTTTCATCACATCATCTTTCACTCCAGTGTGCAAATGTTGATGTACAACAGTTCCTTAGTAAAAATATGGCGTCAGCTCGACTTGCTTGAATAATTGTAAGTGTATATAGTGCTGCGGTTCTACATTCATGTATAGTTATACTGCTTTACTGAACAGTGCTTGTCCTGTCTCCTTCGTAGTTCACTTTTTGCTATAATGTGGTCCAATTTTGTGCTATAATGTCTGTCAACTGGTCCAGTTTCTTGCTGTGCTGTAGACTAAAACAGCTTGGGATGTTTCCGCTGCGTGTTTGGGTGGGTTTGGGTGTTTGCGTGGGCGAGTGGGGTCTCTTAAAGCAAGTTGGCATGCAGTGACGTGATAGCGAAAAAAATCTATGTAGTTGTCTTGCATGAAGTACCGATTGTCGCGTACCCTGACCTGAATTACAACCAGAAATTTCTGTCTGAAAAGGGCAATATAAAAGGCAATAAAAAGGGCAATAGGCCAGAAATATTGTGGGAGCAGACGGTATTTGCTAGAAAAACACTTGTTGGGTATTATGGCAGGAGTGCCAGGCTAAAATCCTGTGCACCAGCCTTGCCGTAGCTGCCAGCACCGGTGAGAAATTTCTGAGCAAGTAAGGCTGATCCTTCTGAATCCATGCAGTTCATTCTGTAGGTTGCACGAAATTGCCATTACAACAAGGTTTTCCCAAGAAACTGGTGATGCAACAGTAATAAACATAGCCTGAAGCAATGGGAAGGCAAACATTACGGTTTATGTTTGGGGGCCCTGACCAACACTACTATGTTACTTTGTAGATCTCCAAGCTGCGTCATAGAGCATCACGGAAACACGATCTTTTCATTGCAAGGCTTGAGAGTGAGCTAGTTTGAGATTCTATAACACCCATACTATATGGGCACAGAAAATGGCATTAACTTCCTAATGACTTAAGATTTAATGTCACTTGAGCGGTGCCACACATGCCAACCAAATGGGATTCACCTTAATGCCATTTGTCACTGAAGGCGTTTGCCAGAACTAATTCTACTGAGAAATGCATACTCTCGATGCTATAGCTTGCTTAGTGTAGTTTACTTAAATAATTTGAAACGACATCCTGTTGAGCTGGAAACAAATTTTTCAAGTGTTTAAAAGGGGAGGAGGGAATGAGAAATAAATTTTTGTTTCTTGCAGAAAGGGCTGCAATTTGACACATACACTGCACATTGCAATAAAGAGAAGTCTAAAATTTCATTAACATATCTTCATTAGTATTTGTTTTATAAGAATTTACAAGTTCCTTGAATGTGGAAAGCCTGGCACAGTAACGAAAGAAGTTAGGGAACTGGGAATACTTTGTATGTTTGCCCAAATGTCTAATCTACATAAAGTGCTGGATTTTTTTTTTTTAGTGCTCTGATAGTTTTTTGCTCAACATGAGATGCATGTGACGGTGTTTCACTGCACAGAGCCATGTAGTTATTCTGAAATAATGAACTAATGGAAAGATAAACATTTCAAGAATGTATTGATGCACAGCACAGTTTATGGCTCACAGCAAAACAAACTGAATCAAAATAGGTCCAGCCATTGTTATGCTATGCTTTCTACGAGCGAGGTGGCTGAAGGACTAGCAGCGAAGCTGTAGTGTGTTTTATCTGAATCGAGGCATCTGTGTGTATTATTATTGTTGTTGTTGTTGTTAAAGGACACAGACAACGAATACATCTTTTGACATCTTTTGAGTTGTGCCATCTGGCCAACATGCTGCACATCAAACTTGAACCACAAGTGCACCGTCTCTATGCCGTGTCCCTCGCGGAACTCCATCTCGTGCTACACTTCGACTCTCTTTTGTTGTTGAAATTCTACTTTTCCTTGCACTTTTGATTTTCATTGGTAGAATTCTTCAAAAGAAGTCTACCACTTGATACTGTCCAAACGGAGAGAGGCATGCGTCTTGCAGTATGCTGAGGATGACTCTAAACAGTTTGTTGCTATACACAGCACAAGTCATGGGGTTGTTATTGCAAACGTCCACTCTGTCCACAAGCCGCAGGTCGTCAATTGCACGCTGCAATGATTCGTCACTGCGAACATGGATACGCTCCAGTAGCTCGAGGAGGCGTGGCCAATGAACTTCGGCCGCCAATAATGTGAGGAAAGCTGTGGGTTTCCCGATCTGTCGAATCGCTGCGAAAACCTTGCGCTTTCACTCCATCTAGTAACTGACTGTTTGGCACACCCTGTATGAACACCATATTGTTATCGATGGCATCCTGCAGAAAGTCGCCTTCTTCGTGTTTGTGGGTAATGCGATCAGTGTTGGCATTTGCACTTAATGTCACCATGCACTCGACCATGTTATGATGCATGACTTTCATGGCCATATAAAGGATGTGGCATGGTTCAACGCCTTGACGATTGGAGTGCCTAATCTCATTGGTCGCCTTTGCGAACGGCATGGGGTGCGCACTCGTTATGTTAAGCGGCTGACCGATATAGATCTGGGGAAATGATAGTTTCTCTGCATGTTCATGATAGAGGAAAGATGGGCACCTGGTTCTCTCTGGGGCTATAGCTTGGTAATGCATGTTTCATCTAACCCGGCCAAAGCACCCCATTCGTCGTCGTAGACTAATGTGTGGGCTACCGCATTCATCGCTGCTGCACACTGCACCGGGTCCCCGACATCCTCCACCTCTACCTCATGTTCAACCTCATCGTCATCACCATCGTCTTTATCATGCTCCGGAATGGTAGCCAGTACATGGTCATCAATAGTGATGTTATGGTATATGTACAAAGGCGTATTCACAAAATATTGTAACTACGCCTTTATATTCGATTTCTTTACTAGACCTCGGCGGTATGTAGGCTTCGTCAAAAGATGTTTAATGTGAACGTCTATGGCGAGATCGTTTCCTATGTGACATAGTAAACAGTTCACCATCTCTTGAACATTGATAGGCACATTGACGACTTGACCCTTTATGCTGAACTGGTCGTTACTGAGTGATGTACCACCATAAATGGCAGGCGAAGCGCTATCAACCTTTCTTTGACCACATTCAGTTTCGGGAAGTGTGTGTGAATCGGAGGGTATGTGTGGCCATTGACCGTAATGAAGCGCGGTACGCCGCCATTGAACAAAGATTCACAGCATGTGCCACACACACACGTGCCAGACACGCGATCCGATGGCAAACGCCATCCTAATGCCTTCACCGCACACTCTTGCTGAGTCTCGTCAGACACGGTGTCAAGTCCGCTCAAGTCCGACTGAAATCACATACGTCGCATGTGTGTTCGAACATATTGTTCACAAACTCCCGCTGACACCGAGCCGTGATGGCGGTGAAATGTTCAAGCGGGTTCGTGTATTGTCTTTGCTCTCCGTGGCATCAGTCGCATCCTCTTCCCCAGCCACATGGCGGCCTTTACGCTTCCACTCCGCGTCTGCCGCACGCATCTCGGTAGTGGCGTTTTGTCTACGCTCTCGCTTACGTTCTCCGATGCTTGCAAGGTCTCGTTCATCATGGATGCGCCATAGATCATCTTCACCCAAGCCTTCGCTATGGCGTTCCTTAGCAGCTTCATGGCGCTGTCGTTGATATTCGCGTTGCCGCTCCCGTCGACAAACTTCAGGCGCACACAGTGGGGCTTCGTTGATGGACCCGCTTGACGACATGGACTCATCGATGTTCACACGATTCACCTATGCTGCTTCACGTCGCCGACATGCATATGCGTGCTGTTGCTCCCGCCGTCACTCTGCATGGGCGCATTCTTCCTCCTCCGTATGCTCAACACGCGTCAAGCCCATACCAGAACTCTGTGGAAACTGCCAACAGTGTTGCCAGCCTTTGAAGCCAGTTTTCTCCAAACTTGGCTTTAATTATTCTCTAGATTTCCCTAGATTTTCACTAACTGCAGTTCAGTTTGCCAATGTGAATTCTGTACACAAATATTCTGTTATGTAAGTACACTTTGAAATTCATGTTTAAGTTTATTTCTAATCTCGATTTGAAATAAAGTTTTACTGAACTACAGCTGAAATTAAGTTGCTGTGCAAGTTGTTAGTTGAAGAACACAGCTTAGCATGAAGTAATTTACTGGTGAACAAGTCAAGAAACTTTTCTCAATACGTAAAACAAGACTTTCACGGGACCTTTTTGGGATTCTGCGGAAGATGGGTACCCCACCTCTCGTTACAGAATGTAACAGTGTCAATGCAGTGTGCCACTTCAAGACACCAACGTAAAAGATGTGGCTTAAGTTTTCTTGTTTGTCATGCACTTGTCTGCTGCTCAGTGCCAAGACTGACTTGTCCTACTCGACAGTATAGTATGTATCCGTTGTTACAATCGGCCAATTGACCTTCTAGTCTTTCCTTCCCCACTGCGTCGAATTGCTTTGTGAAGCTAACAATGGACAGGCCTGCGGCGCCACCAAGGCAAGACACGTTTGTCAGACCAAGTATTGTTTGATGGTCCACTGTCGTCTTCATGGGCCAATGGGAGCAAGAAACTCCTGGAAAAGGTTGTTCTAAGGCATTTCATCATAGACTCCGGTAACCGCCACGGTCGTTTGACAGATGCTTCAGCTAAATGCGGGGTCATCCCAGGAACCAACACGCGCCAGCTTGAGTCAAGCGTGGTAATCCCCGTCTACAAAGCTCTCCTCCTTTCTGTATGTTCAGTGAAAAAAGGTGTGGGAGCGATTGTGCGAACCCCAACCCCCGCTCTCAAACCAAGTCCTTCGATGACTTTAGACGCTTCGGTTGGACCAAGGTGGGATGGCAGATTTCTCAGGCCTAGGGATCTAGGTAGCACAGAGGGGATTTAAGTGGACTTTTTCAGCTCCTCAATGTGCTTCAGTTCAGTCATGCTAGACTGTTGAGATGTAACATTCTCAACTCCTCATGTAGATATTGCAAATAAACCCAGTACTCCTCATTCTCGACAAGAACATGTTCCTCCCTTCAACAACGTCCTTAGCAAGGATGAGTCGGATGATGGCATGGGCCAGCTACCCCTTTTTGACATGTCCGACCCCAACTCTTACACTGTCAGCTCATGCCGATATTTGCTGCATTCAGTGTTGTGGCGTGCGAAAGTTTCGCAGGTGACAAATCGAAATTTCCTTCAACGAACGGATATCCACAGGACAACAGCAAAAGCTCAAATCAATGCTTTGGTAACCAGCCAAGCTAGGGCATCCACACTCTGTAGTTTCTTTGTCGGGATGCGTTCACCAAGCTGCAGTGCAATTATAAGTCGCGCTTCACAGTAATGAGATAGTAATTTGCGGTTACTGAAATAAAAAAAATTATGCATGGCTCTGCTATTGCAAGTGCCAGAGACTAATGGAGCTGGGGGACGGCCAGTAAAGTAGTGCCAAACCGCACACAAAACGCACTAGCGCCAGCAACATGTTCCTGCGGTGTCCGCCAAAGGCGTCCACTATGGCGTCCGCGATTCGCGTTGCCAACGCCATAGTAGACGCCGCGGTTGTCTCCACTCTGTACAGAGCAGCAGGCAAGGAGGACATCGAGGCACCCTATACTCCATACCATACATAGCAGTCAATGCTGTGAAAGCTACGCAAGAAGTTCGGTCAAGAAAAGTTGTCACTCCGTGCGTTCCGTCTATGCTTCACGGCGTGCCAACAGCGTTCGCTCGCGCAAGCATGTACGTGAGGCTCCTCGCGACGGGTTGCAAATAAAAAATCCGAAAAGAACAAGAACAGAAATGATCTAAAAAAATGCTCTAGCTGCTGTATACCACAGCGTGTTTGTTTGTGAGTGTTGAAATTTGTTTCATTCAATACTGAGCCCATATAAAAACAGTTGCGCACAATTGTAGTAAAAAATTGAACTATATCCAAGTGTGAATGAAGCCACTGCCCCGAAACAAATTATATCTCTATTATAACTCGTTTTTCAGCTCTGTATTCACAAACGAAAATCCAATTACACCTGACCTTACGTTTCCTTCAATTAACTCATCTATGAATGATCTCATAATTACACCAGAGGGAATAGAATCGGCCATCGATCGACTTTCGAATAACTCAGCGCCAGGTCCAGACGGCATCTGCACAAAGATGCTTAAAATGACTAAACCTTTAATATCTCCCATATTAGCCGCCCTTTTCCAGCAATCAATAGATACAGGAATTGTACCAGATGACTGGAAGGTCGGTCGTATCACTCCCATTTATAAATCAGGTGACCGATCAGTGCCCTCAAACTATAGACCTATATCCTTGACTAGTATTCCATGTAAATTACTTGAGCATATCATATCTTCCGCAGTTACGAAATATTTATCTGAACATAACTTCTTTTCTAACAATCAACATGGATTTCAGAAAGGACGCTCTTGTGAAACACAGCTTTTTGAACTTATATCTGATCTTCATCAAGCTGTTCACGATTCCATAAAAATCGATGCCATATTTATTGACTTCAAGAAAGCATTCGATAAAGTTCCCCATTCTCGCTTAATGATGAAACTTAGCCGGCTTAACATACACGGTAAAATTATTAATTGGATCTCAAGTTTTTTAACCAATCGCTACCAATTTGTTTCCGTAAATGATCACTTTTCCGCTTTAGCACAAGTTAAATCTGGCGTTCCTCAGGGATCCGTACTTGGCCCAATCCTATTCTTAATTTACATTAATGACATCAGTAACAACCTGACCTCAACAGTTCGATTGTTTGCAGATGACTGCGTTCTTTACAGACAAATTATCACCTCTGAAGACACTAATATTTTACAGGCCGACCTAAACAAAATTTCACTTTGGTGCGAGCAATGGCAAATGGAAATTAATGTTTCTAAAACTAAAACAATGACATTTAGCAGAGCCAGTAACGTTCACTTAAGTTCATATTTTATGAACAGCATATGCATAGAGAATGTGTCTACATTAAAATATTTGGGAGTCCATTTAACTTCTAACCTTACATGGAATGATCACATTGATGAAATAATTTCGAAAGCAAATAAAACACTTGGATTCATTAGGCGAAATTTGTATTTAGCAAATGAGTCAACTAAATTATTAGCTTACACAGCTCTAGTTCGCTCAAAGATTGAATACGCTTCCATAATATGGAATCCAAATCAGACTTACCTAATAAACAAGCTGGAATCTTTACAAAATAAAGCAGCACGCTTCATCACTAAAACATACTCTAGAACATCCAGCATCACGGCTATCAAAGAGTCCCTCCAATTACCGTCTCTAGAAACACGACGACTGTTAGCACTGCTTTCCCACTTCCACAGATTGTATCATACCCCGTCATCCTTTACAGCATCCCATATCAAACCCCCACAAAAAATTTTTCCCCGCCTCGACCATCCCTTCAAAGTGCGTCCCATGTTTGCACGTACGAATCTCCTGCGACAATCACCGCTCTTTCTAGCTATTCATCACTGGAATAAGCTGCCAAAAGAAATTGCTTCTATACGTGATCATGACTCATTTGTTAGTAATTTGAAGCGCAGTTTTACGCATGTTGGGTAAAAGCAGAATTTTATGCCTTTGACGCATTGTAAGTGTATCTACATGCTTTGTACGGAGTGTTGTTGTTGTTGTTGTTTTCATCATGTATGCAATTCTCTTTCCTTTTTTTTTCTTTTTATATTTTTTTGTTGTATTCGGTGATCTTTACCACGGTGTTCTGTATTTGTGTTTGAAATTTCCTGTTGTTAACCCCCCCCCTATGTAATGCCCATAAGGGCCTTTAGGGTATCTGAATAAAAAAAAAAAAAATGACAATTAGCCCGTAAAATGACTAATATTATGCTGACGTTTATCTACATTTAGTAATTGCGTAGTTCACAGTGAAGTTGTAAATATTGTGGAAATTCCGTCTGCTGTCAATACATGGACTTCTACAGGAAGGAAACGGCCAGTCCCATGTTTGTCCGCTAGAATAAAACTAGTCCTTCCAAGTTTAATTCACCTAATTAACTAGGAAGTATGCTCAATCGCAAATTACAGCTCCACAGCATTGACTGCTATGTATGGAACAGAGTATAGCAGCCACTAGAGAAGAACGCCCTTGCTTCCTCGCCTGACCCCCCTGCATCGCGCGCCACAGGAGAGGCACTTATCCAGGCCGCGTTCCTCGCTCATGTGCGCACTGCTCCTTCTCCCCAGCTAGGTTCCACCCACCATTGCTGCATCGCTAGGCTGCGCGATGCTGTATTTATACTCTGCTTTCACACTCTCTCAGCTCTCTCCCCCAGCTCGGCGAAGTAGTGCACGTCAAGAGAAACCTGGCAAGCTTTTAACAGCTTCACTGTAAAATGCGCCTTCACAGCAGCAGTTTCAGGTATCGGTTGCCGTGGTGTCGAAGAAGTGCTTTCTTAGTAAATTATGCCCCTAAGTTTGGTCAAAATTACCTATTTCCCTGAAAAGCACATAATATCCCTAGATCTAAGGACATTTCTCTAGCGTTGGCAGCAGTGACTGCCGATAAGCTCGCCTAGGTGCATATGACGTAACTACAACAAACAACACCCACTGTTGGTAACAGTGTGTATATGACGCAGGTGGCTGTTAAACCGAGCCTTGACGCGAGCGACGATATGGTTTGACCGGGGTGCAGTCAAAGGAGGGCACGAAACAAAACACATTTGTAATTTGTGATGGAGCATACTTCCTAGTTAATTAGGTGAATTAAACTTGGAAGGACTAGTTTTATTCTAGCGGACAAACATGGGACTGGCCGTTTCCCTCCTGTAGAAGCCCATGTATTGACAGCAGACAGGAATTCCACAATATTTACAACTTCACTGTGAACTACGTAATTATTAAAGGTAGATAAAAGTCAGCGTAATATTAGTCATTTTACGGGCTAATTGTCATATAATTTGTTTTGGGGTAGTTTCGTTAAAACAAGAGTTACAGCCGTTTTTTGTAACTGTACTTCCTCAGTAAACAGCCACGTATTGACAGCAGACGGGAATTTTTTAAAGGGGCCCTCACCAGGTCTGGCCATTTGGAGCTGACCAGCACAGAGTATACATTGTGTGATAACGATCATGTTTGCAATGTATTACATCGCTACACGACGTGGATAGATATGAAATTTCAAACCGAACTCCGTTTTTCCTTCTCCTTGCTGCTGCCGCGCTCCAAGCTGGAGGATGACGTACTCGCGTCCCTGCACCTTCAAACTCGAGTCCACAGTGTGACGTCGCTCGTGGTGACACATGACTTCGAGAATTATTCAAGGCACCATCTGTTATTTGTGTGATCTGTTGCTTGAATTGACGAATTGAAGTTTAGAGAAATAATAAAACACACAAACAGAATGTCTGCGTGTTCTTTGTTTTACTTCACACAATACGATGCAAAGGATACCGACTGTTTTCGAGTAAGATAGTCCAACAACCATTGAACTGAGCAGCAGTACATGTCTACCAGCTGCGACAAATCGACAGAGGTCAAAAGAACATGACAAGTAACAGACATGAAACAAGTATAGGCCACATCATGTACCATTCAGTCCCTAGAATGAATGGTAGAAGAGAAAGAGGAAGATGAAGAATAAAGGCAGTGTTCGGGTGACCATGTTTGTCTCCGTCCGCAACCTCCCACTTGCGTCACACATATATATTATAAGGAAGATAACGAACGTGAGCATAGTCGGCAGCATCGGCAGCATCAAGCGCGTGGCAGAGGCTCGAGCTAGGGAACTTTGCTTGGTGCATCCTAGAACCGGCTGTCGTTACAAACCACAATAAATCTCCTTTATAAGTGGTGGAGCCACTGAGTAACGTTCCACTCTACCATCCTGGAACTCCGTTCTCCGACGCTACCCTCTGCCATGCCGGACACCAACCAGCAGACTCTTTCATCGCCACCGGCCCCTTGCGCTGGCACCGTTCATCAGCGGGAACCTCCCATCTTCAGCGGAACCGACAATGACGTTGAAGAGTGGCTGTTGTCCTACGAACGGGCGAGCGTTCACAACAAATGAAATGACTCGGACAAGTTGGCTTGCGTATCATTCTATCTTGTGGGTGTGGCCAGTCTCTGGTTCAGAAATCATGAGAGGGATATCCGAACATGGTCGGCGTTCAAGACATCAATTACAGAAGTATTTGGCTGACCCGCCATCAGGAAACTCCAAGCCAGGCAGTGTTTGCGTACACGCTCAAGAGACACTGGTGAGACATTCACCAGCTATATAGAAAACGTTCTTGATTTGTGCAGGCAGCATGAATGCTGCCATGACAGAAGTGGAAAAGATCAAGCACGCAAAGAAGGGAATTGATGACGCGTTCCAGATGCTTCTGGCCAAGGACCCGTGCACTGTTTGCGATGTTATCAGCTTGTGCCAGAGCTATGATGAATTACGTAAGTAGCGAGCTCTGACAAGGTGACATCCCACACCAAATGCGGCGTCGCTCTGCAGCCTGACCACCAGCCCTCAACAAGCCTCCCTGATAACCCAAACCAAGGATTTCGTCTGCGAATAAATCGCACGACAGCTATCTCTGGTGTCCTGTCTGTTACTCAGGAGTCTGCCAGCACTCTGCTGTCTCATCTCCGTAACGTGATCCATGAAGAGGTCACGAAAGCGCTGCCAGCTGTTCACCAGCAGGATGCCGTGGCTACACCGGTCACTTATGCTACGGTTGCTGCAACGGCCCCTCGCAGTGGCTGCGCCGCAGCAGCCTGTGCATCGTCTTCCCCCTCCCGTCCCCTGGGCCACCACTGCCGTCGCTAACCCATGGCGTATGCCGGACAATCGTCCTATATGCTTTGCATGTAGGTATCCCGGTCATGTCGCAAGGTTCTGGTGCTGCCGATCGCAGGCGTTTGATGGCGATCGATGAGCGCCCTATGGTGCTGCCTTATCCAAATGTGCCTTACGGGCTCTTCGACCCATCACCAGCTCGCTCCCAGACTGTTTGCCGTCCTCGCTTCGAACGCCTCTGGTCACCCTCCCCACGTCGCCGATCACTTTCCCCTATGCGTCGACGACCAGTCTCTAACGAAGAGGGAAACTAGACGCAGTTCCTGAGGCAAGAACTGCGCAAGTGTCGCCATGCCGAAGTCCTCCTCCTTTACCTGCCAATGTCATTGATGTGTTTATCGAAGATGTCGCTACAGTCGCCCTCGTCGATACCGGTCCCGCTATTTCAGTTATGGATGCCAGGTTTTGCTGTTCGCTTCGTAAAGTGATGACGTCTCTGTCTGGATTGTCGCTTCGAACGGCGAGTGCTCAACCCATTAGCCCTATTGCTGCTTGTACTGCCCGTGTTACCATACAGGACGTTTTATGCACAATTGAGTTCATAGTTCTTTCCTTGTGCTTCCATGCTGTTATTCTAGGATGGGGTTTTCTCTCATGCTACAATGCCATCGTCAATTGCGCTCGGGCTGAGATTGAACTTTCCCACTTTGGTGACCTGGCCTCGGTCGATGCTCATCCTGCTGCTAAAATTGTTGTGAAAGAAGACACCTGTATCACCCGTGCTCTTCAGTATTCGTACCAGTCTTGTGTAGTACTATATTCCACGGGACGGTCTTCTTCATGCCCTCTCGTCACTTTGCTACCCGAAAAACACTTCCTTTGCCCTTTGCAGCTCTTGACCTTGCCGCCGGTGTCAGCACAATGCCCATTTACAATCGTCTTTCATCGTCGCTATCACTGCTCCGCCACGAATGCCTTGGTTACATCAAGTCGGTTAATTTAACACGAATTGTCTCCATCCTCGACGAACTGCCTTAATCTGCCATCCATGGACTGTCTTTCCCTCTCCCTCCCCGACTCAACATGGACTGGTGTGTTCAACCCATTTATTGCCGAAGATCTGACACATTCGCAGCGATCTCAACATCTCGCAATCCTTCAGCACTTCCGCTGTTCTTTTGATGTTGCGCAAACATTTCTTGGCCGTGTATTGACAGTCGAGCATCACATCGACACTGGCTCTCGCTCACCGCTACGACAAAGATCATATCGCGTGATATATTATTTTGCGATTCAAGACCAGCTACTGTATCGACGCAACTATGCCCCAGAGGGCGCACCTGGTTACTCGTCATTCCGAGAATCTTGCGATCAGAGCTCTGCTCCTCGTTCCATGTCGACCCTCAGTGTGGCCATGCGGGAGCCTTCAAGACCTACAAAAGACTTCGACACCGCTATTACTGGCGGGGAATGTACAATTCCATTCGAAACTTTGTCCGCTCTTGTCATGAGTACCAGCGCCGCAAAGCGCCACAGCACAACTCCGCCGGTGAACTCCAGCCTTTACAATGCCCATTCTGACCCTTTGATCGCGTGGGCATAGATCTCTACAGGCCACTTCCGTTGACTCCTACCGGCAACAGGTGCGTAATTGTTGCGGTAGACCACTTAACACGTTATGTGGAGACTGCTGCTCTACCAAATGCTACAGCGCAGGAGGTCGCCAGTTTCATACTTCGCCGTTTTCTCCTTCGCCATGGAGGTCCACGTGAACTGTTAAGTGACAGAGGCCGCGCCTTCTTATCTGAAGTCATCGAACAACTGCTTGCTGAATGCGCTATTGTTCATCGTAAATGCACTGCTTATCACCCACAGACTAACGGTACCACGGAACACTTTAATCGAACTGTTGGTGACATGCTCGCCATGTATGTCTCACCTGATCACTCTAATTGGGACCTAGTTCTTCCGTTTGTCACCTACGCCTACAACACCGCGACTCGGGCATCTACCGGATTCTCACCCTTTTACCTTCTTTACGGCCGTCATCCTTCGCACACAATCAACACCATTCTGCCCTACCGTCCGGACCCGTCCGAATGCCGGCCGATCTCGGAAGCCGCCAGACACGCCGAAGAATGTAGCCAGCTGGCCCGCTGATTCACCTCGGACGACCTGAACCATCAAAAATCCGTTCACGACGGCCAGAACTCGACTCCCACTTTTCTCCCGGGTGCCCTCATCTGATTGTTAGTGCCACACCGCACGTCTGGGCACACTTCAAAACTTCTGAAGTACGACGGGCCATACCGTGTTCTCGACAGAACATCATGCGTTAATTACCTGGTTGAGCTGCTAATGCCGCAGTCCAACATGCGACGTCATAACCGCGAAGTCGTTCACGTTCAGCGTCTCAAGCCGTGTCGCCATTCTACCATCCTTTCAAACAACTGTCGACAGGATGGCTCCTTTATTTCTGTGGGGCCATTATAAGGAAGATAACGAACATGAGCGCAGAGTCAGCAGCATCAGCAGCATCAAGCGTGCGGCAGAAGCTCGAGCTAGGAGACTGAGTTTGGTGCATCCTAGAACCGGCTGTCATTACGAGCCTCAATAAATCTCCTTTATAGTATATATCTTTTTTTTTTCAAGACTGTATCTGTAATTTACATTGTAAGGGTCGGGCAAAAGTTATGGGTCATCCATAGTGTCTAGCTTATAGGCCTTCTATTCAGGTGCAATAATAAGTCTGAAGCTACAGTTATGCCTTGCTTGGCTACTCAGCTACAGCAAGTCACATGCCATGTCATGTCAAGTTTTCCATTTTTGGAGGCAGCTTGTTAAACTAGATAGTACTTGGTCCAGGCAAAACATTTTAGAATGGGCTCTAAGCTGCTGACTGTTAAATGCTTGTTGCTATGAGTTGGCTGTAGAACACACGTGGCAACAATGTTTCAAGTGACCTCCTCGCTGTTGATGTTAAATGTGCATTTTTCATTACCTTGGGTTAACAGCAGTGACTCCACCACCACCTGAGAACAGAGGAAAATCATTTGCTAGACCTAGCACTCCCAAGAAGCCTGAATTGCCAGGTCTTGCTATTATCAAGGAACCTGAAAGCGAAACTGCTGCTGCAAAAACAGGTGAGGGCTGGTACCCTGCTTTGGACCTCTTTTAAGTGTTCCAAACAGCTGTATGTATTGCACGTGGATAAAACCACAACAAGTTGGTGTTTCTGAGCCCATTAAGTTCTCGCTTGCAAGCTCTTTTTAGAATGTTTGAATGGATTGCACTTATAACTTCAAATGCTTAAAAAGCCATTAAAACGCACAAATTTGATTGCAAAGCTTGTACGGCAAAGAATAAGCACTTCTTTGCAAGAATTAAAAACCACCTTTCTTCCTTGGAACTTTCTGAACAAGGGATTACCCACCGTGGTTGCTCAGTGGCTATGGTGTTGGGCTGCTGAGCACGAGGTCGCGGGATTGAATCCCGGACACGGCGGCCGCATTTCGATGGGGGCGAAAGTGCGAAAACACCCGTGTACTTAGATTTAGGTGCACGTTAAAGAACCCCAGGTGGTTGAAATTTCCGGAGTCCTCCACTACGGCGTGCCTCATAATCAGAAGGTAGTTTTGGCACGTTAAACCCCATAATTTAATATTTTTTTTTTAACATGTTTTGAGTGACAGTTGTGAAATTTCCAATGTTCCTTCACAGTTCCCATGAAAACTACTGGAGACTAACAGTAGTATGGTAGTACTCCCAAAATTGAACTTTATACAGTCTATGTTCATTACAACAGACCCGCATACAACAGGCATTCAGATATAAGGGACCATATTTCAGCCTTAGTTTGGTCCGGCTATTTTATTAATCCAACGAAGTTTGCTTTTAATGGATCGTGCTATAACGGACTATCTGCTATAGCAGACGAAATTAGCGGCAATTTTTTGAGAGTCGGGAGTATAAAACATACTTTTGCCCTGTCGACACGGGCTGACAACTGGCTTGCGAAGGTCAGCCGACGATCGTGGCTCAATATCGTGCGAGGGAGGAAGGCGGGGCCGGTAATGTGCAGTCTCCTTTCATGTAGGTTTCTACTCTGGCGGCTGCTGCTTACGGCGCGGCTGCCGTATTTTCAAAGCGATCTGCGATGTGGACAAAGTGCACCTAGGGCCGGTAGCTTCGTATGCGCTCTGCTTTCTACCTTTAGTTCACGTTGAAGCGAGAGACAGCGTGAAGGTTAACTCGCTCGCTGCTGCCGCCGCCGCGCTTAATTATCTTGCTTAATTTGCTATCACAATCGATGCTTTGCTTTTCGGGCTAAACTGCGACTCTTTTGTTTGCTTTTTACTTTGGACATTTGTCACTTACTCTTTGCAATAAAGTTGCTAGATATCGCGAAAAAGTTTTGGAAGTGAGGCATTTCGGATAAAACGGACGTATTTTGTCGGATCATCAAGGTTCGTTGTAACAAGAGTCGACTGTACTTGGTGTCATCCAGAGTGTCGTCATTTCTGCTGTCACTTTGAAGAGAGAAACACAAAGCAAATATATTTGTCACTTTGACTATAATTACCTGAGGGACAGAATGTTGCATTTTCACAGTGCATAAAAGAGGCTGTGCTTGTTTTAATTGTGGGGAAATCTCATGCAAGTAGGGTGACACACCATCACTCCAGGAATGGTTATTGCCATTTATCGTGGAAAATCTAGTGCTAAATACGATGGTGACAGAAGTGATGATATTTGTACTTCTCAAAGCTTCTTCTCTATATGAATACTTGCATTTTGAGATAATTCTACTGGTGTATGAGTCAACACTAGAGTATGGAAATTTTGATATTGGCAGGCTGTGAATTATTTAACATATTGTTGAACATTTGAAGATTGTTCAGTGTCCTCCTTCGTGCCTATGTGTTGCAAGAAATGTGAAAAAATTTTACGTTTTTGTTTTTCTGTGCATGACAAGCTTTGTAGCAGCCTCATTTCTGACTGCTGACATCAGCTCAATGTTTAGTAGCTTTATCAACCACTATGAGCAGTGACCTTTGTTATGTGTGTTGGAAGGGCTGTCTAGGTTTGAGAGGAGTATTTGGAACCTTAGAACTAATGTGATTAGGCTCGACTGGTTGAGCATGGTAAGCAATACATGGGCTGTACAGTCCAGCCTCTGCACCATTTAACATGCTTGCAATGCCTGCACAATGTCTACAAATGCAGGAAAAATGTACTTACGTATTTTTACCAGAAAGAATTGCCCTTACTGTTCTGCATACTCTTTGGGTGGCACTGTTGAACAAAAAGTATGTAACTAAATATCTACATGTTCATTTTTATAGTAATCTAAAATTTGGTGAACATGTTAACCGCATCGTAAGTGCATCTTTTAATGTTCTTAGTTTTATATCCTGATTAACAAGTGGTTTTAGTGATCGTCATTTCTTTATTAGATTGTTTCAATCTTTGGTTGTTAGTAGACTTTCGTATTGTTCAATAGTATGGAACTGCACTGACATTGCTCTTCAGGAAAAATTGAAAAAGTGCAATGCACATTTATTAGTATACTCTCTGATAGCTTCATAGGCCTCTCATATTAGTTATGTTAGAGTTCTTGATGGGTACAACATGAAAACATTGAAATGGCGATGAAAAGTTCAAGACTTCGTATTTTTGCATAGGTGTATTCATGGGCACATAGTGGATGTCCATTTTTGCTTTAATCTATTTGTTATTATTTCTTAGAAAGGTGATTTAGGCGGAAACATTCGTTTAGAGTAAATAAAATGAGTAACCTGAGTCCCATAATTTGTTTGTAATGTTTATTTAATGTGAATAACAATGACATTGCGGACATTTTCATAAATATTTGTTATTGCTTTAAATACTATTGAATTATTATTCTAAGTTATATATTTATTTTGTGCATGTTATGTGTATTTTGTTTATGACTTCGTTTCGTCTTTCTTTATTGTGCACCAAATTAAAGGATTTTATATGCTGTTTTGAGCACATAAATAAACACTTCAATTCAAAGGGGAAACTGTAAGTTCAGCAGTTTGTGTCATGGGATACTTTAATGCCAGAGTGTTGCATGAATTTAAGCACGAGCATGTCGTTGTACACACATACCTAAAGCTTGATCAATTTGGCATCATGCTTTAATTGAGAGTGATTTTGTCATCATGGTTTGTTGTGCTTTCCTATAGACACAAAAGAAAGTGGCGTGCCTGTGAATACCGACAATGTTGAAACACTTCCTGATGCTCCTGTGGGACCTCTATCTGGTATGTTGAATGTCTGTTGAGGCTGCATTAATGAATATTGACCCTAACATGGACCGGTTCCTGGCTCATTGATATGCTGCAGTAAGGTATAAGCTAGCTATTCAGTAACTAGAATATATACAGTAGAATCTTGGTGATACAATCAGACTTGATATGAATTTCAGGATATGAATTTTTCAGAAGTCCTGTCCCAAATCGGTTAGGTTACAATGTGCTAGATTTCAAATATTGTTAACTGCTTTTCGTGCTACGGTGGATTGTACGAACAATCGAGTCCCTGCGCATTCCCTGGTGCACCACTAGTGTCAGACACTGGCTATTCTCAGGCCGGCGAAGTGGCCACACTAATGCGCCGACTGCATTCCTGTTGCCAGGGCGACCTTTTTCTATGGGTAGCCCTCTGTATTCCATGCTGTTTGTTGTCTTCAGAAACCAATGGCAATTGGCAGCTTATCTACCTTTGCACCCATCAGATCACATGATACGAAGTAGCTTCGCTGCCGCGAAGACAGAAGTAGACATATTCCCATATCTTGTGCTAGTCATGTCCTTATCACCATCAAGCAGCAGCTTGGAAATGAAAATCAGTAAAAGAAACTTGAGATAACCAGGCAGATCTTGACATGTCGGCTTCAGGACACTTAAAGTGTACAGCTCACTGCTGCCAAAATGTGTGCCAAATGTGCTAAACAAGTGCACCGCCAGCAATTAAAATTCATATCAGTCAGTAGGAGCGCTCCCTGCGTGCCATGTGACTGCAGTAACGAATTGCGCCGCTAGTTTTCCCTTTTTGCAATCACTTTTATTTGCACCGCTGTGTCTCTGCATGGAGAAATAGTTCAGTGGCTCTCTGATTTCGTGCTTACTGCAGTATCAATATGGTGGCACAGCGTCAACGGAAAACCATGCCCACACGATCAGCAGTGCGATAGCATCACCCAAAGTCTGATTTTCTTTCCAATTTCAAAAACAACGCACCAAAAATGTTCACTTTTCAAATTCTGCTGCATATTCCTTTCAAATATTTCCCCATGACATAAAGGAATGTCTTAGGATTGAGTAAAAAGATTTATTAGAAAATAGGAAATCTTTAGCAAATTGTCCATTTTATTGCCACATTCCCCTAACTTTCCCAATTTTCTTGCGTTTTTGGTGACACAAATCTTGGCACCGCCTCAAGACATTCGCATCATTGAGATTCCAAAGTAGATGCTTGATTACTCCAAGCTCTCACAGCAGCAAATAATGAATCGCTCTAAGACTGTTATACCATGTGTGAAATGTTAAAGGGACCCTTAAACAATTTTGGTGATACTATTGTGCAAATGTACTGAGTCGTTCGGCCAGGGCCTTCTGATCATTAAATGATGCATTTAACCGCTCCACTTATAGTGTGTAATTTATTATAAGGTTTTAAAAATGTGCATTGCTACTGATCGCAGCGGTGCCGCTCCCCTGAGTTTTCAGCCGCCCTCTTACAATTGACGTGGCAGCATAATTGACATCAGTTGGGCAAGCTATCCGATTGGCTACCCAGGTCACGTCACCAATAATTTTTCCAACATTATGATGAAAAAAAACGTTCATAATAGTTTGAATGCTGGTTAAATTGGTTGTGTAAAAAAAAGTAACAGAAATGGAATACACAGTGATAATGTATTGCTACACTCAAGCCCTTCAGGCACACAGCAAGTGTTGTCTGCTTGTGTTACAACGTGCTCCGTGTTTACACGAGCTGCGAGGTCAATGTTGGTCTCGGGCTTTCTTTTCGTGAGCACCATGGATCGGCCTTGTTACGCTGTGGGCTGTAAATCTAGCGATCAGTGACATGTTGAGCTGCGAGATCGTGTCCCTCTGCAAAGCAACATGCAAGTGGAGTGGCTGCAGTGCATCAGGCTATTAATGAGCGATCGGCACCAGGATCTACGCATTTTGCGGGTGCCACTTCACGCTGGGGGATTACTACCATAATAGAGAGTTTAAGCGTGTCCAATATTTCGGTAAATGCAGGTGAACTGGACGTTTTGCCAGATGAGAGGAGGCACAACATGAGCAGCCTGCAGGTACACCCACCTGGTGGCACAGAGCTAATATAGCTGTGACCAAATGTATTCTATTTTGCTGCTGGTGTAAATTTTTGGCAGCAATGTAATCATGAACATGTTGTCTTCTTAACCCTTTGAGGGTCGAATTATTTTGAAAAGAACTTTCCCAGGTGTTCAAAGTACTTTATTGCGGATATTGAATGTACAAGATATATAAAGTAGGGAATAAATAGTAAAAAAAATTAGGAACAGTATTTTGGTGTCGGCATCACTCAGAACTGCAATATGTTCAATAGTATTTCAGAGTGTGGTACTCCTTGAAACACGGGTCTCCGCACAGTGCCTTATTGCAGTCTACACACCTAAATGTGTGTGTTCTTCTCTTGGAGCGACGAGTTGTGTTGGCGCACACATGACAGCTCTGCTTGCGGCTGCCTTGGGCAGAGGTCTGAGGCACCCTCTCGCGTTAAGCGCGTTGCCGCAGAGAGCGAGAATACCTCTTCAGTGGCGTTGATAAACAAGCTAAGAGCAACGCCAATCAAGATAGAAATCAACTTCCGCCGCCCGTGCGATAGCGTGCCGACAAAGAGAAAAATACCGTTTCACTTGCCTCCGTTGCGATCACACGGCGGAACTGAAACCGCAAAAGGGGTGTTGCCGCAGTCTCCGCTACATGCTGAAACTAGAAATCAGCTCTGTTTATCTCCCCAAGAAGGTAGCACAAATTTCAAACGCTTCTTGTAAGTCCTAAGAGGTGGCAGCACCTCCCAGTGAGCACGCATCGTCATTATAGCGCGAAATTTCAAACGGAGGGTCAAAACCGTACCCGTACGGCAAAGACCTTGCGGGACAGAAAACTGCCGCCGTACGTGTACGGCAAAAACCTTCAAAGGGTTAAATGTTTAAAACGTTTTACACTTAGTTGCATCAATATTAGCTGTGTGTGTGGCTGGCTAACCTCTGTCCCACCAGGTGGCTGCACTGTGCTGGCTGCTTAGGCCACTCATGTTTGCGCTGAAATTCCTTGACCACAGGGTAGTAGTATGGAGGGGCATTAGTCTACGTCTCCGCCCATCCGTCAAAACGCCCAGCTCACCTGCGTTCATCGAAATATTGGACATGCTCGGCACTGTGACTGAGCACTCGCAATGAATGCTGCTTGGATAGCGCTTGCTAGGGATCGACGCCAAGTGGCTAGTGGAGAGGTTGGAGAGGCATTGCACGATGGCTCCTAGGCACCAGAAGTAGACGACACGATGTCGCATCATGACGCAGAGCCAGAGCCCTGATCGCTTGGCGAATGAATTGAGGAGAAAAACCATGGCTAGGGAAGAGGGTAACTTTTAATCTTCCATTCCTCTCTTAATATAAGACACTAGACCGCGGCCCAAATATATTGCAGTACCTCTACCCTAGGTGTCTACAAAATTTGTCCAAACCATTTCAGGGACCCTTGAATAATGGAAGAAAATGCAGTTGTTTTTGGCCTGATGCCTTTTTTTTTATTCATTAGGGGATAATGTGTACGATACTGCCACCTATCACCCACTTGTTCTGTTTTGGTTTCTTGTTAGCATTCTGGCACTTTAAGTCAAACATAGTGTACTTAAACTGCAAAAATGCGGGGGCGTCATAATCATCTAAGGAATACTTCTGTATTCATTTACCAAGCTACTCTGCTTTTATTATTCTGCAATACTTGCTTGCAGCAAATTTGGATTGATGAGATTTTTTTCTTTTAGTGCTTGGCAGTTATCCGAGTGGCATGGTGCTTTTTCATTAGCTCTGTCTTGTGTGCTTCCTGGTCTTGTAGGTGGTGACTGTGAGGATGATGATGATTCTGTTTTTGAAAATGGCTCACTTTCCCTTTCGCACGAGGAAGCTGACGTCACACACGAGGTATTAGTGAGCTTGTTCATTTATTTATTCTTTCTAAACTGCAGGCATTATTTGCCTCTTTGTGCTTTTATATCTGCTTGAAAGAGGACGCCGCAGTGGCTCGCCCGCTATGTTGTGCTGGGCACGAGGTCAGAGAATCGCATCCTAGCTGCTGTTTGAAGTCTGTGTTGGAAAAAGAATGCAAAAAATGTGCAAGTACTTGTATTTAGATGCAAATTCAATAAATCCTAAGTAGCCCCTCCCCCTCCTTTCTTTCGGGCCGAAATCAGTCTTAAAGGGACCCTAAAACATTTTTTGCCAAAGTGCAGAAAGGCATTTGAAGTGAAAATGGGCTATTTAAGAAATACTTTCCCACATCTTTGCGCAATGCAAGGACATGGGATCGTTCCCCACCTGCGGCAAGTTGTTTTTTTATCCACTTTCATTGCCATTAAATTTACTCGCCGTGGTTGCTCAGTGGCTATGGTGTTGGGCTGCTGAGCACGAGGTCGCGGGATCGAATCCCGGCCACGGCGGCCGCATTTCGATGGGGGCAAAATGCGAAAACACCCGTGTACTTAGATTTAGGTGCACGTTAAAGAACCCCAGGTGGTCGAAATTTCCGGAGTCCTCCACTACGGCGTGCCTCATAATCAGAAAGTGGTTTTGGCACGTAAAACCCCATAATTTAATTTTAATGGCCATTAATTTATCATTTCTTTAATTTAATTAGTAAGTACAAGTAATTCCCTCTGTGTTGTCCTTGGTGTCTTTGTTTGTTGGCTTCTTATGATATGATTAATAAAAATTGGGCCCCTCAGTTAACCTTTTTTCTTCTTGTTCATTACTTAAATAGTCTCGAATTAGGCAACATTGATGCCTTCAGGTAACATGTGTGGGTTTATTGACCAGTTGCGTTCCCCCCAAAAAAAGATCACTTACTCGTGACGCTTGCGGCAGAAAGGATGTTCCACATTCGCCTCCAAGGTTTGTGAGTGGTGGCGCTGGGTAACACTCCTCAAGGTTAGTTCCAGCAGCAAAAACATAAATACCCAAGAAAGTATATGGGAAAACAGTGCCGCAGTAGCTCAGTAGGTTAGAGTATCGTACACGTAATGCAAATGACGTGGGATCGTTCCTCATCTGGGGCAAGTAGTTTTTTCATATTTTCATTGCTATAATTTATCATTTCTTTAATTCAGTTAGTAAGTACAAGTAATTTCCCCTATGTTGTCCTTGGTGTCCTTGTTTGCTTGCTGGCTTCTTCAATGCATTCAATGCGTACTTCAATGCGTTCAGCAGAAGTGGAGTTATTGGCAGTCAAACGCGGCCTCTGCTGTGCTCCCGTTCCTTCATCAATGCCTTGCACTGCGAAGGCTAAGGCGCAGTGGGGCATGCCTGCAACGCTCCGCCTTCTAAATGTTGCCATGGTGCACAGTTCAAATTTCATTTTGGATGTTAATGTAGACACCACGACTTCCGCCTTTGGAGCCTACGACGCGCTAAATATAAGCCAAATGCGGTTGTCCTTACCGAACTGCAGTGTGCTTAGCAAATGGACTCGTGGCGGCGGCCGCGGTATCTACGCCATGTGGCTGACTGCAGCTTGATGTCAGCTATCGGCCAATAGCAGCCGTCTAAGGGAATGATGGAATAGTGCGTCAGATGACGAAATAGTGTATCTAGAAGAGAGTGAGGACAGAGCTTTCTGTTGAAAAAATAATGTTTGAGAAAAAGGTGACTTCGTGATCCACTTGCGAGCTTCAGACACCACGTACAACAGCAAAACTTGTCTGAGATGGTAACAGCAGCATATGACACCCGCAGACTATGTTATTTCAGTAAGTCTGAGGGGTGGCTCAGGGCCCCTTTAAGTACCCCACTACGGCATCCTTCGTAGCCTACTGTGCGACTTCAGAATGTTAAACCCCACTAGTTCTTATCTTCCAGAAAACTACAAACTAGACTCAGTGTAGGAATGCTGTCCTTACTGACTGCCTCTTTACTTTCGAAGGGGTAGCATGTTATTATAAATACAGGAATGCGTGCGGAAATATTTGGACATAGCAAATGGAATGGAGCACAAAAAAAAAAAACACAATTTGTTCAGATTGAATTGAGAATGTTTTTTAAAATGAGAGCATTGCCTCAACATTTCTTTATTCAACGACAGAGATAATTGCTGCCATGATTGTCGCCTCATTACTGTCTGTGTGAAAGGCAATAACGGGGCAGTCTACAGCGAAATAAACTTGCGCCAACATTTACACTTAATTCATCTGTGGTCTCACCACATTTAGCAGGCGCACATGCAACTTTAGCAGTAAATGTGACTTTTCATTCTAATTAGCATGTTCTTGAAAACTGAAATGCACATGTATTTATTAGAATTAATTGCAGTCCATGGGAGCATCTCCTGTCTAGTTTGCTTTGGGATGTTGTACTGAGTTAGTGGTCAGCTTTTATCACTTTTGGTAGTGTTGATCCCACTTTTTGTGGCTGTGATTTCATCATTTCGTGGTTATGTTTTGTTGAACTTCCATGCTCCTAGCTGCTTCCAAGCTTTGTACATTTGGTGTTGCCAAAATTGGCCCATGGCAGTACTGTTTACAGCTACATTTGGAGCATCCTAAAATATTAACACTTTTGTTGCGCTGTGGTTGTTTGCCTAACATGTTTCAGGCAAATGAGGTTGCTGGAATGCATGAGCAGTGTACTGATGAAGGCACCTTTCAAGGCACAGTGGTCCCCTCCGAGATTGATCAAGCTGCTCAGGCTGCTACTACTGTAAACGACGGCAAGCCAGAAGGTGTCGGAGAAGATGTTGGGAAACCTGCAAAGTCTAATACAGCAACGCCATTAGAAACTGAAAATTCTCTTCCATCAGCCACACAATTGGAAACTGAAACATTGTCTCCAACTCCGGCAGTAAGTTCCATCCCATTTCTTGTCCTTTTGCGCTGGGCTTCGAAATGTGATGATAAAGCTTGCTAGTACACTAGCCCTGTGTTGGTATGTATCGGAGCAGCCTAGCAATATGCACCAGCTGGTGATTAGCGCAAGCACTTCATTGCTTTGTATATCTCTATTGCTGCATTGGTGCCAAATATAATGCTGTTGAAGGGAGCACTCAAGTATTGTAAACAAGCACTGTTGTAAAGTTGACTGAGGTGCAATGAGGAATAATAGTGGTTGTGAAAAGAGGGTATGGTGCCTCTGATAAAGTAAAAAACTGCGCCGAGCAGCAGACAATTGCTGTTCATGAGAATGCTTTCACCCTGAAAGAACTGCACTTGCCCTTACCACAAATGCTTACAGAAAATAAAGAATGGGCAAGATGTGAAAGTACTTGCTAATAATTTTCTGCAGCCATTCATCTGTTACAAATGCCACCATATTGAACAACTGTAAACTTGACCGAACTTCCATACTTGTTGTCCTTGTCAGCAGTGTTAGCCATTGCATGCATGTGAAGTATAGCAATTCTTTTTGTTTTTTCACGAGAAGTTCATGAGAAATATGAGATAAATGGTGAACATTTCACTACTTTGTACTGCATACCAGCATGCACTAGAATGTGTGGGACTGTTTAAAGGCACTTGCATCTGTTATGATAGACTGGATCATTGAAAAAACATGTGCATGTCATTTTATGTGATTGTCTATGGTCACTTGCTTTGCTAATGGTATTGGTACCAGTGGCCAACATTATTATTAGTATTGTAGTTATGCATTTAGCTTAATGGGTATGCATGTGCACTTCCTCTATTTGTGCATGCTGCTGACACAGATGCACAAAAAAAAAGGTGGCTGGGAATAATTTGGTACTGCTATAAAACATTTCTGTGCAGGATTGGTGGTTGAGCGTAAAGTATCATACTGAATCAGCATTCTTGCGTTGAAGAAAACCTAAGGAACAGAACCATGCAAACTTAGTAAGCATCCATCAAGAACGGCATCGGCGGAGATCGAACACCCTAAATGTGTGCAAGAATTCCCAAATGCAATCTCTAGTTAGTGCTGAAGTTGTTGGAGGTTACTCAAGTTTACAGAAATCTTTATGAAGACCACTCGAAACTCTAAAAGCTCTCCCCTGGCTGCTGTGGCGTCCACCTGCTCCAAGGTTCATTGCACCTTTTATAATGATAGTCCTTATGAGTTTGCTACACATTATGCATTAAGAGTTTTAATCACTTTCTACACAAGGTGTACTCACTTCCTGCAAAATTTCACCTCGCTTCGTCTTCTCTCCTACCTGTGGCAATTATTTGAAAATTGCCTGTAGATTCCTGCAACACAAGCATGGGTGAAACATTTGGTACCAAAGTGATGATTCCAAACAGGAAACGACAGGTCAAGGTTTCTCTGGAAGTCCTCTTAACTGCTGTTGCTGTACAACTTCCCAATATTTTTGCCATGTAGCACTGATGATATACTAATCATGCTGCACTGGCTTCCTGGGCTGGAAGTTGTAGAATATCACCGTATGGACAATTCTACAGTAATATAATGTGCAAGTTCTGGTTGCATGCTGCTGCGAGGACTGTGTAAAGGGCAGTTACAGCCTTTTGAATTGACATGTACCAAAGTAGTGTGCAGTTCATTTCATCTTTGTGTGCATAGTCATTGGGCAACAGATCAAGCTCCCATCAGATTAAGCAAACTGTTTAAGACATTGGGACTTCGCATTGCCGTTCACTTATTGTCCTCACTGTAGCACTTTTGGGGTATCATGCATGCATCACTTATTTGATTGCTGTACTTCGCAAACTTGAATCTTCATGATCTCCTCTTTTGCAACACCATGCACTTTGTGCCCCTACCACAGCACACTTTTCATTAGCTTACCAAGCACATTATTGGTGCTGTGGTCCAGCTTGTGAGCCGCTTAGTGCTATGTTTGAAGCAATGAGTGTGTTATGCTTTAGCATGCCCACTTTTTTCTTGGCAATATCCTCTGCACTCCATGCACATGCCTTCGGAAATCTGCAGTCCCACTTCATACTGCATTTTCTCTTTCCCATTGAGGTATATTCACACAACAGAGCAATCAACAGAGCATTTGAGCGGGCAGATGGTGTATCACATGATCATACATCACCCACTCCTGTGGCACTCCCTTGGTACTTGCAAAGTGCTTTGCAATATGTCTGAAAGCCAAATCACTGTTTGAATTTCAGCAAAAAGTACAAAAATGTTGATGGTAAAACGCTTTGGTCTGACGGCAATCATATTCCATCCAGGCCAAGCTGCTCATCGAGTTGAAATGCATGCAAAAAATGCATATCTTACGGTGTTAGCTCAGTGTCCATAAATGAACATGCGCAGTGTTTCAATGCGTTTGCGCTGTCACCTATGCATTGAAGATGTCTGTCCTGTGAACCCAGCTTTAGCTAGGCTTCTCTCTCTTTTTGTCAGCCAGTAGCAACACTGAACACAGCTTATGGGTACTCTGTCCAAATGACTGTTGCCCTTAAATAAAAAAATACAGTCAGTGTAACAAATAGTACAAGAGGTTCTGACAACTGATTTACCTTGGCTGCTGTTGCCAATTGTCTACCTCTGAACTAAATGTGTGTCTTGTTCGCTCTTGTGCTCACTCCTTTTGGATGTTCGTATGGACACTTACAAATGGTGTTGCACTGTTTTGCCTCTCGCAACGTGTAACGGCACAACCACGGGACTGCAATCACAAACTGACAGAAGAGCGTGCTAGTCCTGTTTTTACTGTTTTACTTTTTTGTTTGCACCTGATCTTTAATTCATGATAGACCAACTAGCCGGCTCCAAGGCTCTTCTGGCTTAAGGTGTTGTAAGTGGCAAAAATGTAGATACAACTGTGGTAACAGAAGCCACAAGTTTAAATGGGTTGCCTGCCATTTTATGCTTTCTCAGTAAATGAGGAGCTGTTGCAATTGGCTCCACATAGGAATGCTAGTTGAGGAGAGTTGAAAATAAAATTACCCATGTGTATGGGTGCCCTGAACTTCCAGCTTGACACGACACATGGCGAGACGACTGGTGCTTCACACCCTTCACAATATGGTGCGGAAGCTTTGCCAAGCGCACAAGACACCGTATGCGACACAGTTAAGGACATAAGTGAAGTCCAGCGCTGCAGCGAGAGCAGAGACTGTCTGATGACCACCGAGGAAGCTGCAGTGTTTGATGAAATCGACGACATCTTGAATGATGCCATGGACAGTGAGTGCAGCGAGACAAGTTACAGCTTGGTGCAGCCTGTGCAGCTGCAGCCACCTTTGACTCCACCTCGAGTGAGTGAGGATATTCTGGCATCGCTTTGCTACTTGCAGGAATTTGTCACTCAGCTGTTGCAATGACTCACTCGGGCAAGTCGTTTCTCGAACAGTGCCTAGTAATGTAACAATAAACAAGTAACCAGCTCATTTGGTCATTGAGGTTGACAGCTGGCAGTGGCCCATCTCCTGTCAAGGTTTGAAGGTCTAAAATAGTGGCCAATCAGCTAATGGTGTTTGCAGACCTGACATGTTACATTAGGTTTATGTTTCCACAACCTTGCTGTTTGTAAATTGTAATTGAAACTCCTTTGTTTGCAGATACCTGTACTAAAGAACCTTTGGCATTATCATTTTCCTATGAGACCAGCCATTTAGAACATGATTGACATTACTGAAGTTAAAAACAGGTTTCTCTGACAATAAAAAACAGCGCTAAACAACAGGACGACTGAAGGGACAAATACAACAGCGCTGACTAACAACCAAAAGTGGTTGTTAGTCAGCGCTGTTGTCTGTATCCCTTCACTCGTCCTGTTGTTTAGCACTGTTTTTTATTGCTCGTAATCATGAACCAACCAGCCCAAATGCGCACTCTTTTGCAAGTTTCTCTGATTTAGTATGTTGCAGTGAGTGAGATCACGAAATCTAGTTCAGGTTTGTAAACTTGTGGTGCAGCCTAAAAATCTATCTTTTGTGAGTGAGTTGTGCAAGTGTGCAAACATGGTATCTTGACTTGTCACTGCTGCAGCTGAACAATGGGAGGTGAGATTGCAGCCATGCGGTCAACTTTTGTGATAAGTTTACCTGTTTAGAAAAAAATTGTTGGTTTTGCACAGAGGAGCATGCAAGTAAGGTATGGCATCTTTGCATACATAATGCTAGCTGCACATCCCTTCAAGGCACATAGCTTGCATGCGACTGCTGGACTACTCAGCCTTAAATGAACGAATGCCTTGCACTTCAATTTATTTACTTTCTTGAAGTTTCTTCATGCATCTTATGCACGAAAAAAGTCATGTGAGCACATTTGAGGCGCTGATCTTGTGCATGTAGTACTAAGTGTTATGCATGCTAATATGGTATACTGCATGCCAAGTTTGTGGCTTTGTGGCACCATAAGGAAATTTCATCATTCCAGAGCCTCGAGTGTTTCTAGTGTCATTAAGCAGTTCTAGCAGTGTTCATGTTAAGTTAAGCTTAATGTTTACCAACCTGACATCGTCTCGTATTTGGTTTTTTTTGTCAAATACTTATGCCTAACTTAGTGTTTCTTCTCACTGGCCATGGCAGCGGTAATTGCAAAGCATTGCAGTGGACTGGGCAGTATTGCTTATGTGCGCACGGTTTGTTGCCATGCAATGTTTTTGAAGGTGCACAATGGCTGAAGACAAATTGGCCTTTCGTACGACTTCAGCTTTCTGGAGTTCATAAAAGGCGTATTTATATTACTGACAAATGTCAGCCATGTGCCTTTTCAGGTAGCCTCCATTGATACATCCATGTTTAAGAGCCTTTTGCAGTGTATGAGTAAAATTGTTCAAAGACATTAGTAAGAGCCTGTTGTAAGTGCTATTTATGACTCTTCTTCTATTATCTGTTTGCTGTGACCAGTTGTGTTTCTGGTATAGCGTGGGGAAACATGGGGAAGGTGGGAGGTGGAAATTCAAGGTGATGAGCAAAACGAGAACAAGGTAAAAGCGGGAGCCAATGTTTTGACAAGTGGACTTGTCTTTTTCAAGGCGTGAAAAAGATAGTATGGATACAACTGAGTCATCCTGGATTAAACTTTAAGATAAACTGCTGTAAGTGACATTCCTGGCCCTATGCAAGGAGCTTATCATTTTGGTCCATTTTACATGCCTACGAGCCTAAACGGCTTTGTTGCTTTCTTTTAAGAATTCACATGTAGTCGAGTGCCAGCAGCCCTCAAGTCATCTGATGTCAACACCAAAACCTGCTAGTCCAAAGTCTTCCACAGGCCAGCACACAGCCGGGCTTCCACGCACAATCAGCTCCTTCCGCAAGCAGCAACGTGATGCCACGCCTCAGCACTCCTCTTTTTCCACACCGTCAAAGACTTCAAAAGAAATTGTTGCGGGAGAAGAGGAGCAGTTGTCCCTGGATGACAAACTAAAGGCAAGTTATTCTTGCTCTTTCATTCCTTCAGTTCTTTCTTTTTTAACTTATTCCACGAACTTTCAGCATCCTCCAGTGGCAGTGTATGAGAAGCCTTGGAATATTTATGTATCCAACTTTAGTCTGATGGTATTAGAATTCACTGTGTAACTCGCCACAATAGCTCAGTGGCTCAGCGTGTGGGCCATGGCAGAATTGTTCATCTTCGGCTACTTTTACAGTGTTTGTGACAGTGTGCACATTGTACCGAGCCAAAATGAAGCTACTGCTTGCTGCAACCGCTGCAGACGAAACCGTAGTTGCTGTTGACGCGATCATGGATGGCGACCATGCATTTCCGAAGGCTCGGAGTTAACGCACACACCGAGTCAAAATGAAACTTCTGTTTGCCGCAATTGCTGTGGATGAAACCGTGGTCACAATCGACATGATCATGATGTATGCTGATTATGAAGTTCAAAGGCCCGTGGAGAATGTCGCGCCATCTGTGGTGGTAAATACGATAAAGGATATAAAGGCACAAATAGCACAAAGCATCCTGGCATTCCTGTCGTTCCCCATACAGTTTACACTGATGACTGTGGCTATGAAGACTCTGTCGCTTCATCTCGGATGGATGCTAATGCAGTTTTTGCTAACTTGCATCGTACATTCAAGGCACTCTGCACTTGCCTCGCTCCAAGAGTTATCCGAATTAATTAGTGTGATGCCAAATACATCAAAATTAAGAGTTTGTTGCCATTAAATCATGCGTACACCTGCCGGGAACAGAGGACAAGTCCGAATTATCCAGTTTTCCTCATTATCAAGGGCTGAGTAAACGTGGTTTGAGTACTTTTTGTACTTATATTTAGGTACACATTAAAGAACCTGTGGGAGGTGGTTTGAAAAGGTAGCTGCTGTAGCCACGGTTTATTTAGGCCAGCCAGCAATGGTGCTGTGGGATCTCTGCGAGCAGCAGCTCCCACGCCCTGCTCAGGCCGAGCATGCTAATGTTGTATTCTTGTGCTACATGCCTGCGAGACGTCTTCTTCTTTACCGGCTGTGGAGGTGATAGTTGCACCACTACAGGGCCCCCTCCTAGTGCAAAGCAAGATTGAAACATGTGCAAAAAGTGTGCCTTGTGCGTTGTGACTCAGCAAGCAGAATTCAGGCATATTGGCTCATTTTTGGGGCATGTCGAGAGTTCAGGTCGTTAAGGGGAATAATATTGAAGATGGTGTTGTCGAACGGCACGCAACAGCGGAAGTGGCATCGGTAGTGTCGTTGGTAATAGCAGTGGCAGTCGCTGGTAGTGTTGGGTTCTGCACTCCGAGAGAGATGTACCAGGTAGCATCAGCAGTGTAGGTTATGAGTGAGGCGCAGCCACAGTGATGTCGTAGCATGAAATCACGACCTGCTGCAAGTTCTCATAAATGCCTGGGCCTGCAGAAGTTGAAGCTCCGAAAGAAGACCGTCTGGCAGCTTGCGACTTGTGTGGTGATAGTGCAAGTGTTGGTCGCTCACCTTGTTGACGTAGAAGTGATTCTCTAGCTGAAGAAGCCAGATAGCAAAGCTGCTCCTGCAAAACTTCAGCAGGCCACATGTCCGCAGAAGGTGTGAGCACAGAACATTGGAAAGCTCTCCTGCTGCTGCTTGCGGTGAAATCTTGAATGCCAATAGCATCAGGGTTGCGGTGGTCACTGAAGGCATTGCCAAGGTTGTACTTGTGGTGTCACTGTGCCTGCGAGAGTGAAATTTGCACCTAGTGGCATAACCTCTGAATCAGTGATGAGTGAGGTGCTCCTGAACAGAAAACTTGCAGGAACATCCAAGGAAGAAGATTGGTGGGTTGTAGTGTAGCCGAAAGTGCTTGTATTTGGCCCAGTGAATTCCTTGGAAAGAGTCATTGCCTTTGAAATCGGGAGGAGGCTCACGAACCAAGTAGAGCTTTGGTGCTGGGGCCAGCGCGTGCTGATGATCAGCACGGGTGTAACGCCATGGACGTAGCCGACTTCCAACTGTACGATGCCATCCTCGAACATGGTGCTCCACGTCACCTACTCACAGATCGCGGTCACTACTTCTTATCTCGTGTGGTTGATGATCTACTTCGATCATGTATTACTCATCACAACTTTACCACCTCGTGTCACCCTAAAACCAATGACCTCACCGATTGTCTCAACCGTACACTGACTGATATGCTTTCCATGTACGTTTCTTATGATCACCACGATTGGGACGTTGCCCTTCCATTCGTCGCATTTGCATACAACTCATTGTGTCATGACACTGCCGGCTACTCACCCTTCTATCTTCTCTTTGGCCACCATCCCTTATTACCCTTTGACACCTCGCTCCCTTCTGATCCGGCATCCATGTCCACGACTTCCTATGCGCAAGATGCCATCACGCGTGCGCTAGTCGCGCGCACAGTAGCTGCGCTCGGCTCTCATCATCACAGACTGCACAAAAGTCCCTTTACGATCGTCGACACCGGGATACTGCTTTTCCACCGGGCTCTCTTGTTCTTCTCTGGCTCCCATCTCGTTGTGTCGGCTCTGTGAAAAGTTAATGTCGTGGTACATCGGGCCCTACCACGTGCTCTGCCAGTTGACCCTGTCACCTATGAGATAACTCCCATGGCATGCACTTCATCGATGGTCACACAACGAAGTGATATTGTACATGTTTCCTGCCTCAAGTGTTACAACTGTGCTAACCCATTTTGACCACAACCAGCACTGGGATGGTGCTTCACCGGCCAGGGATAATGTCACGAACAGTGGCGAGGACAAGGATGTTGTAGTGGGGCTGGGTCAGTCTCTCCTGTTGGACTGAAAAAGACCTGCTAAAACCTGTGTGCCCTGTGCAGTCTTGACTAGCCAAGTGCTAGCTGTTTACTGTCGATTAAATACTCCCCGTAACAGTATCTTCACAATTACCGAGAATTGGACCATGCTTCGCTTACGCTCAAGGGCTAACAGGCTGAACCGGGCCGGGCCAGGCTGGGCCCAAATTTTTCAGGCCTGGGCTGGCTACCGGTCAGGTTTGAAACAACCTAGTTGAGCTCAGGCGGGCTGCTGCATAGGCCCGGGCCTGAAAAAACTGCCCATGCAGTGCTCTACTTCAAGTCCTAGGTGGTCAAAATTAATCCGAAGTCCTCCACTATGGTGTACCTCATAATTGTATTATGGTTTTGGTACGTAAAGCCCCAGAATTTTTCTTTATTTCACTGTGTACTTTTCTTCTCATTTCCTTGGACACAGTCCCATCAAACTCAAGCTTTTAGAGAGAAACATTCTTTGCCGTTTACTTTGATTTTCCGGCTGCTGAATGTGTAGGTCCCAATGAAAGTAATGTCAACATTGTACCATTGTTGTCTGATTGGCCAGTACCGGACATTTGCGAAGAAACACTGCATATAAGTGCGACTCGAGGTGGCCTGTGGTGACAGGTGATGCAATTAAGCATGGACATGAGTTCAAACACAAACACGCTGTCATGTCATCATCTTTCTGCCATTTTCACTCTGTTGCTTCACTGCATTATATCGTCGTCAGTCCATCATCATGCCCATCGTTATTGCGATGTCGCCGCAAAGTCACCATGTCATCATGGTTGTTCCATTGTGATCTTGCCTTTGTCATCACAACGTCGTCCTTGCATCATCATTCCATGGTCTGCATTCCAGCTTTATCATCCTATTGTTTTCATGCCATCATCTGAATTTTAGCTCTGTCATTCCCTTTGTCACACTGCCGTCATCAGTCCGTGTCGTCATGCCAATTGTCGCCATTGCATCATCATCATGATATCTTCGTTGTGTCTCAAAAATCGTTCCACTTTGTCACCCCATTGTCGTCATGCCACTTTCTGTGTTCCAGCTTTGTCATTCCATTCGTCACGCTGTTGTATAATCATGCCATTATAGTCATACCATCAGCATGACCTTGTCATCATTCGGTCATCTGTTCGGCCATGTCGGTGTCATGGTCATTCCGATATAATCATTACGTTGTAGTGATTCCAATGTTATGCTGCTATTTGCATGCCATCATTGTCATTCCAAAGTCTATACCATTGTTATCATGCCATCAACATTCCAGCTCTATCATTCCCTTTGTCATACCGTCGCTGTCATATCAGTGGCATTCCAGCATCAGCATCATTACGCCATCGTAATCATACCATCGTTGTCATCCCATTGTCATATTTTGTTGTCGTCATGTAGTTGATGTCATGTCGGTGTGATGTTCCCATCGTCGTCATTCCATTGTTGTGATTCCTTCGTCCTCACTCTGTCATCATGCCATTGTCATTGCATTGTCATCATGTTGTCATTTTGTCTGTGCTGTATTACACTGGAAGACATCTATAGCAAGACCATTTTGGTGTTGCGATTCAAGTGTTGCCATGCTGTTGTGGTCAAACAGTTATTCCATTTTGGTCATTCCTTCGTGGTCATGCTTCGCATATGCATGGTCAACCACAACAAGTTTATGTTAAATGAGGTGTTTTCAAGTGAAAATGTGCTTAACTGGCTTGTAGTCTTTACTTACAGCTGGTCTGCAACTGATTCCCACACTATGTGGAATTGTCCACAGATTCTTACTGTAATAAGCAACTCAATGTATCTCAGATTTTTCTTTCAAACGATAATCTTTTAACCTATGATTACAATTGTATGTAAAATACTTGTATGTAAATAGAGTAAGTGAGCTTGTGATGGCCATTTCTGTGCTAAATTGCACTGGAGAAAGGTATTTTAGAAGGAACGTTTGTATTTGTGTCCCCAATAGATAATGCAATGATCAAGCAGCTCTAGTTTTGCACAGCACAGCACCTGAAATATTGTGAACTATATCGCAAGACCATTGTAGCATGAGGGAATATGACGAACAGTAATTCAAGTGTTTGTACTCTCAGCAGTGCAGCTGTTCTGTTTGCTTCTCTGCTGAACTTTGCCACATAACAGCACTCAGTGAATGACAGGGTGAGTGGTGTGTGGAAGACAGACACACAACTCTGTACTGGAGCCAGAGTTCAAGCTCTATTATGCAGTATCTTTAGTGCACCCAATCGAATAGCACCATATCCTGTAAACTGATACATATTGTGTTATCAACATTCAAAATTATTGTTGTGCCAAATGAAATAATAATGAAAGCCAGTATGAATAACAGGGTCAATGGTTCGTACTGTTAGCACATTTCTAGCTTTTCTTGCCCTGGGTATACGTAATTGCTCTAATGCTTCTTTCTTGCGGGTTTACATTTGCATATGACACATGCAAGCTTTCTTACTGCTTGCCATGTGCATAAACAGTGTGGAAGATATGTGCTTTATTCTTATGCCGGTATCGTTTACCTCTAATGTGATTGCAGGCCTTACAGGATTGTATTCTGGCCCAGCAAACAGTCATAAGCCAGGCCACCCAGGCATTGAACCTCTGCCAAGCGTCGGCAGAGTTCCTTGGCTCTTCTGAGCAGGTTGAAGGAGAGAAACTGCTGCTCATTGCAAGTATGTGTGGACACCAGCTATTCACATATTGCTAGTCGTATAAACATATCAGCTGTTTTAAGCAACACTAAAGGGAAACATTATGCCAAGTTAAATTGGACTGCAGAATCTCTGAGGTCAGTAGCACATAGCTGCACATTATTTCCAAGAAAGCTGGCACAGCACAGAAATCTTGTGCTGATGTGTGGACGACATATCTTGATCCATTTCTTAGACAATCTATTATCTCCGTGAAATACTCCGTATTCAGACGTTGCTAAGCCACCATTCTGTGCAGAACTTGGACTGAGAGACTTTTGGGGCAATAATGTATCAATCTAGTGAGACACATATACTAGGGGTGTGCGAATATAGATTTCGAATAAAATCAAATCTGAGTGACAAACGAAAGCGTGGACCGGGCATCACGTGACTCGATCAGTGCTCCGCGCCGCATGTAGCCATTGTCGCGTGGTGCTGTGTGGGTCAACCGCGGTTGGCACCGATCATAAAGAGCAGGTGCCTTTTCATTGTCAAGGTTGGTGTGATTTGCCAGCTGTCAGATTCTTAAAACTGAAGGGTCACGGCAGGTTCACACAACGATCCCCCCCCCCCCCCCCCTCCATACCTGTCCATCCGCACAAATGTATGCAGCCAGGCTAGGGTGGGAGTCAAGCAGTCAGCACACTAGTCACATGACACTTTTGTGCCAGCCGTGTAATCCAAAGCTAGTCTTGCAATAGGTTGCTCGAAGCTTCAAAACTAATGTGCGTTTATGAACGGCGTTGGGAACGAAAAGCCGCCATAAGGTGTGTTGCAAAGACGGTGGTTGTTCATGAACAACTTTGTTGCCATCTTGTACACTCACTTTCGTTTGCGAGGCAGCTTGTCGGCTTTTCCAAGTGTTGCACAGCTACTGTGAATAAATCCTCGTCGATATGGTAGGAGACCGTAACTTTAGTCGCTGATGCCCGACGAAGCAGTGCTGACTAGGCCTAATAGCTGTTGTAACGGGCTGCAAGCTGTCGCAGATTGCTTGCTGCTATGTTTGTACGGGTGGCTCATAAGTTATTGTTCCTGAGATCACGCGTACAGGTTAGATTGATGGCTGTTGAAATGGCTTTAATTTTATCGCTGCATATCCCACACGATCTTCGCACATGCTTTTGCACATTACGAAATATGCCCTGCTTTTGGTGCTGTTCTATCTGTCCGTGTTGCATTATCGCGTCAATTGGTTCTGTCAACCTGTACAAACCTTCTACTGATAGAGTCGGCCCCAGCTGACTCAGCTCCATCCTGCAGATTGCAGTGTTTGGGTGTTGTGTGTGTGGTCCCCGGAGTGGGCTGACGTCAGAGAGGCGCATTAGGCAAAAGTGCTTGCATTAAGGACCAGAGTCCACGATTGGGTCAGCTGGGGTGAGCTGTCAGCGGTGCATTTGGCACTCCTTTTACAATGAAAAACAGAAAAAACAAATGAAGCACTCGCATGGCATCGAGCACGAGGGGCTCCACGGCGCATATTACATGTGGTACTGCGCGGATCTCTGCACCAAATATGCCAAATATTCTATAAATTGAATATTAGAAAAATAGACTATTAGATATTGTACTCGTGAATCGAAGTATTCGAATGTTCACTGTTTCGGTGATATTTGAGTATTCGCACACCCCTAATATTTACCGTTTAAGGAAACATTTGTCATGTTTACGTATGTTTATTGGATAGATCTTGGCCAAGTATGCTGCAGGGCGTCAATTTCTCAAGAGTGCAACAAATAATTGTTTAGATTACCTTTTGTGCGATCAGCTAAAACATAATGCCGAGGGCAGTGCGACTTTAGACATGAAGCAGACTCTTTTCACTTCACCAAAACCTGATTGGTACATTAAGATTCGGATCATGCATTAAAAATACTGGGTCGCCGAAAGTAACACAGAGTCGACCTGGCTCTGATGTAGCTGACGAACCTAAGAGTCAATGATTAAAATTTTTTTCCAAAGTTCTGTGAATGGCCCCTTTGTTTGCACCTATTTATAAAGCCCAGAAGCGACTGGCCTACATCAACGAAATCCAGCGGCTCAAGGTTGGAGGCGACAACCCGGCAAGCGAGCTTCCCAGGGGGTCCGTGGTGATCAAGAAGATTCGGTTTCCCATCAACAAGGATGCCCTAAAGTCTTCTAGTTAGTGTTCATTCATGCCATTCTCTCTCAAAACATTTCATTGGCACTGGGCTCTTTTTCTGAGCGAGTTGGTATGAAATGCACGAGGAAAGAACTGAGGAGGGAGCACTTGAACGAGCACTGTCACGATCCGCTCTGTCACCTATTTTCTAAGGTGTTCCTTCAGTGGAGTTTGTTGGAGCATGACAACATCCCAAGCCTGCCCAGCTCTTGTGCAGAGGCTGGGCAATCTGAGATTGTTCACGTTGTGGGCGAGCACTGAATTGGCATTCGTATCACTCGCCGTGATTGCTTAGTGGCTATGGTGTTGGGCTGCTAAGTATGAGGTCGCGGGATTGAATCCTGGCCATGGTGGTCGCATTTCACCCGTGTACTTAGATTTAGGTGCACATTAAAGAACCTTAAGTGGTTTAAGTTTCCGCAGTCCCCCGCTGCAGCATGCCTCATAATCAGATGGTGGATTTGGCATGTAAAACGCCATAATTAAATTTTTTAGCATTAGTATTGAGTAGCTGAACTAGATTTGTTGAAATCGGATTTATTTTTGTTTCCCCAAATAGAAGAAACACCCAAATGACAATATCGGCGAGCATTGTCATTGGCCACTGTATGTTATGCCGCAGACAAAGTTTATTATTTATACATGCCTCGCTTCACATTTCAGAGCAGACACTAGATCATGACTAAATCAAATCGTTCATAGTCAGGCTTCAAGCAGCCTTGTGATGAGGCTGCTGAAATATTTTTTGGCTGTTGTGTGTCAAAATCATAGGAACACAGCAGCGTTTTTTTTTACTTCGAGTTGCATCAACACAGTGATAGTTGTAGTAGTCAGCTCATTGTTACACTGAGCTGTGCTCATCTAGCAGGAGACCTGTTGCTCAGTGATGTACATTAGAGGAACAGCAACATACGGCACAATATGGTCAGTCACACTTGCATACCTGCTAACTCCCCCCAATTTACTGCAAAGTTTACAAATTCAAATTCATTCTATGGTTTTATAAATGTGTAGTAGTCAAGTCTTATGAAAAATAAGTTCTCTTTGCTAAAGTTTTGCCTGCTGGTCTAACCATACCCTTGAAAACCTTCCGATTGCAAAAGGACATTAGAGGGGCACCTGTGTCAAGCAAATTCATTCAGAAGAGTTCAGGCAATATTTGCAACAGAAATTTCACTGAAAAAGGCACTGTCATCTAAAAATGCTGTGTTGCTTGTCAGTGCTTATTAAAGTGCATACTATATATCCCCAAAACTGTGTGTTCTCAGGGCAAACCTTAAAGGGCCCCTCGCCATGCCACATAGCAAATTTCGGTTATACACTGGAAGTTGTTACGTGCTATCTAAGGAGTGTTTTACCGCAAAAATTTTTCTAATTGGTTAATTAATAACCGAGATAGAAATATTTCCGTGCCATGAACCCATGATTTTAGGGGGCGAGTGTCACCACCAACATAACACTCTCTCCACTTGCCTCTGTCTTGCCTCCTCAAGTGAAATTCTTTCCCTGTGTTCTCCCATACCGGAGCTAGAGGATTGCGAGACACATACATCACGGGCCCTGCCTTCTTTATTTTTTTCCTTGCTTTATTGCTGCATGGCGTACTTCCACTGATGGCTTCCCGCGTGAACTGTTGTGTTTGCCTCATTTCGCGCAGTGCACGATTTTGCATGCTGTGCATGAGAACACCTAACTAGCAGTATAAGCCAGTGTTACATGAACACTGAGGCAGATGCAAGCGGATCACAGAGTGGGATCGCGTGCTGAAACACAATAGAGCATGACAGTTTTGCCTTCTGCACGTGCGACGACTGCTTGACATAGGAAGAAGCAGAAGTAACAAAAGTACATCTTGCTTGCTATGGTACGAATTAAAATAAAGACACGTTTAGTTTTAAGTTTTATTACTTCTCTAAAGCTTAATTTGTCTATTGAAGCAACAGATCAATCAAATGACTACTGCTGCCTTAAATAATTCTCACTCACATACCACTATGAGCGATGTCGCAGCACTGCCATGTATATGGGCACACTTGTGCGATTGATGTAGACTCTCTGGCTGGGGGTGTGGTGCCTGCAAGAAGGGCAAACGACGTTCGGTTCGCAATTTAGGCCCTCTCTGCGGCGTGTAGGGACGTAATACTTAGCAGATGCAATCATTAGCATGCAGTGAATGCGTTGCGCCTGTCAGCTCAAAATTGTCAGACCTGGTGAGAGGCCCTTTAACAGTGCATGCTATCTCCCCCATCCCTTTCTGATGTGTCTGGGGGATATTTACAAATACTGAAGTTCACAGGCTGGCAGACATGCACTTGACCTGCTACCAAGGGCAGCTGTTGAGTCCTGACCTTGAAGTTCTTTGAGGCCATGGTTGAGCTGTCTCGCAGCTTTGTCCACTACGGTGTTCTTGGACATCGGATTCATACATGGGAGAGTTGCAAACACGTGCGGGTGGTACTGCTGCTGGTGCTGCACTGCAGATCCTAATTTTGTTCTAATTGGTGGCCCCATTTGGCTTCCAATTAGTGCTATTCAGCTTTTTTGTATGCCAAATGGAATTCATTGGATTGTGCACTCCCCTTCCTGAGGCGCTTGTAGTGGAGCTTTAAATTTCATGTTTATTACATGTCAGTGTGGTAGTGACACCACCAACAATATTCTCTGTATTGTCATGACAGAAAACAGCGAGGGGATTCATGAACCCTTATGCACATACATTACGTATTGCCAATTGCATGTTTATCACATCGCTTCTTCTCTGGATCATTGGAACACACTTTTGTTAACCTTTACATGATTGCTTCAGGATGTGTTCCAGTGCTGCCATGGGATTTTAATGTTGAGTCAATGAGCTTGCCTTCAAAGGTCACTGAAGACTAGCTTTTAATGCATTATTGGATTTGCATTAGTATGATAACTCCGTATTCGAAAATGAATGCTTGATTTTGAGGGGAAGTCATGGTTGACGTATCTCACAGGGCAACAAGCTTAGAATGCTGCACACACTGTGCACAAGATGTGAATAGGACACAGTTCTTCTAATACAAGTGCATTGGTGAGTAGCCTAGTAGAATTTGGGTATTAGGAATCATGATGTACTGATGTATGGTTGTAGCACTCGTGTGCTAAAGTATTATGAGCACATCTACTTTTGAAGATTGTGTAACAGTGCGTATTGATTTCAACACCATGTTCATTAATTTCAACGCGCATGGAATAGCAAATATGCAACCTGCCGTGGTTGCTCAGTGGCTATGGTGTTGGGCTGCTGAGCACGAGATCACGGGATCGAATCCCGGCCACGGCGGCCGCATTTCGATGGGGGCGAAATGCGAAAACACCTGTGTACTTAGATTTAGGTGCACGTTAAAAAACCCCAGGTGGTCAAAATTTCCGGAGTCCTCCACTACGGCGTGCCTCATAATCAGAAAGTGGTTTTGGCACGTAAAACCCCATAATTTAATTTTAGCAAATATGCAACTGCAGCAAAGCGTTCATATATTGTGGCAGTTTTACAGGTAAAGGCCAACTGCAACGAAATTTCACTTTGGCCAAATTTGTTATATAAATGCATAGTATATATGTACACCACTGAACCAATCTTGGCAAAGCTGCAGAGCTGGTAAGTGTATAGGATTTTTGCAGCCTTTAAGCAGCATCTAAGCACACAATTTGTATACCTGGTGGTGTTGGTATGATGCAAGTTCCAGCAAGCCGCATCAAAGATTTTTCGGGGCGCCATGGGTGCAGGCCTGTTGGGCTGACTCTCATAGCCACACCTGGAGAACCACAAAGGCCGATTAGAAACATGGCAAAAGGGGCTTGTTGCAGTTTCTATTTGCTGCGCAGCAGGGTTACCTCTGAGATTGTGAAGGTCCTGTCAAGGATGCGTCGCTTCCAATGAGTGATAATGGCGGTGTTTTTTCTAATTTCGGTATTAAAAACGGCTATTATTCCTAGCTTCCTGTGACGCTCCTGCTCACATATGAAACGCCAAACCTATAGGATTTGACAGAGACTCCTTACATCTATATCACAGATATAGATATCGGGAGGTTCTGTCAAGGATGCCAAGGTCCTGTCAAGGATGCGTCCATTCCAACGAGTGATAATTGGCGGTGTTTTTTCTAATTTCGGTATCAAAAACGGCTATTATTCGAATCTTCCTGTGATGTCCTGCTCACATTTAAAATGTCAAACCTATAGGGTTTCACACTCATCTATATCTATATCATCTTAAAGGGCCCCTTACCAGGCCCTATAGCAAATTTTGTTTATATGCTGGAAGTTGTTACGTGTCCTCTAGGGAGCGTTCTGCCGCAAGAATTTTTCAAATCTGCTCATTAATAGCAGAGATAGAAATATTTAAGTGCCGCGAACCCATGATTTCAGCAGGCAGGCTCCACTGCCAAGCAAGATGCTCTCTCCACTCGCCCCGTCTAGCCTTCGCAAGTGAAATTCCTTCCCTGCATTCTCCCATACCAGACCTCAAGGATCATGGACGCATACATCACACGCCCCACCTTCATTTTTTTTCTCCTCGCTTTTTTTTCGGCACTGCGCACTTCCCCTGACGGTGTTGCGCGCAAGCTGATGCAATTGTCTCATTTCGCAGAGCGCACGATTTTTCGCGCTGTGCACAAGGAAACATGACTAGCGGTATAATTCAGTGCTACACGGATACTGAGGCAGAACAAGTGGATCGCACAGCATGATCACATGCTGGAACATGGTAGAAAATGGCACAGTTTTGGTACCTGCGCATGTGACCGCACGATCGTGGGAACAAGCAGACAAAGCGGAAGTACATTTCTCTTGCTTCGGTGCAAAGTAAAACATAAAACACACAGACTTTCCGTTTGTGTTTTATTTCTCTAAACTTCAGTTTGTCAATTCAAGCTACAGATCGCACGGATAACAGATGTCTTCCTGAATATTTCTAAAAGTCATGTGTCGCCACGAGTGACGTCACACTGCAGACACGACTACGTAGCACAGGGGTATGATAACGTCACCGTCCCGCTTGGAGGACGGCGGCCACGAGAAGAAGGAAAAACGGTGTTCGGTTTGAAATTTCATATCTTTCCGCGGCGCGTAGCGATATAATACTTTGCAGACGCGATCGTTATCGCACAATGTATGCTTTGCGCTCATCAGCTCAATATGGCCAGACCTGGGGAGGGGCCCTTTAAACTAGGCTTTTTATTGTGGTCCAAAATTATGTTGCAGTTGGCCTTTAACTAGGCAGTATGGTAATCGAATGTAATAAGTGTTTGAAAAACCTTTTACCATGCTTTGCTGTTGTAATTGACAATTTGTATTCTGCTATATCGTTTTGCCGTTCATTAATCAACCAAATTCCAGATTACAGAATGTCTAACAGTGCTCCTTGAGGATTTTTTCCCCCTCTTTGTAAAGCTGCTAAGGTTATTTACTGAATAGATTGGTTTACTAGCAAACATTGGCTTGCTTGTGTGCAAGTCTGCTGCAGTGCATTCATCAGTGTGTTCGAAATGGTTGTGCAGGTGGCTTTCTGTACCACTTCCTCTGCATGGTTCAATGCCGTGGAAAGGTAAATGCATCTCAGCTCATCTCGAGTGACGCCTTGCTGAGCAGTCAGCAGAGCTGTCTGGAGTTTGACAACGTGATTGAATATACCAACGTGGATGAGGACTTCCAAGTGCAGATCGACTTGTATGGACTCGTACGTACAAGTTTTCCGTTTTCCCGGGGCTCTTGTATAGCAACTCTAAGAAGAATTAGGAGTGCGATCGCAAATTTGTAAAACTGCTAGCAGTTGCAATTTAAAAGCCTGTAGTAGTATATAAGATTTTAGCACACTGCAGTACAATGGCAATTCTAGGGAGTACATTTCCGTATGTAATATGTAGGAATTATCTGTTAAACTTGCTTCAATATCTGTCCATGGCTGTTGACGAAATTTCCGAAGTTTGTGTGATGTGTTGACTTGGCGAAAGTCATGATTTCATGATTTCTTGCTTAAAATTCAACTCTGTGACAAAGCTTCAGAGTTTATTTAGATTTCTGAATCGGCTTACTTCACTCTGCAATTGCATCAACAGCATAAAATAATTTTTCTGCACATTTTGCCACATGGCACTTTATGGTTAAATGCATGCAGGCCTTCATCTTGAAGAAACTGTACAAGTGTTTTGTTGTTAATCACTTGTGTCGATCACTTCGGGCAAAGCAAAGCTTTGCTTGTAGAAAGAGCTGTAAAGAATTGTGTGCAGGTTAAAATAGATATTACCGTATGTGTGATGCTGCCTCTGCTATACATTACAGTCCTTAAGGATGCCTGAAGTGTTCTTATTAAGCACAAGATACTCAGGTAGCTAAAATAAATTTAAAAACTGATTGGTGTAGTACTTAAGCCCATAAATGTCGAAAACCCTCATGCTAGCAATAGTCAATTTCTCTAAAACACATTAGCAATTAGCGGAGCAAGGTTGAAATGCTATCAAAAATCCTTTAATTTTCCAGAAAACTGTCTCTCCTGTTGTACCTCATGACAAGAAGTACCACATAAAAAAGGTGAGTTTGCAACATCTTCCCTCAAATCTATAAGCTTGCTCTTGGTGCTACAACTGTCAATGTTCACATGGTAGCTTTGGGTGATTGTGAACATTTAGTTATGGTACATATTAGTCATTAGTAGCACAATTTAACCCCATTATCTGGGAGACTGTCTAGCTCGGTCAAGTCCAGGCTCTCTCCTTAACAGCAAATTTATGTCAAAAGTTTGTGCAGGACTATGGGATACATACTATAGTGAATCAATGACCTGGCATGAGCTAACGGTACATGCCTTTGATATAGTATTTCGCACAGAAGGAGAAAACTCGTCCATTTTTTTTTTCTGTGGCAAATGCAGGAACTGTTCATCTTATTATGTCCAGATATGTTTTTGGTTCTACATTTAGGGTGGTTTTGAATCAGCTGTATTTTAAGGCCCTCTATTTTAGTTGCAGTTTTCTGTTTTGTTCTGAATGGCATACATACTTGCCACATGTGTTAATCTTTCTGAGCATTTGCATCTTGTGTGTAAAATATGAATATAGCTAAATGGCTTGTCTGGCAAATACTCTTAGTTCTAAACTAATTCCTGTGCACCTTTGAATTTCTAGGAAACAATTAGGATGAAGCTGTCGTCTCGGGGCAAAAAGACTGACAGCATATTTATGACTCCAGGTAAGACTTTTGCTTCACCTTGTGTGCAAAGAGTGTCACTCCTTTCTCATTTGTTTTTGTATCTTCCGTGTTGCAGCGATTATGGACAGCGTTGGCTTCGAAAAGTAGCCCCTCATATCCGCAAGATGGCATGTCAAATTATAGTCAGCAAGGCAATTCTTGTGTGTGCATGTGATGGATGGGGCCTTTCTAAAAAACATGGTTTACATATAAAAGAGCCTTTGCAAATTCTGTTGTGTAAACCACTGCTTCCATTGTGAATTGAGTTTTGCTGGAATCACTCAGTATAATCACATTTGACAGCATATATATATATATATATATATATATATATATATATATATATATATATATATACTACATTTGTCTTAAGTGGTGTGTGTTGACAGCGCTTTAACTGTTTGGTTGCAGAAAATTGATGGTCCGATAACCAACCAGTTGTTTGACGTTCTGCTAAATGTCTGAGGGAGAATTTTTTGGAAGTAAAACTGTACACACTGAACCTCATCTGCTTGTCACTCAGCTGTAAATTGTAGTTGCGAGCTTCTTGAAGCCAAGTTAGGTTCTGTTTGTTTTTTGGTTCTCATTCTAGCATATACAACTTGTAATTTTCTTTCACTGTGACTTGTATGTTTTGCTTAGTTTTCCCACTACACCCGCCGTGGTTGCTCAGTGGCTATGGTGTTGGGTAGCTGAGCACGAGGTCGCGGGATCGAATCCTGGCCGTGGCGGCCACATTTTGATGGGGGTGAAATGCGAAAACACCCGTGTACTTAGATTTAGGTGCATGTTAAAGAACCCCAGGTGGTCAAAATTTCTGGAGTCCACCACTACGGCATGTCTCATAATCAGAAAGTGGTTTTGGCACGTAAAACCCCATAATTTAATTTTTCCCACTGCTGCAAAAGTGCCATATGCAAGATAGAATTTTACAATTGCTACTCACAACAGTTGTGCAACAAAATAAACATGTTTGCCTGATAGAATTCTTTTGAAGTGGTTCTTGTAGCATCAACATTGTAATGCCTTTTTTGGCACATCTGCTCACAAACGTGAACGGTGCTTACCGTTTTTCTCTTGCGGCCACTGTTGTCCTCCCTACAGGAATTTCCAGTCCAGGTGGTCCCAATGCTGTGCGTACCTCATCCTTCCAGAGCCTTGGTTCTTTCGTTCTGAGCACGTCAAACTGTCACCAGAGCGTCTTTGCATTGTCCAAGGTGTGCTGGCATGCATCTGTTTCACTCTTTGTAAAACAACTCGTGAAAAATGACTGAGTAGTCCAAAATCGAAGAGCCAAATTTTGAGTGCTATAGCTCAAACAAAAAGGACTGGGGACTAAGGAATCGACATGCCATGCTATCAGTTTGGAAATGATTATTGGGAAGTTTTATTTGCAGAAACTTGTGCTATTTGCGAGCTTGGTGTATTTGCACTATGTGACTGAGCATGGCGCATAGGGAGCTGCAGTTCAGGTATAGCGATGTCTCCCGAACTGGCAGAGAATGACTTTTCTTTTGTAGACATGAATTTTAAAATTCATGTGCACTTGTGCGTGGCTTGTCGTTTGTGTTAAGTTTCGTGCAATGAAACTGGCCCCTTTGGTGCTGAACATTCAATTGTTCATATAATTAAATACAGCAATTATTTCAAGGGAACATAACTGACAATGTAACACTAGAATTGCTGACAGCAGCAAAGATAGTCAAATACTATAATGTTAACACGCCAGCATGGTGCATTTATACATTACTTGTAAAGTCATGCACACAATGGGAAGCAGTAGCTAAGCAGTAGCTAAGCAGTAGCTAAGCTGGCTGGTTCTTTTTAGAGTACAGTAATGCCTCGTTACAACGAAGTCAGCAGGATGGCGAAAAATTCGTTATAAGCAGTAACTCGATATAAGCGACCATTCGAGAAAAGCTAAAGCAGTTGAGCTTTAATTGCGCCACAACTGCGAAGAAGTCAGAATACAATCTTATTCAGTGAAGCAAAACTTTATTCAGGTGCAAAAAAGGCAGTGAGTTTTGGCCGTTTCAAGTTCTTACTGGGCGCAAGCAACCCCTGCTCTAATTTGACCAAGCATTGCACGAGGCAGTGGTCGCCACCTGTGCATTAAACCTTATTTTGCAGCAAGCATAGGTACTCCCGTGCCTGCACCATAGTTGGCACTTCACATGGCTCTTCGTCCGCCGGCTCTTCGTCCTTGTCAGGGCCACCGACAGTGTCAATTATCTCCGCATCCGTTGCTGGGGCGACCACGGGAGCAGCTGCATCAGCCAATGCGAATTTCTCGAAGTTGCGTTCTACCTCTTGGCCAGCATTTTTATGAATGGCCTTGTAAACATTGCTGCAAGTCCGCTTATCGTCACCGCCTTTTCCCACTTCTTTTATCAGCAGAACTTTCTATTCCAAAGTCAGACACTTTCGCCTGGAGACTGACAAAGCCATTTATCACTGTACACCACAAAAGTACACATGCGGCATGCTAACGAAGCACTCGGAATAACACACAGTCATGTGGCATGCAGCACAGATCCAAATGCACGCGCCGTTGGTGCCAAAGTGACTGAACGCGGTGGGCGATGCAGAAGCTTCAAAATGTTGTCAGGACATCTCGATTACCTCATCAGTGTGTGCTGGTGATGGCGATGGTTGCAATGGTGGGCTTGGCATCGGCATCACTTGTAGTGGAAGAAAGGCGATCTGGGTTGTGGACACTGTGGGAGATATGGGGTTCTCCTCCATACTCTTGGGGACAAAGGAACGACAACACAGTAGTGCAAACAGTCACAAGGGCATTTATTGCACCTTTCATAGATCAATGCCTGCTAGCCGAGTTGCTATCCACAAAACATGCCGATGGGCGCGTGACAAATCTAGAAGTCTGACTCACCGAGCGACCGGATAGCGAGCGAATATGTTCGCCCCATGCTGGATCCCAACGCCTGGTCGTTCGCGCGTGTTGTCACGCGAATGGTGGCACGTTCCAAGGCGGCCACGCGAGACTGTCTCGCAGAAGCATGGATTGGCGCGCGCACGCGGAACGTCCGGCGCACGCGGAACGTCCGGCGCGTGCGCCAGTCCGCCGCTCAAGACCAAGAGCCTTTCTTTCCCGCGCCTAAGTAACCCCGCCGCAGCGCAACACTAGCGCCATCTCTCGCACTGCGCTTCAACCACTCCGACCGCCGCGGGCGCCAGGCCACGCGGCGGGCGAAGCCGCCCTGCAGGAGACGAGCTATGCGGGAAAACTAGATCTCAGGGGAGGCGTGAGAGCCACGCATCCCCACAACACCAAGAAGTAGGAACTGTGGAAGAGCACCCATTGGTGGAAGATTGTGCTTGGGAGGGCAGGCCAGAAGAGGGCAGCTTTGGAGGAGCAGTGACGTCGAAACTGGCAGCGAGGAGGTGAGGAGTTGACATGAAGGCGAGTGAGAGGAGTGACTGGCATCCAAACAGCTTGCTGACTGGAGAGCAAATGAGGAGGGGAAGGAAGCGGCCACTTTATAGGGGGGTTGTGGAGGTCACGGAAGACTACGAGAGTGTCATGCTAGAAAGCGCCGCAAATGCCGTGGCTCAACTGAGGTTGTGTTTGTTGTGCTCAAAAAACTATTAGCCGCTCATTGTGGGTACGCAGCGCGATCGTGAAAACTGAACGGTCTTGCAGGAGGGGCTTTGCATGACCACTCAGCAATTTTTCACGATGTGTACAGCCGTGAAGTTTGCAAAACGAGAGTTTTTCGGCGCCCCGTTGTCAACAACACTGTGCTAATTCTGCGGTTTAAGTGTTGGTGCTTTGTTACGACTTTGTACCGGTGCCACCACTATTACGACTTTGAGGTGGTCCCGTAGCGCTCGTCACCCGTTTCATGACAGAGCGTTGGAAGCGAAGACTCCGAGTCAGGCGTCGGTGAGAATAACAAAAGGGACTTTATACACTATATACAGGTCATTATACAGGACATGATCGGATCGGCACTGGGGCCGAGAGCTCACAGCAAACGCGACTGTTCCCGCACGGCGACGTCCGGCGAAAATGCGTGACACATCTCACTCCAGTCGAGAGCGGCACTGGCTCCCGGTGGGTCGGCAGATCCGGTTTTTCAGGCGGCCGCGTCGCGGCTTTATAATCCCCGAGAAACCATTGTCACTCAAACGGCCCAATACAAAGCCAGCACTCGACGGTCGTCCGAGAGGTCCAACCAGCGACCGCGCTGGCCACCCGGTTCAAAGCTCGCGCGCGCGGTGACCTCCAGGCAAAAAGGAGGTGCGGCGCCGGGCTGTCTGGCACTTGGTTGCACGTTTGGACATGTTGCTCGCCGATACTTCTCCGCAGGACACCGCTGCCTGACGGCTCTTGACTCTCTTGACTTGACGCTCTTGAGCATCTTGACTTGTCAAGGGAGAATTAGGGCGCTGTGCCTTTCGGCGCAGCCCCGGGTTTGTCCAAAGGGCGCTCGCAGGATAAATTCTGCATCTTGTAGATTCGGAATCCGGGCTGGTGGTAATGGCACAACAGCATCCCCGCCCTCAGATAAGGCGCCGGGAAGACGAGCTGCCTCCACGTGGCTCGGATGCCAGGCGCGCACGTTCGTCAGGCTCGTCCAAGTTCACGTCCAGTGTCGGGACGCCAGGTAACTTCACGTGCCCAGGTCCGACTCGCCAGGACAGGAGCTCTGCTCACCGCGTTGTCGCCAAGGCACCTCGACTAGCTCCGCTCGGGTCGTTCCTAAGCCCTTGCTTCTCGCCACTGGTCCCGGTTGGTCGTTCTGCAGCTTGCAAAACCGGCCGGCAAAAGGCAACACCCAACACGAACAAGTGCCCTCTGTCTCCCGTCAAACACCAGACAAGGCCATACTCCAAATCAACCTAACTAAATTGCTATCCCCCTTCTTGCTCCCGCTGCAACAAGAGGCAGGTGTACGATCTGGTACACAAGGCTCAAACAACCAGTTTTCAAATTAACAACACACCAAAATATCAGGAACAATTAATAATCAGCAATAATAATGACAAATAGAATGGTCCCCTTGAAATCACTTGGACCGAAAACACACTGCTGGGGAAGCAAGTGAGGTCATTCCGGTGATATTTTCGCGGAATCAGAAGCTGCTTACATTTGCGACCCTGCTTATCCGTGTAGCGGCGGTGCAATAAGCCACATTCCTCGTAAAATGAAACCCTCTTTTTTTTCACTCCCCGTTTGACGCTCTTCATCAGATCGGCTAGTGAACAGTCTTCCTGTTGCTCGCGAATCAGAGTTTCCCTTTCAACTGCAGCCTGCTCCTGCCAGCTGGCGGCAACCGGAGCGAGTGTGGAGCCCGCGTCGCCTAACTGCGGCATCGCGTCCATATCGCGGCTAGCACTGCACGTGTCACTCCCACTCACTTCCAGGACACTCTCGCCCAGGACGGCCTCCGAGCTCTGCCTCTCCCGTGCCTGCTCTCCACCTAAGTTACCTTGATCGGTCCGTGTGCCGCACCGCTGTTCGCTCACCGACGCAAAGTCAAGTTCCCTCGACAGCGGGCGCGCTTTGGATCGCGTGAGGGCCATGTACGCCACGTCGGCAAAGAATGATTTGCCCTGATCCTTCAGCAGCTGCTCCGAGCTATTTGAGAAGAGGTAGGAAAAGTGCTCCGGGAGGGCGGCAGACACAGCGGCTTCGGTGTTAAGTTTCCCAAACTCTCCTTCAATGATAACCGTTGCGATCGGTAAACAGACACTCTCCTCCTCGGCCACTTGCCGTATCCTAGCGCACTCTCCCGTAAAATCACTCGAGGAGATGAAAGACGGGTGGACAACGTCCATAGTTGCTGCAGAGTCCCGAAGTGCACGGCACTTCTTACCGTTTACCTTAATTTCCTGCACATATGGCTCCAATAGTCGTATGTTTTTGTGAGTTTCCTGTATCGTTGCAAAAGCAATTTTCTCTGGGCAGCTCGCAGCGATGTGCCCTTGCTTTTTGCCATTGTAGCAGGTTAACGGTTTCCGTTTTTCAAAAGAACGCGTCGTATCGTTTCGCTGTTCGGGACCATCGTTATCATTCTGAGATGCATTCTGTCCTTCCATTACAGTTTCTTTGGTAAGGGACTCGTCTTCCCGAAACTCGCGACGCGTGTTTTGCTTCCTTCCGTTCTTCGGGCTTCCCGGAAAACCCATCTCTCCTATCTGCTTTTTCTACGCGCACTGCCTTGCTGTGCAAGCTGCGGCGGGTGTAATACTCTTCCGCTAACTCTGCTGCCTTGTTTAGCTTAACCTCCTTTAGCCTATCTTGCAGCCAGAGCTGGACATCCTCATCAATGCAACGGTAGAACTGCTCCAACGCGATGCATTCGACGATTTGGTCGCGGTCGTCGTAAACCTCTTCGCCCTTCAGCCATTCCACCAGGTCTGCTTTTAGACCAAACGCGAAGTCAACATTCGACTCCTTGCCCTTTTTTGCATACCGGAACCTCTGCCGGAAAGCTTCGGGCGACAATTTGTACTTCCGCAGTAGCGCTTCCTTCACATCACTGTAGCTCTCAAACGCCTTTTTCGATAAGCAAGTTATTACGTCTGATGCCTCCCCAGGAAGCAAGGCTAACAGATTCTGTGCCCAGAGGGATCGCTCAATGCTATTCCGTTCGCACACGTGCTCAAATTTCACGAGGTATTTGGCCATATCCTCTCCGACGACAAAGGGTGGAAGTTGATCGCGTATTCTTGGAACGTTAGAAGTGATACTAGGCGCCGGCGAGCTATTTTGGGTCTCCAACTCTTTCATTTTAAGCTCGTGCTCGCGACGTTCCCTCTCTCTCCTTTCCTCCTTTTCCTCCTCGCGACGCTCCTTTTCTGCCTGCCACACCCGACGTTCCTTTTCTGCCTGCCACTCCCGACGTTGCTTTTCTTTCCTTTCCTCCCTTTCCCGACGTTCATTGATATCCGCCCAGGCCTCTTCGGCTTCCTCAGCCGTTACGTCCCCAGTCCACATGACCTCAAGGATCGCATTCTTTCTTTTGGTTGAGCCCAACTCAATGCCCAACTCCTCACAAATTTGGAGAAGTTCCTTGACCTTGTACTTCTCCATCGTTCACACTGTCCTCCTGCTGTTTACCGTTTTTGAATATACCTGCCGTACGCTACTATAACGCTACTAGTAAGACATCCGCAAGTATTTCACACACTGCCCTGTTTACCCCCTCAGCATCCCCTGGTTTTCAAAACACTCTCACTAGGCTTGAAACACACAGGGTTAACACAATGCAACACCAAATCCTTCCCTAAATTGCTACTATAACCTGTGTCAGTGAAAGTCTGGTGTTTGAGGTAAACTTCAGGCACTCACCGCACCGAGGTAGCCGATGTCTGTCAATCCCGTAGCTGCCATCCACTGTTACGACTTTGCACCGGTGCCACCACTATTATGACTTTGAGGTGGTCCCGTAGCGCTCGTCACCCGTTTCGTGACAGAGCGTTGGTAGCGAAGACTCCGAGTCAGGCGTCGTTGAGAATAACAAAAGGGACTTTATACACTATGTACAGGTCATTATACAGGACATGATCGGATCGGCACTGGGGCCGAGAGCTCACAGCAAACACGACTGTTCCCGCACGGCGACGTCCGGCGAAAACGCGTGACATCTCACTCCAGTCGAGAGCGGCACTGGCTCCCGGTGGGTCGGCGGATCCGGTTTTTCAGGCGGCCGCGTCGCAGCTTTATAATCCCCGAGAAACCATTGTCACTCAAACGGCCCAATACAAAGCCAGCACTCGACGGTCGTCCGAGAGGTCCAACCAGCGACCGCGCTGGCCACCCGGTTCAAAGTTCGCGCGCGCGGTGACCTCCAGGCAAAAAGGAGGTGCGGCGCCGGGCTGTCTGGCACTTGGCTGCACGTTTGGACATGTTGCTCGCCGATACTTCTCCGCAGGACACCGCTGCCTGACGGCTCAGCATCTTGACTTGTCAAGGGAGAATTAGGGCGCTGTGCCTTTCGGCGCAGCCCCGGGTTTGTCCAAAGGGCGCTCGCAGGATAAATTCTGCATCTTGTAGATTCGGAATCCGGGCTGGTGGTAATGGCACAACAGCTTGCATACCGTCGCGTCCGCACATTGACAAATGTCTAGGAACAAATTCAGTGACCCTACCACGCATTTGGACTGTTTGTCTAAAGTCGAATGGCAGAAATCGAGCATGACCAGCTCGAGAAAATCGCCGGAGAAACACCAGCTTGCGTTGACCTGCCATGTTGACAGCCTGACTTGCTGCTGGCAACTTGGATTTTTCATGTTTTTGGCAAGTTATCGGTTGATTTGCACCGCCAAAAGTGCAACAAAGCTAGGGGCAGTGCTTTATTGCGATGCAGGCTGATTATGGTGAGCGGCGAGCAAATTTCTAGACCGGCTTTCCCAAAGTCGTCTTCTTGATTTGTTAATGTAGCTCCTCGCGTTGAACATGGGGACACTTCTTTTGTGCTTTACGGCACGTTTCAGTACGAGAAGTGCTTTTTAGAGCGGTAAAACTTTGCTCATCGAGTGTACCCCATGGAATGCTACGGCACGCGGTGGCCACGGTGGCCACACTCCGATTCGGGTGGAATGCAGATGTGCTCCTGGACCATGCATTGGGTGCCATTAACGAACCACAAGTGGTCAAAATTAATCCAAAGTCCCCCACTATGGTTTGCCTCATAATCATATTGTGGTTTTGGCATGTAAAACCCCAGAATTTAATTATTTTTAGTGAACCCAAAGCCACGGGTGCAATGCCCAGCATCAGTTGTGGAATTCCAATGAACCTGAATCCAAAAAATACCTACATGTGTAGATTTAAATGCATTTTAAAGAGCTGTATGTGGTCAAACTTGCATCTCTCCTGCAGCCTATGTCATAACCATGAAGTTGTATGGCATACAACACCATCAGTTGTTGCTATATTATTGGGATGGTGTTGGGATCACGTGTTCAACATTGCCTATGACAAAAGTGTATTCACCTGGAGCACAGCAAGAGTCGCTGCTTTGCTATTGCAAATAATATTCCTCTCAATATTTACCTCTGGTACCCGTCTATGTTCAGAAAAGTGGTCAAATACCACAAGATTTAACTGCTCTTCACCATACATGTATGTACTGTATATTTTGGTTATGGCAGTCTGCTGTAGTTAGGGTGTCCTAGGTTGATGGTAACAGCCCATGTACCATCAGCACAAATTGAAATGTGAAAAGTTAATAACTGATCAGAATGCCAGTTACGTGTAATAACAAGGAAGCATGGCATGTAATCACTCTGTAACCGGTTTCTGAACGAGTAGTAGTCCTGAGTGATGAGTGCTAATGATGAGACATAATTGATGAGTGCTAAAATCAAACTTTAATGAATTGTCGAGCTCACTAATTATGTCAAGTATATACCAACTAGGCCCCCAGCAAGACCTTTTTTATCCTAGGTGTACATTCTGGAATCTGAATTAAGCCATTATCGCAAGTGAACCTTGAAATGTAACAACACATTTTAGTAGTTTTGGAATTCTTCACATTTAATTTTTGCTGACAGCACCTGTATAGCCAAGTGAAAATATGTGCAGTTGATTTACATATTGAAACTGGGCTCTTCTTTTTCAGGTCCCGGGCTCTTTCTTCATAGAAGGCAAGGCATTCGTGGATTTACACCTGCATGCTGACCATGGATTGGAACACCGGGGCTTCCTGGTGTGTATCTTACGCCATGTCATTATACTAAAGCAATAGAGCTCTAAAATATTTGTGGTAAGCTTTTACTTTTGTGCCTTATCTTATGCTGTTTCTTTGCCAATTTTTATGGGCCTATCATCGCTGTGAAAATGTCGACTCACTCGGTCTGAGTTTAACAATGTAAGCACAAAAAGACTCTGCAATCTTACAAAGTTTTTGACCACAATAACCTGAGGAAGGGGGAATAGGTAAATGACACGATGTAGTAGAAGAAACATGACAAACAGCTGGCCATAGCAATGGGGCCTAGCTTACAGATGCTGCAGACACTACCGATGAAGTGATCATGGCTTGGCAAGGACTTTCGTGGCATTGGCTATGACCAAATCAGTTGGTCGAATGTTGTAACTTGTAATGGTAGCCTGTGTCACAGTAGTTGTCCTTTCCCATAAATTTATCTTGCTACGCAGGTTGCTGCGGGCCATACCTCCTCCAGTGAGTGTTGAACAATGCTATAATGTTAAAGAAGCAAACTATTCTAGTATATCCAAGCTATAAACATTGTAGCACTAGAACAGTTTCAGTAGGCATGCGTGAAGATGTGAAAGTTGCTAGAACTGTCTCTGGTGACCAGGGCTGGCACTATATAGGAAAGGTCAAGGGCATTGTGGTGGAGTGAGAGTAGGCATGGCCATTGCTCTGGTGGTGTTGTGTAGGGAACAATGACAGGGAACATTCAATAGGTGGAGGTGGCGTGAAAAGGTAGCTGCCACGATCACGATTTATAGTAGCAGTCTTCCCATTGTGTGAATGATTCCCTGGAGTGGTGGTTGAACACAAACGTGCACTAGCCGTGCACAAAACATGGCCAAAGCAGTCACAAGCAGCCACAAGGTCATGCTTCGTGGAACAGTTGTATCTTGAGTAGTTGGGGTGTACAGCTTGATCACTGGACATGAAGGCACCACTTGCAGTGGTGATGTTGAGAGAGACATTTATCCAGCTAACTTTGGCACCTGTGACATAGTTGCTGATTCAGTACAAGAACATGTGTGCTGCACTGGCAGAAATCAGCTCACCTGCTGAGTGTTGTCAGAATAAGTGCAAGGCAGTTTTACCAAAATCTGAGGGAGTAAAATTGTGTTGCAGTGGTTGGTTGTCCAGCAAAATTAGATTAACTGGCATCGGCAGGTATGGTGCGCCTGCCGTGAATGGTATGAGCATTGGTAACATTACTATCATTCAAGTGGTGGTCAGGGGGTTTGCATAAGTTTGGGGCTTATGTCTACTACTACTACTACTACTACTAGATCTACTTAGGTAGATTGTCATAGCAGCGAGCTAGCGGAGCGGCTTTGAGCCAAGCACGTCATCTTCAAAAGGGGCTTATTGAGCTGGTGTTGCATTCCTATTGGAGGTAAACATCATTGAAGAACCCTTGTACAATTTGCCTGGAGGTCAACGACTGTGAAATTCTAGCAGTGGCATGCTGGTAGCAGTGTCGAGTGAAGTGGCTCACTCACCCCAATGTGTTGGCACAAACATGCATATCAAGTAAAAATGGCAGCTGGCATGCAGACATAATGTAGAGACTCTGCAGAGATGTCGAAAACTGAGTCGAACTAGCAATTGGCAGTAGTGGGACCAGAAGTGCAGAGCTGGAGTCCTGGAGTGGACAACAACGTAGAAAGCCAGCATGGGCCACTTGAAGGTCATGTGGGCAAGGTCAAAGCATAAGAGGTTAGGAGCAGCACATATGGTAGGCACAAATCATGCTTGTATAATGTGCTGGTTGTGTTGGGTGTTGTAGCTACTCCACTGCAGGAACTTTGAAACAGGTGGATCAGACAGGAGGCTATGGGAAGTCTGTGCAGCATGCCCTGCTAGCCTTTACCCAGGAAGCTAGAAAGCAATGTGTTTCAGCAATGGTTGCCCTGGTTGTTTTTGCACGATCTACACTGCTTGAATTATGGAACTTTAGTAGAACTTAGTCTATCAGTCGAGTGTCAATATAGTGAACATGGTTAGGTAATGAAACATCGTACTATCTCAAAGTATAGATCTAAAATGCTTCTTTCCAATATTAGCATGTAATGAACTTAGGTATAACAAAGGTATATTCCTTTCTCGAGCATGACTCCATTATAATGCGGCTTGACTATAATTGCTTTTACTCCTGTTTGCATGTTAAACTGAAGACCTTGTTTGAGGAAGTGGGTGGCTTCGGTGCTTGGACACGGCTGTGGTGCATGCTCAGGGGAAGCCACCTGGTGCTCTGGAGGTACCCCGAGGATGAAGACAGCAAGGTGAGCGACAAACAAGAGCGCAGCCCATGTGGCAGCGTGACTTACTGCTTTGGCTGGGATGCACTTGTTTAGGTCTTGTCCTGTGCCAGAAATGTCCAGCATAAAAGTGGCACCTAGCGTCTGACAAAAATAAAGTGCCTGAATTTACTTCACATCAATCATTGCTTAGAAAGGAAGCATGGGAGCGCATTATTCTTTTTTTTGTTCTCCTACCTGCTTCTGCGCATCGCATTCCTGCAGGACTTGTGCAGGACTGCATGTACAGCAAGCACTTGCTTGATGTGCTTCAACGTGTGCCATGTGATAGATGTTGCATAAATGGCTGGCTAGGAGAGCTGCCGTACTAGCATGAAACTTGCTGAATTCATTGCAATGGGTTGATACTCTGATAACGAGCTCGCCACTGACAAAATAATTGTGAAACTTGCAGAGTTGTGAAGTTGTTTATTTGGATAAATGTTGGTGCACGTTGCATGGATGCCACACTATGAATGCTGTGTGGCCTTTGCTTTACTGGAGTACTAAATAGAGCTTCTCCTGACAGTTTGCAAGCACCAAATCATTCACATAAGTTTAGAATCTTGTGCAAAACACCAAGTGTTAGTGATAGATTTCACTGCTACATAACATATGCTTGCACAATAAATTTCGAATGCTTGCTTAGTCTATTCCATTCATATAACTCCAATTTTGTTTTCTGAAATTTATCTTGTGAGATATGAATTAATGAAGCCTCACTATAGCTTCAGCAAGAGCAGCTAATACGTGAAGGTGGGAAAGTCTGTGAAGGAGTGAGCAAATTCTTTTTGGTGTCAAATGGTGGAAACCAAACATGAATGTTTTTATCTTCATACAATTTGCATGTTATTTTAGACGTGCTTGACTGAACAGCTTCGCACAAAGCTCGCAGCATTTAAAATTTTCTTGGCTCCTCAAGAGTACTTGGGACAATGTTCTTGCACACATTGGCCTTCTGTAGAAAGCTTTGCTATTACAAGGATGTTCACCAATATGTGAGTCAGTGATACTGGTGCCTTGTTTATAAATTGCTCTTTTGTGTTCACACTGTAGCAAAAATACTGCAGGTAAAATGAAAACTAAAAAGAGAGCTAAATCATATGTCAGTTACTTTTAACTGAATAAATATTCCATGTTGTTCAGGCCACGCAAAGCTTGGTGGACAGTTCCTTGCACTGCGAGGAGAGGCCACAGTGTCTTCTACTATGTTGCTGGCAAGCAACCTTTCGGAATGCAATTATTGTTGTGTATGCTGTACGTTATAAAACTGCAACACTTCAACACTGCTCTTTTCAGAAATTTTTTCATAACTTTCTCCCATAAAATGTGTGATGTCCACAATGACACTGTTACGTTGTGCCCGCTGGTTAATATATGCTACTACTACCAAGGGATCATTTTTAGGTTTTACACAGTTTTGAGTAATTGCCTGCGGCAGATAACGTAATTCTAGTCCTTGAGCTGGATTATTCAAATTATTACTTGCACAAAAAAATCAATACACATGTTCATATCATAAAAAATAATTCCCCAATCATTTATGGCACATATTCCAATTTATAAATTACATCTGGTGAATTTGAAGGCAGTACACAAATAAGCGTTCAGGATGACACCAGTTTCAATATATTCATTGGCCAAATGTGAAACGAAATACATGGGCATACCAGTTACTTCTGTGTTTCAGTGCATAGAAGAGCACTTTGTTAAAAAAAAGGTAAGGGGAACAACAGTGCACTTTTACTGCGAGTTTGATGACAAATATCTCGAAACCTGTGCAATCCTCAAAATTTGTTCCCAAGTGCATACCCCTTGCAAACTCACCTGCTACAATTCATAAGAGAAAAAGGGCTACCGAGCTCCACCTTCAAAGCAAGCAAGCACTGGATTTATCGCTACATGTGCCATGCTGGATTTTCCTAATGCCGCCAAACTTCGTTTTTGCAAAAGCTGCCAGAATCGTTAGAAGAGCTACTTGTGGCTTTCCAGCGCCATGTTATTTCGCTGCGCAAGTCCAAGAACAATTGTCCAGTTACACAATGTCCAATGTCCATTGTCCAGAACAATGTCCAGTTAGGGCAAATCGGCAATGCTGACCAAATGCTGGTTTATCTGGACATGCCATCGCCCCTCATTGTGCATGAAAAGGGCTCTAAACAAGTTCATGTCCGGTCCACTGGCAACGAGAAAACGCAAGTTACCGTCATGTTGTCGTGCACGGCAGACGGATGCAAGCTCCCGCCCTATGTCATCTTCAAGCGCAAGACAGTGCCTAAAGGTGAGGAGCGGCCAAAAAATGTGGTTGTGAGATGCCATGAGAAAGGCTGGATGAACGAGAATCTTGTGCTCGACTGGATAAAGTCAGTCTGGTGTAGGTGGCCCGGAGCACTGTTGCCGTCCCGTCCATCCTCGTGCTGGACGCATTTCGTTGCCATTTGGCGGACTCAGTGAAGAGGCTGTTGTGCGAATCGGGCACTGAACTCGTCGTTATCCCGGGTGGGATGACGTCTCAGCTGCAGCCTTTAAATGTTTGCGTGAGCAAGCCGTTCAAGGATGCGGTCAAGCAGTGTTACACAGATTATATGTGCTCAGGTGAGCCTGCAGTGACGCCGACCGGGCGGCTGAAGTGAGCTTCGCCAGCCACGCTGTGCAAGTGGATTTTGGATGCATGGGCCAGCATACCAGAGGACCTTGTGCGTCACGTATTCAAGAAGTGCGGCTTCTCGAACGCGTTCGATGGGCACAGAGGATGGGTACCTGTATGTCCAACAAGGAACTACCCGAAGAGAGTGCAGCAGAGGAAGACAGCGATTGAAGTGCGGAGTGCAGTATAAATAAATGTTCCCCTCGAGTTTTCCTAACTCATATTATATGCGGATAAAACTTTATTTTCCATTTCGCATCCCAAAAATTTCACCTCGTACTATCGTATTATATGTGGGCTTTTACGGTATAACCTCAATATAATAGTGTGTTTGTATGCAATTTCAATGTAACGAAAAAGAATGTCGAGACAATAAATGGAAACTTCGGCGGACGCAGATGGTTACTTGATAGAATTACAAGTGGCTGCTTGCAAACGCACCTTTCAAACTGCACGCAGCGTGGCAAGAATGACCGCCAAAGTGGAGCCGCATCATGTTCGGTATAAAGTCCAAGTGTGATAAGATCCTATCTTGGCCCGCACACTTCGTGCTTTATGTGCAAGTGAAAATGTGCGAGGGTGAGACAAGAAAGATGGTGGCTTCACGAGTACCGCCTTTCCGCACAAGCAAAGAGGGGGAGGAGAGCTCGCTTGTGGTAATGCGATCAAGAGTGCGCGAAGGGTGGGTGCAAGTTGACATTTCGCGATTTCTGGTGCGCATCTTGGTCGTGGCTGCACATGACTGTAACCGCGGCTGAGTGCGTACGCAGCCGCGCACCTTGGTTTAGAAGTAATCTGCCACATGTGCAAAGAGAGGGCGTGCCGAGACGGCGTGGCATCATGCTAGCTGTCTTCCCGCGCGTTTAGTATAGGAAGTTGCGTAATCTCGAGTTCCAGTGACTCGTTGGAGCTAGAGGCAGACGAAGCATTCGCTCCCCGCTGCCGGCGCTTTTCATGATAGCGTCGTCTCAGTGAGGGCGATGCTATCAACTGCGGGGGCGGAGTGCACACGAAAGCGTGGCTGGCTTGGCTTAATTCGTACCGCCAAGAAGATAATAGTTGACGTACGCGGCATGAAACCGTATCAATCGTCGTCTACTCCCAAATTCATCAAAATAAATTGCTTTCTCATCCAAATTTGCTTTTTTCGATTGCCCGATAATTCAGAAAACTCTGTGGCCCCTTTCCTCGTAAAAAAAATTGATCGGCGACTGTACTTATTTGCATAAAAGGTTGAATTTCAACAAAAAGAAGTTTCGATATAATGAAGTAAATTGCTGATTTTACCTACTTCATTACATCAAGGTTTAAATGTACTACAGTTCTTGTTCACGACTTGGCACCGCAAACACAGTGTGTGCCTTTGTGGCATGTGCTCTCTGGCTGACGGCCCTGGCACTGCAAAACGGCAAACCTTGTATATGTGCACCCCTGTGACACGGGCCAACCACTGACAACAAAAAGTTGGTTTGGAAAGGCGAAGTATTGATTGTGATAACGAATTATTAGACTGCTTTAAGAAGTAAGGTTAGTAGTTTTATGAGATGTATGAACTTGTGTAAACATTGGCTTACTAAAAATTAAGCACAGTGTCGCATGCACACGGGCAAACAGGAATACATCTAACTCGATGACCGCGGACACTCCCTGCCGATACGCTGGTGTGATGAAGAGCATCAGAATTTTCCTCTGTGCTGCCTCTCGCTTCAACTTGAACTAGATGTGCGAGAACACAGTGCACACAACACCATCAGCTATCTCGTGTCGGCTAGCCTTCGAACCCACCGCAGATTACCTTCAAAATAGGTGCCCAGTCGTGCCATACCAAGCCGCGGCCAGAGTAGAAGCAAAAACGCGTGCTCCCCTGCTCCCCCTCCTAGTGTGCGCACATCTCCTTGCCCCCCCCCTGTGTGCTCGAAAAGTCGGCGTGTACTCTCTCTGCCTTCTTCCGTTGTGCACACGAGCAGGCACCGCTGCACCAAGCCACTATGCTTCTTGACATCCTCGCAACATGCTTTCCCTCGCACCTACAACATATGGTGCGCACCACAATCGTATCACACTTGGACTTTATGCAGAGACTTGTGGCAAAGGCTGTTGAAATGAGGATGTTCAAGTCAATATAGAAGGTGCTGTCTTTAGTAGGAATAATCGATGAGGTACCCATTTGAATACATTCGAAAAATGATAAATTCTGGGAAGAGAACCTCGATCTAGAGTTGCTACGATGTGATGAGTAAGCAACGGAAGCTGTCGGGAATTATTTCAAAATCTATGTTGGCAGGAGAAAAAGAAAGGGCATTTGAATGAACGTATGGGACTGAGTTAAAGTACATTACATGCCCTAAAGGTTTGCACGGGATACTGCTAAAAGAAATAAATTGATAATTGAGAGGAGAATGTGTGTTCCTGGATCTACACAGTGACATTACATTCCCAGCCCTCCAATCTGATGGCAGCCCGCTACATTCAGTGGACTGTGGGAAGAGGTATGATGGGAAAACTGAAGAGTAAACTTTTTTGTTTTTCAGAAACGTCAATTAATTTAGCTATTCGCAAAGTTGACTACAATTGCATCTATAGGAAAGAAATCGGAATTACTCAGCTGCAGTGTTACAATGACAGCTGACTGATTAGTCGCACTCAAGTAAACATCATTCACAATAGTACAACCATTTACTGTATTTACTTGATTCTAACATGCCCTCGATTGTAGCGCGCAACCATTTTCCATCACCAAAAAAAAAAGGAATAAAAATAAAAACCTTGATAGTAACACACACCTGTTTTCCATGACCAAAAAAAAAAAGAAAAAGAACACAATACCGTGCATCTCTTGCTTTCATATAGAAATACTATTTTCTCTTATTTGGAAAAAACAGATTTATTCTCTATACACTAAAGTTGCGATAAATAAAAACATAAATAGAAGCGGTGTACCTTGCCGCCAAAATTTTCACTGCGCCGGCACGAGCCGCATGGGGCGATAGGTTATCGCTATCAAATAACTCGTTATCGCTATTAACAGACCAAAGCATTTCATCCTCGGTGCCGTCCATGGCATTCTAAATCCCGCACTTTTTAAAGGCCTTGTTGACCATGGCAGACGGGATCGTGCATCATGCATCTTTCACCCATCCGACGAAGTCCTGCAGAAGAGGCACACTTCATTTTATTGGCAGGTGCGAATTCGTGGCAGCCACTGACAAGCCATTCAGTGTAGAGTGCCCCAATTCTATCTTTCACTGGTTTCTTGAAACAAACATCAAGTGCCTGGAGCTGCGATGTCATGCCGTCAAGGTCGGTGTTGCATGCAGCCAGCTTGTCCTTGATGCAGTGGTCAAGGTGGCACCTGAACGCATTCAGCACAAGCATCCCATGCAGACCCAAACTGCCGCCGGGTCTCTTCCACCAAATGTTATCAATCCAGACAGCGACCAAGTCCGTGGTCATCCAACCTTTTTCATTTGCGTGCACAATTACGCCACTCGAAAACACGAATCCTTTCGGGAGCGTCTTCTGTCTGAAGATAAGATACGGGGGCAGCTTGTGCCCGTCCACAGTGCAACAAAGCATGGCGGTGACTCTAGTTTTTTTGTGGCTGGAAGACAAAACGTGCACTTGCTTCGACCCCTTCTTTTCAACAGTTGTGGTGGCAGGCATGTCAAAGTAGAGCGGCATCTGATCGGCATTTCCAATCTGTCCTAAGTGGTACCTGTTTCTATAGCGCAACTTCAAAACGTACTGCCAAAAACTGCAATTTCTCTTCATATTCTTCGGGCAATTATTGACATATTGCTGTCCGCCTTCGAAGAGAAAAGCCTTTTCTTTTCATAAGATATGATAGCCAGCACCTGCTTGCTTTGAAGTCACTCCGCATTAGCCCTTTCTATAGGGCTAACTGCATCGTCCGTACTTTCAGCAGATCGGTCATCACAGGCTGCTGTGCCACTTGCTGCTCTTGCACGTATTCCGGGAGCAGCTCTTCTATTTCAGCGAAGTGGCCCTGCTTGGTTCCACTGAAACCCTTCCTTGTTGCTTTGCTGGCGAAAATATTCTTCTTCTGTTTGTGCCAGTCCCACATGCAATTTTTGGGAACTCCAAACGCCCGTGATGCGGCCTGATTTCCACCAGTCTCTGTGCATATAACTTTCCTTTTAAATGTAGCATCATGGTGGACTCAGCGCGTCTTCGCAGTCGGCACTAGCATGCTGATTGAATAAACGCAGAAAACGGGAAGACAGGCAGTAGACTACAACATGGAGGTATGCACATGGAGGAAGCTACGGCAGCTAGGCTAGAAGCGCGTACGAGGCGGCCATTTTTCGAATGCCGATGGTGATATGGTAACGGGGATTTAGGGTCGTACTCAATTCTAACGTGCATGCAATTTTTGGTCCCGTTTTATTGAAAAAAGGTGCGGATTAGATTCGAGTAAGTACGGTATCACTGTGCAGCACATGTATAGCATAGTCAACAAGAGAAATGGCATGGTTATTTATGGTTTTAATAATGTTCCAAAACTCTGAAGGCTTGATGGAAAGAGAAGGGAGTGCACTCCCCCAGAAAAATTTGTTAGCGTGTTTGATAGCTATGCGTACGAGCACAAATATCTCGATATGCACATCAACATGCAATGTTGTTGGTGCATATTGCTAAATGAAGTTTTTTTTTCTTCTTTTTTTTTTTACAGTAACCTTTTCAATGCGTTGTTAAACCAAGGTGCCTGTTGTTTGCGTAAAATTTTTTGTAGTGGTATTCCGTTCCACTGTACAAATAAAGATTGTAGGAATGCAGTGGTCAGCTCCTCATTGACTTGCATAATCTGCCTTTTTTGTAATTTGTGAACATCTTTGTTCTTGATGGCTGACATGTGTAACTTGTTATAACGAAATGAATAAAGCTGTAGTCACTTATGCCAGGCATGTGTGAAATTGAGTGTACGAGACCAAGTTCAGTTGTTAAAATGAGATCAAGAATGTTAGCCAATGCAGGACCAATCCTAGTAGGTTAGGAAACAAGTGTAGTGAAGTTAGTCTAAGCACAAAGCAGTGAAAGATGATGTGTAAAGTAATGTCTCAGATACAACTGTGGCATGTCAGGAGCAGATAATTATAGGCAGTATAATATTACCCCGAGAAAAATAATAGTGAGCGCGGGAACTGTGATACTACATTGTTCAGCATGTCATGTAATTTTTCACAGAAATTCAAAGCAGCATTTGGTGGGTGGTAGTATGGGCAAAATAATCTTTTTTTTGTGAGGGTTAAAGAAATACAAATACAAACACAAACACAAATTCCCAACCTTATTTGGTTGCAACCATATGCAGTACAAAACAATTGGCTACGGCAATAAGCACGCTGCCATTATGTACGTCACACCGACCGCAGTGATAAATCATGTAATTTTTTTCACATTCAGAAAGCTCGGAGCTATCAGTTCTTGACAATAACCAGGTTTCAGTAAGTAGAACCACGTTGGTCGAGCGTGCATGTAAAATTCGCAACAGAGCTTCACATTTATTAACAGTGCTTCTGATATTGGCAAATAAAAAAGAATGTCTCTGTGAGTAGTGCAGTTTTTAACTAGGATAATGGCCAATTGGAAGAAACCAGTGTAGAGGCAGTAGATGCATCAGTCATAACAGTATCATTGCCATCATACCTGGTGGTGCCAATCAAATTTCTCATCCTGTATCTCCCTGTTGAGCGTTCTTTTATTTTGTGCGTTTGGATTGATCCTCATACTACAATGCTGTCCTTGGCAGCCCCCCATTGACTCGATAGACCTGCGGCAGTGCATCACCAAGGAGGTGTCACGCCTGCCCCGGACTGAGTGCGCCCGGGCCCACACCTTCGAGCTGGTTGTTGTGGAGCCCCTCAGTAACAGGCACCGTGACACCCTGACCACCACCCGGCATGCCACAGTGGCACTCACGAGGTAGGCGTAGTACCCACTGCCCTTTGGCAAGACTCTTCCTGCACTGCAATACTCTCAACTGCCATGTGAAATTTCAAAAAATTGATGAGAAGTGCAGATTTTTCAAAACAAGCATTCATTTTCCCTTCTTTTTCTAAAATATGTGATACCAGGAATGCCTATAGTGCTATTGCTCTTGTTAAAAAAAAAATAAGGAAAGACATTGGGACATTGTGTAATATTTAGTCATGTCAAAATTGCAAGGTAGTGCAGCCTTTGTCATGACAAGCTAACTTGTCATTGTCGTTAAGGGACCTGATAGTGAAACTGTGATTGCTTAGTTACGCTTAAAAAAAAATTAAAAAATTGTGTTAAGGTTACGATTGTGCAGACTAAAGTATATTGAAGTGGCTTCAAGTGCCAAATTGAACACAGTACAATCTAGCTTGATTAAATGGAAATCAAGAGAAAACTTTTCCATAAAAAAATTTGCTCACTTGTGCAAATTTGTCTGATCACGACCCAGTATACAGTCAGGCTTCTTTGTTATCTTCTTATCCCGCTCTGAGGCATGGTCTTTGGGGCATACAGTGATAGCTACGAGGACATCATCGCTTGAGTACTTTTCTAAACATTGGCATGACCTCCAGAACATGCAACGATACTTCTGCAGAGGCTGTTGCTTTATACTTTTCTGAACACACAAGAAATTTGAACAGCTTGGCCAGCTTTCGCTAAAATGACAGTCTAAATATCACGATGGCTGCCACTTCCCTTTTCGCTAACATTGGCTTGCTGACATTAAAGCTATTGTAGTGGAGTGACTGCATTTCATGCTTCCACTTCATGACTGTTAATTATTGTATACTATTATTCATAGTGTTGAGGTCATAGAACACCTTTAAGGTAGCTTCTGCTACATTGTTGTTCATACACGTAGTAAGCAGAAGTTCCAGATGTCACTTCTTTTCCATTGTGTTTCTCGGAGAGGGAGGCCTCTTGCCGTGCAGTCGGTTTAATTTTATGCAGTGCAGGTCTCTTCACATATTATACTGTTTCAGTCAGCTGCACAACATATTTGGTAAAGTTGAGTGAAGTGCCAGAAAGAAGGGCATTCTTTTGTGGTATTCACACGCTGCACACACTTGCATGCAAATCAATTGACCATTGAGACCTTCTGCATTTGTGAACCACAGTGAAATGTAGCCTTCTTTGTTTAGTAATGCACTTTAACTTGGCATGTACCTATTACTACTTCTGTACAATACTGGCATATGAAAGAGATGTTGGTGGACACACATGAATTGGCCAGAACTTGGGTCACTGCGTTCTATTGACGTGGGCATAATTTTTAGTGCACTGAGTAACTCTGTTCTGCATATGTGGTGCTGTAATAGGTGCCATTGGTAACACAATAATTGCGAACGGTTTTCTTTTTCTTTGGCATTTTAATTAGGTGATTTGTGTAACACAAGAATGTTTCTAACAAGTCAAGGTTGAATGTGCTGCTGCAACATGTCACCACTTCTGTTCTCATCGTAGTCTTTGTTATTATGGTATAATAAGGTAACAGTAATGCATACATCAAGCTAAAACAGTAGTCAGTGACAGGCCTAAAGTGTAGAACAGACCCCCACCCACACACTTACGAAAATGAGTAGCACATCCTCTCCATCCCTATGTAGTCCCACATATAGTGTAGGCACGAAGGAGAGCCTTCCAGGCTTTCAGAAGCAATGAAGACGTCTCAGTCAAATGTGGCGTGCACAAGCAGCCAGTATAGGTAAGTGAAGTCTAACGTTTGATGCAGCCCGTCTGGCTGGGAATACATATTGAAGTGTGAAAAGATTTTCAATTATCTTGGTCAGTGTATCTTTTCAAACTTCAATATATTTAGGAAAGTCTAGGGACAAAGACAGAGCAACCGCACAAGCAATAATAGGGGATGGGGGGGAGGGGGGTATTTGAAATCTTAATAAAATAATTGTCCCAACCTCCCATCTGAAGAACCTTCTTCTCAACTCCCTGGCCGATCTGAGGCGCGGGAACAGGTGTGTGCCACAGCCAAAGTGATGAGTTACTGAATTCCGAGTCGATCTCATGGAGGAAGTAAATAAACTAAGGTGGAGCATCACGTCACGCGGCCAGCCTTTGTAAACCAACCCTTGTGAGGGCCATGCCCATCGCTTTCTCTCTCGAAAAGTCAGCTGATCATGTGACCACGGCAGACTCTACCCAGTGTGCTTAGTTCCTGGTAGGTTTTGGTTGATGTGCACTTGTTTGGGTACTCTGCCAATTACTATAAGCGCATTTTCTCCTGATATACTTGTGCATTGGTTATCTAATGCAGTGAACACATTCAACATCTTTGTTGCAATGTGCTCGTGCGGCAGTCGCACATTGCTGTAGTAGTCATTTTTGGAAGGGCACGTGCTGAGTGTGGCTGGCGCGACAGCAGAAAACATTAAAACTTGCCATGATATGATCATGAGTTGGGACAACTTCTTCTGGCTTTAATTTTAACCCCCAATGCTCCCTCCTTGTTCTTTCCTTCCTCCATGGTCAATCCTTCTCAGACATGAACATCATTTATATCGAACAAACGGTCCCCGCCCTTCCTTTGGATGTGGCAATTCAGCACATCGCAGTGCCTGAGCATGGTAATACTAGTGGATATGAGCATTAGCAGGAGAGGTAGAAGTTGAAGAGAAGTTGAAGGCATCAGTGACTGCTGCATTTATGTCTTTCCTTTACAGGAAACATACATTATTTGACATGTCGCTGCCTGGTGTCGGTAGTCTTCTTAGTACTTGCATATGAAAGGAATTTTGTGGGCTTGGTGCAAAAAGTATCTGTTCAATTCCTTGAATATTGTGCACATTGCAACAGTGTAAGTTATATGGGAGCACTACTAATAAACCTGTGATGGAGTGGTGACATACAAATTGGATTATCTCAGCTTTGTGGTACTGGTACACCTTGTGATAATGATACTACCTTGAGATAGAACAAATTTAATGCCCAGCTTATTGCAGTGACCAGTGAGGCCACCGGTCAAGTATGTCTTGACATACTTTATCTTTTTGCCAGGTGTTGCTGTGACAGTGTGGTTGGAATAATGCTGCTTCAAAAGCACCACTACTGCTGCTGTAGGAATTACAGTAGCGAGCAGGCTGAACTCTGACATTATCTAGTACTTTTATTTTTTTCCAACCTGCTTTGATAGGAAATACTTGCATGTTCCGGAGATTGGCGCTGGTTTGCTGAGGAAAAATCTTGTTTATCTTGCAGGCACCGGCTGTCTGCAGACAGCAAAGATGATCTGAATGCTTGGTGTACAGCCTTCAACCGAGTGCTGAGCTGCATTCGTAAATGGGACCCTGAAGCGTACAAAGCCATGGATGTCAAGCAGTTCGTGTGACTTCTATATTCTTCCAGCATCAGCTTACACAGCTCGTGGTACTACTCCGGATGCGCATATGCAATAATGCCTCAACTGAGTTCTTTTTTTTCTGTTGTGTGTGCTGTATTCAGCGCTTCTGTACATATCCCAGTAACTTTCTTGTCAAGCTATTCACTAGCAATGTTTTAGTGCTTGTACAGTTAGCCAAATTCTTCTCGCTTTTCCATAGATATGTAGCAATAAGATAACTTTTATATAATTGAGTGGCTTTTCTTTACATCGTGTTATCACGTAGTCATATACTATTGTAGGCCTGCAGGAGGACTGTGTTAGTACTGTAGCTGCAACAAAATAGCTTACCACATCATTTTGTGGGTTAAGATTATTGCATCATGCATGGCAAAGTGACTTAAGTACTGAGTGGGCGAGAATGGACCTTTAATTTTGGACAGAATCATATGTGGAAAATGAAAGGCTATGGTAACTAACCACCTGTCTGAAACCAGTTACAGGATCGTTGCTCAAACATAACTGTGCTGAAAATCTACTTCCTTGATCAAGTGCCAAACTGAAGGACCAATTAAAGCAAGCATTTGTCTTTTGTCATTATGTGGTGACTGTCCATTGCCTCTGACATTCTGTGTAACAATACTATAAAGCAAGCTGCAAAGTAACAAGTTTTTTGTGACTCAGCCTTTTCATCTAGGCGTTTGTGCATGCTGTCAATTCTTCAATTCCTTTTGTTGCATAGGCAAAAATATCTGGCTTGTTTCTGCCAGATTCAAAATAAATTCCTACCTAATTAAAGGGTCCCTAAACAGGCTGGGCATCTTTGATAATTTGCAGCCCGCGAGCCAAGAAGACCACCAGCCTTCTCGTCTCGCACTCGTATGCTTGCCCTTGCACCCACAGCAGATCATAAGACGATCAACATATGTGGGTTGCTCATTTTTCTCCCACTTGGACTCCTTGCACTTTGACTCAAGGCAGCATGGCGGCAGCTACAAAAGTGCACCTTGAGTGTTCATATAATTGCTATTGCAATAATTCGCACATGGCCTTTTCCAAGAATTTACAGAGGCAATGTCAGCGAAGGCCCTCTTCGTGTATGGCTACCGTGCACACTGTTCCAGCTGCAGTGCATTGCCATTTGGCAGGTCCATTCTATTTGCCTGCACCACTGTTAACCAGCTCACGGTGGTTCACGAGAAGTTCAGAAATTGTGCAGTTCAATTTCTGCTGCACAGGCACAACATGACACTTGAAATGAATGCCAAGGTACAGATGCAGTGCAGGCGTTAGGTTTTGTCTGCCCAATGTGCACAAAGTGCACAAGTTTGAGTGGTCCTGAACTGCTGGTGTGATTGGCTCCTGAGGTGTAAGTACACCTGTGCCTGCGTAGACACGGCAGACGCACGTAAGCGTGGCTTCAACGATGTGTGCGGCCGTAAGCTGCATCGTCTGCTGCGATGCTGCTTTGCACCTGTGCGCATGCACCAAGTCAGCACCGACAGTAGAGAGGGTGAAGTAACATCTTGTACCAGCCCTGCACCTTTTGAAACGAACAGCAGGGTTTAGAGCACGTCATTGATGCACCAGTGAAATGAATGGCAGAGTGCAGCACCTCGTGAAGGGTCATGCAGGCAATCGAACGTACCTGTCAATTAAGTTCCACACCTGGATGTCTGCAATGCTGGCCTTGCAGTATTGTGCATCTATTTATTCACGCTGGCACTAAGTAGGGCTGGCCATTGACTAAAGATTTCAACTGGAATATTCAGAGTATTCAGTAAATTCCTTGGAATTGTGGATTTCAGTACAAAGCTAAAATAATCAACATACCTCGTAATTTATGTACATAAACATTGCAGCTACCATGTAGCTCTACTTTGTGTTTGTGGACATATCAAGCATATCAGGCTCACTGAGAGCGCAAGTGAGGGTCCAGATGCGGAGGCAATGAAGCTTTTCAACGTCCTCTGGCAGTGGAGATTTCCTCTGCTCAAGTCCTGCCTTTTGCTCTAAAAAGGCAAGTGTATTGTGTTGTATTTTCTTTTTGCGAACTCTAAGGTGGGTGGCACACGGGCATGTTCAGTTCCAGAAGATCCACTGCAATCATTTTAGTTGCAACGTTGAAACCCAAATAGTTCCCGTCCTTGCTTTAGTAAGAGCAAGTGAAGTGAGATGCTGAAGCTGGCCCAATTTTGCTTACCTGACCTCAAGCAATTAATTATGATTAAAGCATTCATTACTTGGAAGATTACTCAATAAATCACTTAGCCATAGCGCTTACTTGATGCTTATTACACGAATGCAGACTGTGACATGGAGATGCAGGGAAGGGCAGAAAGGGCGAATGGTTTGCAAAACTGCTGAGCTGGCTTGTTTATGGGCCACCCAAAGAAGCATCAATGAGCGGTGCCACAGTTATACGATGCGAGTGCACTTGCAGCAACGAAAGGATTGGTTCGGTCGTTCCCTTTGTTGTTGTTGGTTTTTTGGTGGTGGTTCAAACACATACGGTGGTTACAGTTCATGCATCTGCATAAGCCAGAATGAACGCGACAAAGCATTTGTTCGGGTTGCTCGAACATTTGAACATAATACACAATGTACTTCAGCCAGCAAATTTTACGAACTGGTATTGTGAAAATTCGTGTCAGTTGTTATTGCATTGTCTTGATCTAACTATTCTACACATTCTAACAGTCTAAGATCTGTCCAAGTCTAAGCCATGTGCAAGGATGCTAAAATGCTAAAGCAGCATCGACGCAGCACAAGTGGAAAACCTCTCCTATTTATGGTGCAGTGAGATACACTAAAAAAATTACCTTTTGGAGTTTGTCACTAAACAATAATCGTCAATTTTGCGTGCATTTCTTTTCTTTAGCCCTCCTCTGCGCTCGCTGCTTTTGATATGAAAGCGTCAAATAGCCCATTGAACAAATAAGCTGGCAGGGTCAGTAGCAACGAAAAAAAGACTCCTATCTTCCCATTGGCTGCACCGCCTCATCACGAGCGCACCTGTGACGCTGGCTCGTGCTTGCTGGCTCGGGCAGCACATACTGTTGTGGAGTCTGAAGTATCCTCATTGTTGGCGGTCGCAACCTTGGCAGTAGCGAAACGTGGCCGTCCACACCCGTACACTGTAGACGAAGTGAGGGAGCGGAAGAGTACAGCAGAACGAGGGAAGAGGCAGGCATCAGAATCCACCAAATCAACTCTCCCAATACACGGTGGTTGGAACGAGCATCAACACAAGCATAACTTGCAGTGCAAAACTCAAATGACCACTCTGCAGTATTCAATTGGACATTAATGCTTTCGCATTCAGGAGTAAGAAGTGCTTAGGTGTCCTTGGAAGTCTTTTCAAGAATGCTTTGTCACTCTGATACTTGCTTAGCATTTGTGACCTGCTCGAAGGTGCCCAGCATTAACGGAGATGCGCAAGATTACGCTTATTAATGCAATAGCATTAAGGGCCTGGTGTCGCAGAAGCGGTGACGGCGTCTGGCACCAGCGTCCCCGTGAGCGAAAATTACTGTATATATTTGGGTATATGTATATGACATGCGGTACACGCAGCTTATATTGCCACACCATTCTGCCACTAAAGTTGCTTTCACCTTGTCTTACATCCTTGACAAAGTTATTACTCGGAATTTTGAGAACGAGAGCCGCCAAACAAATGTCATGAAAGAAAACGCAGACAGCGCACGCCTTTTATGTTAAATTTTCTCCGACTGAGATATTAAAAGCGCAAAACAATGACAGAAACTTGGAAATGATGTAATTTTTTTTGGTGCAACTGTGCACTACCTCTGGGATTGGCCCACGCGAGAGGCTGCGTTTCTACCAGAAAGCTCGCCTTCGTGCATAGTGTTCGCCGCCAGAGTTTCGCGGTGAACATATGCTGCTTACATAAGTTGCTGTTGCTGGTAAGTGTGAGAAGCAGTCGGGGATCTTTGAATGCTATCGCGTTCCACTCTTAAAGGTGAAGCTTAAGCGTCCTCCAATTTTGTTTGGGAGCAAGATAAGCCCCAAATGGTGCATATCTTTATTAGGGTGTAGTTTCAATTACACCGTACAATTTTTTTGCAGATCCCCACACATTGTGGGAATGGGAGTTGTGCAAAGCATTTTGCAGGCAGCTGGCCATGCAGCCTTGTTTGCAGTTCCACAAAGTGTCGCCAGGTTGACGAATGTGGTTGTGTGAATCCAGTACACTCTAAGAACAGTTACGCCCTTTGGCGTGCCCCTTCTGCTACACAATAATCGTCATCTGCCTTGATGCGTTTCCTTTCTTTAATGCTGCGAGCCCGGAACTTTCCAGTAATGAACGGCACGCGCGTTATCAGTGTAGAACAGTTTACACCCTTTGGAGTGCCCCTTCTGATAACGCGCGTGCTGTTCGTTACTGGAAAGTTCCGGGCTTGCAGCGTTAAAGAAAGGAAACACATCAAGGCAGATGATGATTATTGTTGTGTGGCAGAAGGGGCACGCCAAAGGGTGTAAACTGTTCTTAGAGTGTAGTCTACGCTCGTTACAATGGACCCACATACAACAGACTTTTTGGATATAATGGACCATATTTCAACCTTAGTTTGCTCTGCCTGTTGATCCAACGAAGTTTGCTTTTAACGGATCGGACTACAACTGACTAACGGTTACAGCGAAAGAAATTAGCGGCAATTGTCAAAATCGGGCGTATAAAACGGACTTTTGCCGTGTCAACACGGGCTGGCAACTGACTTGCGAGGGTCAGCCAACGATCGTAACTCTATCTTGCGAGGGAGGGAGGGAGGAAAGCGGGGCAGTAGCGCCCCAGGCACAGGAGGGGGGAGGCGAGGGAAAGGGGGTTCTACTCCAGTGGCTGCTGTTAAAGGGCCCCTCACCAGGCCTGGCCATTTCGAGCTGACAAGCGCAGAGCATACATTGAGCGATAATGATCGTGTCTGCAAAGTATTACATCGCTGCGTGCCGCGGAAAGATTGAAATTTAAAACTGACTGCCGTTTTTCCTTCCCGCGGCCGCTGCGCTCCAAGCCGGACGGTGACGTAGTAGTGCCTCTGCGCCTACGTAGTCGTGTCCGCAGTGTGACGTCACTTGTGGTGACATGCGACTTCAAGAATTATTCAAGACAACATCTGTTATCTGTGCGATCTGTTGCTTGAATTGACGAATTGAAGTTTAGAGAAATAATAAAACGCACAAACGGAATGTCTGCGTGCTTTCTGTTTTACTTCGCACCGAAGCAAGAGAGATGTACTTCCGCTTCGTCTGCTTGTTCTCACGGTCTTGCGGTCACGTGCATAGGTACCGAAGCTAAGCCATTTTCTACCGTGCTCCAGCGTGTGATCATGCTCTGCGATGCGCTTGTTCTGCCTCAGTATTCGTGTAGCACTTATACCACTAGTCATGCTTCCTTGTGCACAGCACACAGCGCGAAACGAGACAGTCGCAACAGTTTGTGTGCAGAAGTGCGCAGCGCCGAAAAAAAAGCGAGGAGAAAAAAATGAAGATGGGGCTTGTGACGTATGTGTCATGCAATCCTCGAGGTCTGGTATGGGAGAACGCTGGAAAAAAATTTCGCTTGTGAAGGCTCGACGGGGCAAGTGGAGAGAGCATCTTGCATGGCAGTGAAGCCCGCCTGCTGAAATCATGGGTTCGCGACACTGAAATATATCTATCTCGGCTATTAATGAGCCGATTTGAGAAATCTTTGTGGCGGAATGTTTCTAGAGGACACGTAACAACTTCCAGCGTGTAACCAAAATTTGCTATGGGGCCTGGTGAGGGACCCTTTAACGGCGCGGCAGTGCGGGTGCCGTATCTTGAACGTGATCAGCGATGTGGACTAGTGCGCTCAGTGCCGGTAGCTTCGTATGTGCTGTATTTTCGGCGTTCATCGCTCGCTGCTGCTGCTGCGTTGCTTAATTTGCTATTGCAATCGATGCTTCGCCTTTCGGGTGAAACTGCTACTTTCTTTTACTTTGGACGGTCGTCACTCGCTTTGCAATAAAGTTAGACATCGCAATGAAAGTTTCGGAAGTGAGGCGTCTCTGATATTGCGAACTTCGGATAAAACTGCCGTTTCTTTTTTTCGGATTATCAGGGTTCGTTGTAATGAGAGTCGACTGTATTTGTGTGTGTGCATGACACAAGTGCAGGGAACCTGAATTAACATGACAGTGTGTGTGTTTGTGACGATAGCAGCAGGACGACGATGGCATGCTTTCTATTAACGACAGAATTCATGTGATTGAGTGGAATGGACGTGCGAGATGGGTAAGAAACCCTAAAGCCAAATACTCGCCGACGGCAGAACGTGGTATCACTTGGAGGACACAGACGGGTGACATCACGGTGAAACTAGCACAGCCTGAAGCCTGTGTCCTTTTGTAGCCATTCGTATGAGTGGCGTGGTGCGTCGCTTACTTTGGCTGAGCCGTGATGACGCTTCCGTAGTGGAAGTAGGTGCCGCGTTGTCGTACTCGAATACTATGTGCACCACGAAAGCTGGCCTCAATGTTTGATTAAGCGTCCTGGTAACCACGAGAAGAGCTGTAAAACGCTCATGGAAGACTTGCTTTCCAATCACTGGAAGCAACCGCCACCCTGTGTGCTGTTGCCGAGGTGCCGGGATCTTTTCACACATGCCATGTGGCTCTAGCGCCAGAATAGGGGGCGAGGGTCTGATTACGATGCTGGAATCGTGATGCACTGACCACGGCACCACAAACACGGGCATATAGACATCAACCCAAGTTAGCAGAGGAGGAGGAGGAGGAGAAACATTTATTAAAAAAAGAAAGACAAGCAGGTGTCTTTCTGCTTGTGCGGGAGGCGCCCTTAGTCCAGGGCTCCTGCGGCTCTTGCTGTCTCCCGGGCCCGCCGCACCAGTTGCTGCTGGTTACGAGAGTCCGAACTAGTCAGCACGGCCTCCCACTGCTCGGGTGTGGGGTTGGGTATTTGCGGGGCCGCCTTCACGTTGGGGCACGCCCATGTGGTGTGATATAGGGAGGCGTAATCATTACAAAGGGGACATTTGTATGAATATAGTGTAGGGTGGATTGCGTGTAGTCTGCTTAAATGTGTGTATATATTGGTTTGTAGTTGTCTCCATGTTACGGTGTCTTCACGTGAGAGGGTCTTGTGTGGAGGTTGTGTGTGTGTGGAAGTTGTGTGGAGGTTGTGCTAACTTGTGTGTCCACAAGTTAGCAGACAACTTGGTCCACTGGGTCGGCATATGTTTTCGTCATGGTAATAATGACATGCCATGCATGCATATGCATGTCATAAATTCGTCATTATTGTTGTGGCATTTACGGTAATCATGTCAGTCCGACAGACATGCTACGACTTGCATTTATGGCATTAATGCTATGACATGCATATTGTGACATGTCATGTCACGCATTCATGTGTCATAACACACATATCCAGAATACATTCAGGTAAAGAAATGCATGTCATGTCATTCAATCCTATGTCATGTCATGATTGTCATGTCAGGTACCTTTTTAAATAAATTATCATTCACATGAATGACGCAAATGTGTCGATGGCATTGTGGCCATTTCTTTACCTGGATATGTATCGGGATATGTATCATGAGACGTGTGCCTGACACTACAAGAATGATGTGACATGCAATTCATGCCATAGATGTCAGTCATGTGATGACATTTAAGTCATATTCGTGTCATCCATTTAAGATATATGATCGAGTATATCGAATTAAAGAAACGATCATGCCAGCGTCATGTCATCAATATTGTTACGCACTATTCCCGCACACTGAAGCACGCATCCTGCCGAGCATGGAAGAATGCGCCAGAAAGACGGTGAAGACGACGATCAGAGTAGCGCTCGTGTTGTTGTTCTGCCATCTAGCCTGCAGCCGTCTCTCTCTCTCTCAATATATTTTGTAAATACAATTTCTTATCGCTTTTGGCTGCTCTCATCCCCGTGGCATCTTGGTGGAGGTGAGGGATATCTACACGATACAACGGAGCTCTGCAGCGGCTGACGCTTGGCTTTCTCCACGATGGTGGAAGAGGGGTCGGTGCCCACCGAGGCGACTGCAACGACAACGGTCGTCCTGGCTCAGCTAAAAGGCCGACCCAGGCACATTCTGGGGGACTGACAATGTCGACATCGAGGACTGGCTACCCCTGTATGAGCGTGCAAGTAAGAATAATCACTGGGATGATACGATCATGTTGGCAAAAATTATTTTACCTTAAAGGAACAGTGAAGGTGTAGTTTAAAAGTAACGAAGACGAAATTGGGAGCTGGGATGCATGAATGGAAACGATGCGTTTCCTATTCGGCAAGTCTGCAGGTAGAAAGGCAGCAGCAAAGAAGGAGCTGGCATCTCGTGTGCAGACAGCGACAGAGTCATACAGGACGTGCTTGCCCTCTGCCACAAAGCCGACGATGGCATGAGGGAGTCTGAGAAAGTGGACCAAATGTTAAAGGGCATAGCAGATGATGCCTTCAAGCTGCTAATCTGCAAACACTGCGACACCGTCGATGCCATCATCCAAGAGTGCAAGCGCTTTGAGGCCGCCAAAAGTCGATGCATTTCCCATCATTTTGCTCAACTTCCGAACACGACAGCAACATGGTCATGCGAAGATGTACCTGAGCCGTCGGCACCGCTCACCGTAGAGCACGTGAAGAAGATCATCCGATGTGAACTTGATGCTGTGTCTCCTGCTTGTACGTGCAGCGGTGCCTGTGATCATAGCTCCGAGATGGTGCCACTAGTCCAAGCTGTCCTTCATCAATACTTTGTTTAGCGCAAAACAACAGACACAAGAAAGACGACAGGACAAGGCACTCACCCAGTCCTGTCGTCTTTCTTGTGTCTGTTGTTTTGCGCTAAACAAAGTATTCATGGATTCGCACCAACTAGCCCGCCAACGCATTGTGCTGTCCTTCATCAAGAGCTCTCCAATGCTGGCCTGGACTCTGTGTGCGCCGCAGCTCCTTACCAGCCGATCGACCGCCGTTCCTCACTTTCGCATGCTTAAGGTCAAAGGCCACCGTTCCGTATTCGAAATCCAGCCGAGTGGAGGACTGCTGATGATCGTCCCATTTGTTTCAACTGCCGTCGTATTGGACACGTGGCCCACCATTGTAACAGCCGGTGGTATTGGTATCAGGCACCCCATGGATACAACCATTGCCCCGACATGGATCATGGCCGATTCTAGCTCTACCGCGAGCCTCCCCAAACCACCAGCGACGACGCTCCATCCATGCCGTATCATCGTTCACCATCCCCACGTGGTCACCAGTCCCGTTCGCCGTTGTCTCGTCACCAATCATCTCGCTCGCCCCAATTTCGTTGCCCTACGTCGCCGATTGAACGATTTCCTAGGGAAAACTCAGTGCAGCAATATCATTTACGTCATGACACAGGTGCCATGACAAGCATGTCATGTCATATCATGCATGTAATTAATATCCTGATCCATAATGAGTTAAACGACCACAACGGAACCATGTCACTCTACCATTTATGTCTTGACATCGAGGTTATGACATCTCATGAATGCTATGTATACATGCATGGCATGCCCCCAGGCGTATTCTGATATGTACCCAGTTGAAGAAACGACATCATGACGTAGGAGGCTAGATAGGTACTCGAAACGCCTGAAGTTCACCAAATTCACTTTGCACCTTTGGGGTTTATCTTTATCCCAGAACACTCGTCTGTCTTGGATGCGTTTCCTTTCTTGAAAACTTCGCGCTCGCTACTTTCCTGTCAAGAATGGATCGAATTGAATTCTGGAGTTTTACATGCCAAAACCACGACTTGAGGATGGGGCACGTCATAATGGGAGACTCGGGATTCATCTGGCCGCTAGGGGATCTTTAAAATGCCTGCAATTCACGGGACACAGGCGATTTTGCAATCCCCCCCCCCCCCCCCCCCCCCCATCGAAATGCGGCCAGCGCGGCCGGAATTGAATCCCACGACCTTGTACTTAGCAGCGCAACACCATGGATAGCCGCAAAGCCACCGCGGCTGGTCTTGTCAAATATGCTGTCGCGCTGATAACGCACGTGCCGTTTATGACCTGGAAGTACCGGGCGCGCAGCGTCAAAGAAAGGAAGGGCACGTAAGATGACAAATATTGTTCACTCTTAAAAAAAAGTTTACAAGCTTCCAGGTTTGTCGCCAAACGATGCCCATCAACGGTCTTGCTTGCGTTTTCTTTCATGAAAACTGGGACTAGCTGTTTCACTGTCAAGAACGCTGCTGTATCATGCTGATAACACGCACACATCTTGTGACCTGGATGAGCTGGAAATATCGGGCACGCAACGTTAAGGAAAGGCATGCAAGACGACCTGTCAAGAATGTTGTCGCGCTGATAGCGCACATGCAGTTTGCGACCTGGAAGTACCGGGCGCGCAGCGTTAAGGAAAGGAAGGGCACGTAGACAATTATTGTTCACTCTAAAAAAATTTTACAACCTTCCAGGCTTTTCGCCAAACTAACCATCATCGGTCTTGCGTTTTCTTTCTTGGAAATTCGGGCTAGCTGTTTCACTGTCAAGAACGCTGCTGTATAATGCTGATAACAGGCACGCATCTTGTGACCTGGATGAGTTGGAAGTACCGGGCGTGCAACGTTAAGGAAAGGCATGCAAGACGACCTGTCAAGAATGTTGTCGCGCTGATAGCGCACATGCAGTTTGCGACCTGGAAGTACCGGGCGCGCAGCGTTAAGGAAAGGAAGGGCACGTAGACAATTATTGTTCACTCTAAAAAAATTTTACAACCTTCCAGGCTTTTCGCCAAACTAACCATCATCGGTCTTGCGTTTTCTTTCTTGGAAATTCGGGCTAGCTGTTTCACTGTCAAGAACGCTGCTGTATAATGCTGATAACACGCACGCATCTTGTGACCTGGATGAGTTGGAAGTACCGGGCGTGCAACGTTAAGGAAAAAAGGCATGCAAGATGACCTGTCGAGAATTCTCTGTTACGCTGATAAGGCGCATGCATGCCGTTTGCGACCTGGAAGTACCGGGCGCGCACGGTTAGAGAAAGGAAAGGTGAGCAAGGTAGATGACGATTACTGATTGGGGACAGATAAGCCCCGAAGAGTGCAAACTTTTTTGATTGTAGACGAAGGAGGCAGCGATAAATTCTGACCTGTAGTGAGCGTCGGCATGCAGCGTATGCCAGTGTTCCACAACCGATGACCACGCTTGTGTGCCAACCCGGCAGCCATAGAGTGCGCTTGCAGCTGACTGTCGAATTACGCCACACTGACGAATTCACCATCCCGCCAGTTCTGATGGCAGAATTGGAGCACACGTATGTACTGTCGCGCGAAAGATTTGTGGCATCTGGAGGTTTAGTTTAGAACGCTGTGGTTTAGGGTGGTTTAGAATGTTTTGTTTTAGAATGCTGTCGCGTTTCTCCGCCCAAATGCGGCGCGGTTGCGAGGCGCATTCGTCGCCGCTGCGCGTCTCTTGTCGAGATGCGCGGTTTCGTTTTGCTGTTTTAAGAAAAGCTCTTAAAATGCTGTTAGAGGACAGAAAACAATAAATATTTTGAGGTTTCACGTGCCAAAACTACGATCTGATCATGAGACCGGCTGTCTACAGCTTCGCGCTTAGATAGATTCCCGCTGTGCGTGGGATCTGCATGATATTGGAGCGGACGGTCTCATCTAGGCTCCGTGGAGTAAACGGGTGGAGAAGGAGCGCAGGTGTGCCGCCCTTGTCGGGCCACCGTTGTCACGCTGTCGTCCTGCTGCCATCGTCGCGCCCTTGTCGTCATTGCCGTTATACGCTGTCATGCCGCCTGCATAAACAAGTCGAGGATTTATTATCAAACACCTGTATCGCAATCGCGATAGCGCGCTTTGACCACCGAAGACCTCTAACAGAGGAATTTTTTTTAAATGCCGCCATCACATGGGGGGGGGGGGGGGGGGGTCATCGCAGCAGAGGGTGACGAGGGCACTGTTGCAGTTTTTAAAGGCAACAGAATTAGACAAGCGACTGGAGCGTGAACAGATGTTTATAGTGCTGCAAGTGCTACTGTGCTGTGCGGTGACAGTATGCGGGGACAGTGATCGACTGTGATTGTATGTCTGTGCTCCTTTCTTTCTTTATCTCTACTTTGTTATCACTTTACCTCCCCCTCCCCTCTCTCCCCAACGTAATGTAGCAAACCGGATCTTCCCCTCTGGTTAACCTCCCTGCCTTTCCCCTTTCCTCTCTCTCTCTCTCTCTTGACAATCATCTGGTTTCTGCAACGATTTTTGGTGTGACCTGTGATTGCATCGTTGCCGACACGTTATATGTGCCACAGGTAAGCGGAACGTAAATAGGGTATCCCAGCTAATGTTAGCCAAGCTGTTGAGAGATAAAAAAATTAAAATTTGTGATTTTATGTGCCAAAACTACAATGTGATTATGAAGAACGCCGTAGTGGAGGACTCGGGATTAATTTTGACCACCTGTGGTTCTTTAACGTGCACCCAATCCACGGGTGTTTTCATTTTTTGCCAAAATGTTAAGGGCGTGACTTCGGCGACAAAATTTCAGTTAGGATATTGTTATTAAGGAAAAATGGTAATGTGTGTCCTCGTGGTACCAGTTTTCAATAAATCAATGATACATTTCTTTTGTATGGCATAAAAGCGGTTCAAATTGCTCTTTCTTGCGGTGCTCCAAACCAGAATGCAGTATTGGGGGCGAGGACTTACGGAGTCGCCATCTGTCGGAAGCGCCTTCCTCGCGTAGTATGAGGGATCACGCGGCGCGCTCCTCATAGGTTTCGCTTACGGCGCTCAATAAAAACACCACGTGGCAGCCCTCCTGGACATTTATGTAAGTAATCTCAAAACGAAGGAAGTTTTTGACTGTGGGTACAATAATCTTGGGCAAATTGAAAGCACAGAATCGTTTACAGACGCTATCTCTTTACCGAATACGTACAGTGAACGCCACTGCGCGCGGTCGTCGCCACGGATTTGATTGATTGATTGAAAACTTTATTATTTCACCGAGCTGGGGTGCCCGCCTCTTAACCCAGACGTAGGAAGGGGGGTGGGGAGGGGGAGTACGAAGCAGTCCCCACGCGTTGAGGACGGTGAGTCTTCACGGCCTCAACGGCCAGGCGGATTGCTCGACGCTGGTCGTCTTCAACCTCGCTCTGGAGCAAGGCCTTTCAGGCTTCTCTACTGTCAATGTTTTCTTTGGCCCCTGGGGATCCAGCGCACTCCCATATTATATTGTCTAGCGTACCTTTTTGCTTGCAAATTTTGCAGAGGGCATCGTTATAGTCCCTCGTCTGTGTTAAGTAGATCCCGAACCGGCTTCTTGAGTGAAATGTAGGCAAACGCTGAGAGTATACTATGTTAAATTTGTTCTTATAGTGGGTTGTCTGTATAACCAAATGGAGCATAACAGAATGAAGCCTCAATGCAGCGATCGCACGGGTTCGCAGCGACCGAGTGCGCGTCTGCATGCATGTCCGCGCACAATGTTTTGCTTTCGCTGTGAGCGCGTTTTCGCACCGTGCCGTGAGTTTTAGGCAGCAGCAGCATATCAGCATTTGACAGTACACTAGCAAACATTGTTGCGTGTACGCTATTAGAACTGTTCAAAAATAATTTCGTTATAGAGACTCCGACGCCTACGGCGACTGTGATGTGCCGTGCGACGATTCAATCTTATTTTTTTTTGTCTTCTAAATTGTTGGACATTTCAATATTATTTCTCAAGTTGCGTCGCACTGTATGTTTATCGGTCTTCTCAGCGTGCGATTTCCCTCTGCTTATTTTTCGTAATCCAGTGCATTAATTAATAACACAAACATGACCATATGCCAAGCCTTTTTTTAATGTGCGTCTTGCCGTTCCCTTTCCGTTCCAGTGAACTTGTAGTATCTAGCATCAACAAGTTCATAGACCAAACTGTCATGACATTAGCCGGGCAGCAGGTGCGGGCGAGCGTCTCAGTACGCGTTTTCTGCTACTCACCGAATATCGCAGTCCCGGCTCCGTAGCAGAAATCTCCTGTGCTTGCTGCATACCCGAGTTGCAGCCGATGGCTGCCCGCCAGTTCTAAGTTTCGGGAGCCAAGCTTCGCGCAGCTCCCTGTCCTGCGGCTACGTGTGACTAAGGCTAACACCGGGCTGCGTTGCGTACGTCTGGCACTGCGGCACCGAGCAGTAGCCTACCATGCAGCACGCCTCCAAAGGCATACGCTACCTATTATAGCACTTTCAAATGTTGTCAAGCAGATATCCAAGGCGGTAAAGCCTCACCAATTAATCAGAACCGCAGCACAGCTGGGACTTCAAACTTTTGTTTTCAGCTCGCTTCGGCGCTTCTGAAGCAGCCGACGCGGCCGCTGTGTCCACGCGATCCCTCATGTCACGTCACGCCGACGGTGGCGCCAGCTTTTCCAGTGGTGCTCGAGCTCGCCTCCAATAATGTAGACACGAGAAGTAAGATTAACGAGCAATAAAGGTGACGCTTAAACAACGATGGTATAATATCGCATTCTCCTAAGCATGCCTGCTATTTATGATGAGTCACAACATAAAGCGGTGATAATATTGTACCCAATACAATTGTTCGTGGAAACGAATTCCTCAGAACTTCTGTGACGACACCCGACTCGAAGGCTTGCCCTCCAACACTGTTTCGCAAGAGCTGTTACTTTATTTCTTTTTTAGCAACACTGACGCGACATTGCGCGATTCATGGCGACAGCGAGAGCTGTCGATCCCTTCACGCGCTTCTCGGTACGCGCGCGCGTCGTCGCCACACCTCGATCGGTCACCGGGCCAAAAGCTGTGAGCGCGCGCGGCAACGCGCGCGCTCACAGCAGCTGCCGCCGCCGAGCTGTGAGTCGCAGTCGTGACGCACTGTGGATAATGGACAAAACAAGAAAAAAAAAAAAAAAAAACTGGAGGACGCCTAATCTGAACGTGATAAATTTCAAAGATCCCCGACTGCTTTTCACGTTTCCCGGCAACCGCCGCTTTCTTGCGGATGCGTGGAGCCGAGCGCGATGGTGGTGTTGCAAGGAACCGAGGGGGCCGCGCCGCTCGGAGGAGTGGTTTGTTTTTGAGTTTTCGCGTAAGAGAATTATGTTTTTCTGGTATATTCAAATTAAACTCCGACGCTATCATGTCTGTAGGTTGTGTTTAGATCATACTTTACGATTTTTCTGGCGTACTTTCCTTTGATGAATTCAATTAGTTCCGTAACGCCTTGCGCCACGCGGAGGGCCGCAATGGATATGGTATGGAATGACTTTTCACTGAGCGACTTATTCTATGGAGCGACGTCCGACGCCGACGTCGGGTTGTTCGTGACACAAGCGCTGTCGCGTTGAGACCTGCAAAGCTCCGTTTACTTCTTTGAGCTCGCCGTACTGGATGTTTTCCCGTGGCCTCAAGATTGTTAGGTTGATTGGCCGTGCCTCCGTGAAATGGAAGAATTCTGCTGTGTACTCTGTACTACGCGAAGTGTCGCGCGGTAGGAGTTGTTAGGATGTTCAGCTGTAGGAGTGGCAAGAGACGAAAGGATGCTGACGAACGTTTCAACGCTTTGACCAAACACGAGAATGAAGAGGGATATTCTAATTGAAATGAAATGAAAGAGGAAGAAATAGGAGTAATGAAACAACACGCATTGTTAGGATGTTCAGCTGTAGGAGTGGCAAGAGACGAAAGGATGCTGACGAACGTTTCAACGCTTTGACCAAACAACACGAGGATGAAGAGGCATATTCTAATTGAAATGAAATGAAAGAGGAAGAAATAGGAGTAATGAAACAACACGCGCGAAAACATGGCAAGGACATAGCCACTTTTCAAGGCTGTTTTTACCGACTCGCATGTTACGAACATGAAACATTCATTTTATGTTTCATTCAATACTGTGTTTGGATGTTGAAAGCAAGTCTCGGTGTACGTGCAGAATGTAACTGTTTCCTCGTGTTCGTTACAGTAAAGACCATGAAGAAGCGTCAGATTGCACGGACGCTGACGGTGAGAGTCTGATTAAATTGCTTCCATACAATTCCGAAGGCATCTGACTTTATATCCTAGATAAATATTTTACGTAATCTCTCCGCAGTTAATTTCCAACAGGATTGAAGGCAATACCCATTATAATGTATCCGATGTCTCCAGAGATTGCATATATATATATATATATATATATATATATATATATATATATATATATATATAGAAAAGTGTGAGCGGACAACAGAACTTCGCCTGCTCCGCAGTCTACAGCCGCACAACACTCTCGAGAAAAGTCCATGCTAAGGATAACGGCGTGCGTGGAATGAGCAAATACTGCAAATTCTGCCTTGAAGGCCTTGCCAGCGACACACACAGAAATGGTGCATACACCGACTCACTGCCCGAAAGGTTTGTTCCAATAAAACAACTTTACGGCCGAGTCGTTCCTTGAACACTAAACTCATCACGGAAACAGTTGCTCCGGTGTCTATCAAAGCCATTGTGGGAACATCGTCAACAAGCACTTGAACCTTGCTTTGAAGCATCGAAACTGGTGAAGGCATGTTTGTGCGCAATGTGGTACATTCAGCCACCTCGCCTTCATCGGCCGCGCAGGCTAGTTTCCCGGTGGCGGAGATGAAAGCCGCGGCCGGGGCCGTGGGGATGGTGGCCGTTGCTAGCGCGTAGTAGGCGGCGACAGGCTTCGCACAGAGGCGGGAGAGTCACTATGGACGTCCTGCCGGTACACGGGCTGCTGGGCAGTTGGATGCGAAGGCCAGTAGGCGTAATCGAGCCGTTGGCTTCTCCGTGGGAATACCGCAGATCGTTCGGGACATGTCGTATACGTGGGCGACGTCGCGTAGGGCAGAACCGGGCGATGTGTCCACAAACACCGCACTGGTAGCGCACGGGGCGTCCACGCGGAATACCAAAAGTCGCGGTATTGTGAGTGTACTCGGCACACTGTTCCCGCTCGGGAACGAAAGGAGACGGTCGGCTGTTGTAACTGTCACGGGGCGCATAAGGCGGCTCGACGTTAGAGGCCATCGGTAGCGGAGCCCTCAGCCGAGGCCCGCGGTTGGAGTAGCTGCGCTCGTCGAAACTTGCAGCGTTGATAGTTGTGGATGGTACACATCACACTGCGTGTATCTAGCTGGTACAGGAACATGAGCGTGCCGACGTAGTTCCTCGCGTACGAGGAGACGAATGGTGGAGGAAAGGTCAGCAGGTGGTGAATCATGGCATGGCGTCACGACGGGTGGCAACCGTCGTGACGTTGGCCAGACGTCCGAAATTCGAAGTGATGCAACGTGTTTTAAGGGCCTCGAAGGTGCGACAGTGATTAATGACGCCACCCACTGATTGCAGACTCCTCGCCGATGAGGAAGTGATGAAGATCCTTGCCAATACCTTTGAGAATATGGCCCACCTTGTCTTCCGCCTGTGGGTGTCCACCGACTTGCACAACTTCAGCATCTCTTCAGTGTACGTGTACGCTCTGCAAGTCTCCCCGGTGAGCTCTCTGCGATATATATATATATAAGAAGCCAACAAACAGTCACCAAGGGCAGCATATAGGGGAGACAGCATCATAGACCCTGGGGACCAGCCCAAAAGCTCGGGCGGATAGTGCAATTCTTTCGCCCCACACAGAAAGTAGGGCACCAGACCAGACTCCTGTAGATTCAGGGATATCTCGAGAGAAGTAGTGAATACAGGGTGTAACGGGGACCGCTTAAGTGCGCGGCTCCGTTATATAGCAGCAGTATTGTATGCTTACAGTGGCACAAGGAACAGTATAAACAATATAAACTGAGCCAGTCGGTATATCCTGTATAGTGCGTATCCAACAGTACATCCTGCGTGTATATTCATGCACGTGATAATAAACTTTAGCCGGAAGTCAGCGCCCCGTCCCCGTGTACGTGTTTTGCTGGCTCTGTTCGACCACAGTGAATTGCACAAGGACAGAACTGCAAAAATACAGCCGCGTTCACAAACAAACCCTTGTGGCCAGGCACCGAAATTAAATGAACACACTGCAAATTAGCAAGGACTAACGAATAGCCGTAACGCACAGGAGTCACTATAGACACGGAAATAGCGTATACAGATTAGGCACCTAATGGTAACAGGTGTAGTAATTGAAGGACCTAAATTATACGCAGGTCTATGGAGCTGCTGCAGGCACAAAATTCGACAACCAGAACGAGAGAGACTAGTCAGGATGCGGGACAATAGATGCCAGGGCTGGACCTTCCTTGACACTGCGACGCGTCAGTTGCAGTGACGACGCGTTTCGCGAAAACGTCATTAGATCAATATTAAAACAATCGATTTACCCGCCGCAGTGATTCAATGGCCGTAGCGTTGTGATGCTGAGCATGCGGTCGTGGGGTTCGATTCCTCGCTGCGGCGCCTGCATTATACGATGGGGGCGGTATGCACGATGTTAAGCCACACACTTTAAACTTTGCCCACGCATTGCCCCTTACATGCCGGGAACTCTCTCCAGATTTAAACTCTGTATATCATTTAGTTTCCCATAGGACACCGGAAAAACATGCCCATTATTCGGTTGCATTAATTAACGCTTTCGCTCGCTCGTATTAATTAGTAATTTATTACAAAGCGTATAATCTAACCCACGCACTTAAGCTTTCTGCCCGCAGGCCTGCCGTGTAAGATGCCCCAATTTCTCCTAAAAAATTAAATTTGGTGCATCGCTTAGTTTTTCGACACCGGGAAACCATGCATCTAGCGATTGTAAAACGCTTTCGAGCGCTCGCAATGGTAAATTTCTCCAAAGCCCCCCCCCCCCCCCCCCCCCGCTATCTGACCCTCTCACGCTTTACCACTTTGTCCGCACGTCACCCTCAAGCGCCCTACGCATACGCGTGACCTCGTCCACCCCGTTCCGCGCGCGCACCCGCTTTGAACGGCCGACTGGTCCACGCATTCCATGGCGAATTTCGACGGTGCGCGCACGAACCGACGCAGGATGTCCCGGTGCGTGCCGTGTAGATTCTCACGAAGGCGCGCGCTAGACGTACTACGCGCGTTCACGCGGACGGAAACGTGCAAAATGCACGCCTGCCTCGAGGGAGAACGAGAACCCGCTGCTATCAAGACGATCTCGCCCATCGCGTATATAGCTCTTGTTCGTGTCCGGCGGCGAACGACTAAACCGGGCTATCAAAGTGTACCCGTGAGGAGCGCAGCTGTTTGTGTCGGTATTTTTTTTTTCCTCTTCTTTTTGTTAGCACCGCCGGTCTGGCCGCTCGCGCGAGTAATAGCGTGGGTAATGTCCGCTCAAGTTGCCGTAGCAACTACGCGCCTGCTCCCCATGTGTGCTCCCTCTCGGTAACAACTGTGCAACACTGCCTTCTGTATCGCATTGGCTACATACTCGTATAGAATACTCAGTGCCGCTCGCGCATCAGCGGCATGTTTGTCAACAAAGAGGCGCTTGGGCGCATACAGCATAAAAAAATGAACGCCACCACCAGCACCACCACCACCACCACCACCTCCACTACCAACAACAACAACAACAACAACAACAACAACACATGTATATGATGCGTGTACTAACTATATCAAGGTGCAACGAATAAGAGCGGGCAAAAGTGTTTCATCGCTCTCTACATCTAGCCTGCTGTACTAGAATTACTGTCTAGATTATACTCGAAGGCATCGCCGCTCCGCTTCTGCGACTCCGCACAGGGCAGCTATATAAATGACGTTCCCCATATAGATAGCTAATTACATAGCCAGCGACCCAACAGCCGACAGAGCCGGAAAATTGGGAATTGCCTATACGCGCGGCGAAGCATCCTTGCGCGTTCAGCGACTGATTGAAGCTGACAACGAGTGCCTATAGTTTTCGCCATGCTGCACCGCATTAGCGAGGCAGCCTAGCTGCCCCCGACCATTGAGCCATAACGGCGGCTCCGGAGATAGCTCGGCGGTGAGGTCCCCGCTTCGGGAGGAAGCGGCGCACATCCTTCCTCGATGGCCTCGCAGCCTCTGTGCGGGCCAGCCGGTGCGACTACTGACTTCCTTTCCGCGGTGCGTGTAGCACTGACCCAGAGAGGGAGTCGCGCGCCCGAAATGACGACGATCGCGGCAGGTCGTCTTCTCCTTTCTGTGCTTTAGCCTCAGTTTTTTTTTATTTTTTAATTTATTGTCTTCTAATAGGAAAGGGGGGGTATCGCTCGCCGCGCGTGAGCGGCACTGGACGTTCGTTCTGAGAGTCGCTCTTGGCGACGTCGGAAACGCGTTAGCCCAGTGCTCCCGTTTCGTGGCGCAGCGTGAGCGGTGTCCACCGACTGTACCATTGTGCGGCTCGACTATGCCGGTATCCAGGCTTGGCGGGCGCGTAGCGGGCAGAGAATAAGGCGAGACACAAAGAACAAGGGGAAGGATGAAAGAAGCGTGAAGGAGCACCCAACACGTGCACAAATGACGCACGCACGTTAAACACACGCACGCACACACCGCGCCCCGTGCATCGATCACCTTCCGTGCGGCGGTGGATGACACGGTTTGCGGTGGATGCGGTGGATGACACAGATGCGCGCGTACGTGACCTCCCTCCTATATATAGGCGCTGTTTCTAGAAAACGCATAGGAGGCGGTGTTGCTTAGGGGGGGGGGGGGGGGGTGGTCTGTGGATTGCCGTTGCGTTTGCTGACTGGTGACATGGTGCCTTATGTATGAAATAAGTACAGAAGGATAGGACATGCTTGTTAACTCAGCACTGTGCTTTATCGTGAAGTCGCTGTTTCATAGCGAAGCTGTTGGCCTCTCGCTTGTCGGCATTTTTCGTGTCCATGTCCATGGGCAAAAAATTTGTGCCGACCCCGGAGGCAGTGGCGTAGCAAGGGGGGGGGGGGGGCGTGGGCCCCGGGTGCAAGGGGCCAGGGGGGGGGGGTGTCATATACGTCTGAAGACACCCCTCTTTCCGCCGGCTGCACCCGGGGGGGGGGGGGTGACAGAAGACCTATGGGCCCCGGGTGCCAGACAACCTAGCTACGCCACTGCCCGGAGGTAGTGCAATACTGGGCCGACCGGCGGCGGAGGTGAAGCAGGCTTCAAGCACTCATTAAGGTGAAGCGCAAAGTGCGTGCATGCATTATTTGGGGTCACGCATACAACATACAGAACAGCATTCGTTTCAATGAATAACAAGCACAAAATAAGAATCCGAACCACATAACTGATGATAAAGCGCTCCTGATAACAATACGAAGCACGTAGCACTCCCCGCGTATATACGTTTCCCGGTGAAGATTACTGTTGCGCAATTTGCCGCGGCGACGGCAGCTTGCGACGTGGGGAGTGACTAGTCTTTCGTATATAAAAGAACCAGCCTAAACCGATTTCATTGTTGTTGCAGCATCACTCTCGGTATGCAACGCATAGTTATAGGACTCCCGAGGAGCAGCGTGAATACGAAGAGCGGTAAAGAATAAAAGAAACGTCAACACGACCATCGACGGCTTGCTGTCAAAATTAATTGCTCCCATTACTTTAAATTATCATTACTCTAAAGAATACAGAATCGCTTAACCCCATCAGCAGTTGTAGTGGTGGTTTTCAACAGCTTCGCTGGACATCCGCTTTCACAGGGCCGGGATGGCTCAAAAATTTTTCTGGTAATTTTGCATAATGCCGCTCGATGATTTTGCGTACGAGCCACGCTTATCGTCGTAAGAAAGAATGCTCGTGGGAAGTGTGCCTCCAGAAAAAAAAAAAAGAAAAAGATAACGACGCTTGCAGTTAAAATTAGTTGCACATCCTCCGCCATGGCCGTATATAAGTGGCCTCGGCTAACACTCCCGTGCAGGCACAACATTTCACACATACACAAATGCCGAAGAAAGTGGAGTGGAGGATGGCTGCCTGGCAGCTTAATTCTTAAAGCACGGCAGTCGTAATGAGGAAGGTGTGTTTGACTCCCAACCGCGACAAGTTATCTTTTCGTCCACTTTCATTTTTTTTTTCATTTACCTTACTGTATGTACATTTCCTTTAAAAATAAAATAAAACACTACTTTCTCCTATGGTTTCTCTGACTTCATTGTCTGTTTTGTTCATTATGGTTGTAACCCGGCCTCGCGAATATGTGGTACATGTCTTGAGGCCGGCAGAAGATGAAATTCTCGTAAGGATAGTGAACGAGCGTTAAGCCTGTGTGCTTCCAGTACGCAGGCATCATAATGCCACGTTCAGTTGGCCATTGGTTCCATGTAAAATATCACCTGACAGAGCAATATATTAAAGAAAGGCGGCGAGGTCAGCCTGAGCTGTATGACTTGCTCTAGTCTGCTATTCTGCACCAGAAAAAGAACGAGGGGAAGAAGCAGCGCGATGTTGAAGAGAAAGAGGTGCGTCATAATACAGTGAGGAAGATAGGTCAACAGCCGTGCCGTTCTAGGGGCAAAAAAATGAGAGTTTCGCAAATATAAATGTTTAAACAATAATACTATATGAAATAATATACGAATAATATAATAATAAACGAATGAAAAATTCCGGCAGGACCCATCTCGCGTTAAATGTGTACGTTAATGTGACCCATACCGTATACTGTCAAATTCTTCACTTCTGCGTGCCGAATTCTTCAATTTTCTGTTATACCGACATCTTATTCACTTCTTTGTACCTCAACGCTCCGAGCTCAATGCATGCCCTGGTCTCATTCTGTTCAATTCTTTCTCCATACTCGGCTGCTTTTTGACGCCGACTTCTTTTTGGTCCCTGTAGCACCCGCCGCGGTAGCTTGGTGACTGTGGCGTTGCGCTGCTGAGCTCGAGGTCGCGGGTTCGAACCTGGCTGCGGCGGCCGCATTTCGAAGTGGGCGAAATGTGAAAACGCCCGTGTACGTAGACTTAGGCGCACGTTAAAGAACCCTAGGGGGTCAAAATTAATAGGTAGTCTCGCACCACGGCCTGCTTCCAAATGAAACCTAACCAAGCCAATTTATTTCCAACGCAAAAGTTGGGGCTCCTCCGGGCAAGAAGTTGTCTTGAGGGGACTATACAGACAGCAGGCAATAGTTATACATTCACAGAACAAAAAATTGAAAGACAGGCTTCATAATCATGTCGTGGTTATGGCGCGTAAAATACCAGAATATATATATATATTTTGCTGATACTTTGTGACTGACTTCTTATATTTTGGTTGCTGACTCCTTCATGTCTCGATTCTTGTTCTGCTTGTCTATCCGGGAACCTACTCAGTGGCATTCTGGACAATCGGCTGGAGAATTGCGATGCCCAATTGCACATACCCTTTGGCCCGAATTGGCGTGAAAGAAGTTACATACGAACATGCATCAGACATGCCACAAAGTCGGTGAAGTTCCCAAAGAATGCTAATCGCATTAATAAACATGCCGGATAAACATAGGACATTGAACTATTGCATTTTCTACATGTGTAATTAAAAGAAAGAAGAGATAGTAAGAACGCTACTACTAAAAGATTCGGCGGCAGAGCCCATATCACGATGAGTGTCGACATTTGATTCGCATAAATGATCATTTGATGTCAAGTTGGCGGGAAAATGGCTAGAGACAGTGTCAGACAGACAGATAGACAGGCCCCAAAAGCTCCGTGAAGTACTCTAAGAACGGTAACGGCCCTAAAAGCTTGAGGGCATTTTCCATCATCGACATCGGGACATCGACAACTGAAAACCCGCCACGAGACACGAGCCGCCGCGCACGAGGGCAGGAGAGCACGCAGAAGAAGAAGCGTTCGCTGACCGCGACGCAACGAGAAATCATCGGGTGCTCGACCTCAAGTCTCCACGCTGTCTCTGCAGGCGCGAGATGGCGTCCGATGCGACAGCGGCGAGACCACAGGCTTCTCGCCGCTGCTCGCAGAGAAGTGCGTCTCGGATCAAGAGCCCTGTGGGCTCCCAGCAGCGCACGTCCAGAGAAATGCCCGGCAAGGACCTAGAGTACATCGGAGTCGCGGCAGCTCTTGTCACCCAGTCCGCCATTGCGGTCGCTGCTGGCGTCGCGATGTACCTGCTGCTAGCGAAGCGAGTCATCCTCGACCACGACACGGAAGAAGCCGAGCGCAGCGGAGGCCACGAGAGCCTGCTGCAGATGCTGTGGCTCGCCGGCAACGCGACCTTCGATCCGTGCACCGACTTCTATCGTTACGTGTGCTTCGGGTACGATCGGATCCAAACTCCGGGCGCCTTCATGGGCACCGTACAGAAGACCTCTCCCGCCTTGGGAGGCTTTTCCCGCAACGAGGCGGGAAGGCTACTGTTCGCCTACTACAGGTCCTGCCTTTCCGCGCAGTGGAGGAGCAGGAACGCCGGACGCGTGGCTGTTCGGGCAGTGCTTCAGGTCCTCAAGGCTTCCTCCTCCATGTCTTCGCTCCACCTGTTCTCCTCTATTCTGAAGCTGAACCTTGCGTACGGCCTACACGGAAGCATCGTCGTCTACCGAAGCAACTATGGCAAGGCGCCTCTCTTTCTGTCGTCTGATACGTTGACGTTCATCAGAGAAACGTTCGACTTTTCCGAATCGCTCCTGCTGATCGCCCCTATAGCTGTACCTTACCTAACGGCCTTGAAACATCCCGGAACTCGGCACATCATTTCAGTCGCTCTCTCTGAATTCCGAAATCAGCTCAATATCAACGTCACCGCGAGAGAACTTGGAGAAACTGCGACGGCGCTTCAAGACGGGCCGCGCGAATTCGGCTACGCGCAGTCGCCTGTCTCGTCTCTCGGACTCGTCGCCTCGGGCGTGCCGACGCAGTTGTGGACAGACCTCGTTGAGAGCAGCACGGGCAAAAAGATGTGCGGGGGAGTGATCCACACTCCCATCTCGGTTTTGCGCCACCGGTTCCTGTGGCTGCTCGACACAAAGCGACAGCCGGTCACCATAGCCCTGGTGATTCTCGAGGCAGCGCTGTCATTGGCCATCCCCGACACGCGCAAGTACAAAAACACGACCCATGGTACGTACAAGTTCTGCGAGGAATCGGCCCGAGAATTAATCGTTCTGTGGGCGCTCGATGGCCTCCTGACCTTCTCCGCCAAGGAGGAGCACAACCAGGCCATTTTCCTCGCTTTCGACCGCCTCGTCCGCACGATTGTCGGAGAGGTGGAACGCATACTAGAGCCCGAGGACGCGGCAATGGCTAAGCGACAACTGCTAGGTCTTCGCCTCATTCTGCCCTACCACATCGTGCCTCTTGACTTGGAGCTGCCGAGCTTCAGTGATGACTTTTACCTTAACACCCTGTACGCCCGGGAGTTCGCCATCACCGTCTATCGCTTCAGGTCTCCGGTAGGGCCGAATCCGTTCCTGAAGTTATCCTTGGTGTCCTTGACGAACTATCCTATTTCCGGATTAATCGTCGTCGATTCCAAGCTTTACACGGCCGCCATGCTGGATCGCAAATCTGGCTTGCTGAGAAACGCGCTGTTCGGCTTCGTCCTTGCCGATCGAATCTGGTCGGCGCTATTTGAAACCACCTGGAGCAACGCAAGTCGAATTGCGCTCGAACGCTACGCCAACAGTTCCGGCCCAAAATCGAGCCATTCTCATTTCGTCTCGAGACCTTACCTAGCGCTGAAGTCGTGCGCCATGGCGCTGAGGCTGGACCGTTGGCACGAGCTCGACTTGCGCTGGAACACTTGGCGTCTATCACTGAGCCAAGCGTTCTACGACCTTGTGGTGTTTCACTTTTACTGCGAGAACACTGGCGAAACCGCTCTGATGCTCCGACACCATGTTCGTGACATGACAAAGCACAACGAAGACTTTTTCTTAGCTTTCAGGTGCCGGCGACCTACGACGGCGAATTGACACCGTAGTCGGCGGAACCTCGGTTACGTTTTGTGCAACATGTGCTTCAACGCGAATGATGAATATGACTTACGTACTTTCTGGAACCGTCACTAGCCTGCCTCTTGGACGTTCCCTGCTTTTGCAGGGAAGGCTTTAAGTTCTAGTTATCATGCGGGAGCGCTGAAAGTGAAAATGACGTTATTTAGCTCGCAATGACTACAACGGTGATTTTCATTATATAGTTGCAGTGCTCGTTCGGCCACACTAAGCGATGGCGTAGATGACGCGTCGTTTCCTGTGCACATCCCCTCTCTTTATATTGTCGAATGTCGACCCGAGAGGTTGATTCGGAGAGGTTGACGACGACTTAGGAGCGGTTGACGACAGTTGAAACCGGCCGAAAACAGCGCTGGGATTCTACATTTGTACCGGCAGTTATTCGCATACAAGTGTGCAGGCTAATTATGGGCTTTCAAAGTAAATATAGAATACTCGTTTTCTCCTTATTTTCATGCTTTGCACAAGCCGCGTAGTTAGTTTTCCCGGTCTGCTTGGTGAGCTGAACGAGGCACTTGGTGTGTATTAGGGAGTGACACAAATTTAAGTTCCTGGCTTAGTTATGGACTTTGTAAATAGCTACTGAACTCTCTTCTCCCTATTTTTGCGCGCTCTAGCGACACCCGCACGGCCCTCGACGAACTAGACAAGTAAGCTTATTCATATTTCGTGGGTATAGGGGGCAAGTTTCGGGTGATATGTAGGCAGAGAGTGCGACTTTCGCGGCCTCTGTAAGAAATTGATTATAGACGCTTTTCACAGCGCTCCCATGGACGCTGCGATGTCTGACCCCGTGGTGACGCTTCCATCGATTGCTGAGTCTGCCTCCATGCCCTCTGTTTCATACGGCAGCACGCGACACCTGTGCGACGCAGTAAGCCGCTGTTTCGGTTGTTGTCGTCTACAATGACTGGGTGAACGGCACGAAGCTCTGGTCAAAGCTTCGGAGAACGTGTACGTGTTGCATATCCATCCTTCCGAGCCAATTGTGCGTTATCGAAGTGTGAGCACCACTATTCTGTGCGCTACTAGAACGCTCCTGAGTTTTTTTTTCCCAATCGGTTTGAGTAGCAGCATGTCGTGTTTTAAGTTCAGTAACATGCCAGAAAAAGAAAGGATTTATGAGCGTTAGGAAGTGCCCGCTAATTTTGTCGGTCTTTTGCCGCCATATTTTCCTGGGGGCTGTGCGACTGACGAAAAATAATAGCAAAAATGTTCCGTCGTGACAAAACTTTTTAAGCAGGTGGTGGTGTGACATTCTTTTCCGGGGTTCTGGTGCAAAAAAACAAAAATTACACATGATAGGACAGAAGTTACTGCCAAGCAGAGAAAAACGTCATTCATGACTGGTCGCGAGCAGTACGTCTTTTTATATTGCGAGGTGATAAGCTTCTAATACGAAAATATATGCCAGAATGCCGCAGCTAGCTGCCTCAGTCCATTAACCAAGAATACGCCTTACCCAAGTATGTATGCGGAGCGCATATAACAGATTATATTTATGATGGGAAAAACGCTACTGCAAATGGAGACTAGGCAAGAACATAGGAAGCGCTTTGTCCTATGTTCTTGATAATTCTCCGTTTTTAGTAACGCTTTTTTCCATCATGAACATTTTTCAACGCGCCCAACTGACAGCCATTCTAGTTTACGTTTAGCAAATTTATGTACGTTGACCCCATTTAGGTCTGTAATAAAGATTCGAACAAGCGGATCTGCTACCTTGGAAGTGTTCTCAGCGCTGCACCCCCCCCCCCCCCCGCCCCCTTTTTTTTCTGTGCCGCATTAGCATCTTTGTTCTATACGCGTGTATTGCAGTTGTCTATTATTAGATGATAACGCGCATTTCAATGGGAAACCAGCTCCCAACTAAAGGTTTGCCGAAAGGACACATCTTTTGAAGGGTCCCTAGTGAAAAATCCCGTATGCCCCATATGCCCTGTATACGTAATTCTATATGATCCCATGGCCTTGTGCATGAAAACCAGCATGTTCCCATGGAAATTTGTATGACGTGCCATAAATGATTATGGTACGGGGCATACGGGTCTTTTCCAGCAGGGTTGGCCGCGGAGGAGGGGCACCTTATTTGTGCACGAATGATGGATGGATGGAAAACTTTATTTGGTCCTGCAAGTAGTGATAATCAACCACTAAGCGGGCCGCTCCCCCGTCGGGACCGGAAGGCCAAGCCTCACGGCCACGTCGTGAGCCTGCTGGAAAGCCCAGAATTGTTCATCTAAGTCCGGGCTGCGAAGTGCAGCCTCCCACCTGGACGCATCTTTGATCGCCGAGTCTTCAATTCTTTCGCAAGACCAGAGCATGTGTTCGAGCGTGGCTAAAGCACCACAATCTTGGTAAGGCTCTGTATACGTCTCCGGATAAAACATGTTCAGTCTCCGTGGGCAAGGATAAGTACCAGTCTGTAGTAAGCGTAATGTAAGTGCCTGAGCCCTGTTTAGTTTAGGATGCGGCAAACTGTAAACCCTGTGATTAAGAAGGTAATACTTCGTGATTTCATTGTATGTGGAAGGGGAGTCTCTGTTCTCGGGGAGTACCGCCACGCCGTTACGCGGGGCAAAGCGGAGGGTAAGATCTCGCGCTGCCTCATGAGCGGACTCAGTGAGATTCGGAGGGGCTCCCTCGATCTTCCCAAGGTGAGCAGGGAACCAACATAAGTAGTGTTGAGAGATCTCACTTGTCTGAATAATTTTAAAAGCAAACTTAGCCACCGAACCCTTCTCAAAGGCCCTAACAGCCGACTTTGAATCGCTATATACAAAACGCCTGCGCCTGTCAACCAGGGCGAGCGCAATAGCCGCTTGCTCCGCGACCTCTGGCCTATCAGTCCGAACGGTAGCAGCGTTAACGACACTGCCCTCATTGTCCACGGCAACTATGGTAAACACCTTTCTCTCCTCGTTAAAAGAAGCATCGACAAAGCCAACCTTCTGATCCTCATCACGAATGAGTCGCAGCAGGCAAGCTCCCCTGGCCTTTCCTCTACCAACATTTCACTCCGGATGCATGTTCCTGAGAACAGGCTTGACGTGATACCGATTGCGGACCTTCAAGGGAATACCGACACGAAGCTGCGAAATCTTCTCCTGAGGAACACCAAACTCTCTCAGAATCTGCCGACCCGTGCTAGTCGTAGAGAGACGCACCATCTGCGTCCTCTCCTGAGCCTCAGCTATCTCATCCAAGGTATTATGAATTCCCAGCTGGAGAAGTCGGTCGGTGCTGGTGCACATTGGCACTCCCAACACTTTCTTCGTGATCTTCCTAATCTGCGTGTCAAGCTTCTCTTTCTCCGATGGTTTCCACTTGTGCATGGCCGCCACATAAGTAAAGTGATACAATACAAATGCGTGCATAAGTCTAATCAGACTATCCTCCATGAACTCCGTCTGCCTGTTGGCCACCCTCTTCATTAGGCGTACCGCATTTTCTGTCTTGGCAATGATCTTCTGGATCGTCAGCGTGTTGGCGCCGTTCGACTCAATCATCATCCCCAGAACCCTGATCTTATCTACCCTAGGTATGAGATCGCTTTTTCTTGTACGAAGCTGAATGCTCAGCTGGTCCACGGGGATCCATCCCCTTGGCTTGCGTCCCTTTCTAGTGGGACTGTACAGCAATAGCTCCGACTTTGAGAGGGAGCACCTTAACCCCGTCGGGTCCAAATAATTCTCAATTACATCTACTGCCTCCTGCAGAACACTTTCGATATAGCCCTCACTACCACCGGGACACCATATGGTCATGTCATCTGCATACATGGTGTGCCTAATCCCCTCAATCTCCAAGAGCTTCTTGGTCAATCCGACCATGGCCAGATTGAACAATGTGGGCGAGATGACGGCCCCTTGAGGAGTGCCCCTGTCTCCAAGATTGAACATCTTTGACTCCAGCTCCGCAACCTTCAAGGTAGCCTTCCTGCCTGACAGGAAGGACCTGACATAGTCATGAAAGCGCGCGCCGAGGCCAAGATCCGAAATGGACTTAAGAATATAAGACTGCCGAACGTTGTCAACAGCCTTCTCCAGGTCCAGCCCAAGGATGGCCTTAACTCCCTTTCCGTCTCCGTCAATGACCTGATGCTTGATGAGCTTCATAGCGTGTTGAGTCGACAGCCCGGACCGAAAACCAATCATAGTGTGGGGGTAGACCTGGTTCTCCTCAAGGTACCTTGTAAGCCGATTAAGCACCGCATGCTCGGCTACCTTGCCCACACACGAAGTGAGCGAAATAGGCCTTACGTTATAAATGCTCGGGACTTTGCCAGCCTTGAGAATCAGCACCGTGAGAGCTGTCTTCCACTGCTCTCTCCACATAGCGTTAACCTCCCTGGTAAGGTACTTGATTGACCTATCGTCCAGATTCTCCAAAAGCGTGTTCGAAATCCCGTCCGGTCCGGGAGCCGACTTGCTGTTAAGGTTATGCAGAACCGTGCGCACCTCTTCCACAGAAAAGTCCTCATCTAGGGAAAAGTTGTCCTCTCCCGTGTAGGCCTGCTCCGTCAGAAGAGCATCCGGGTCCGCAACAGGAAGGTATTTGTTGGCCAGCTTTTCAACCAGCTCTTCCTCCGAGGCAGACCCCACTGCTTCGTGTACAGCTCTAGCAAGGACGTGCCCCTGACTAACTCTCGTATTGAAGTCGTTCAGCAAATGCTTAAGCAAGCCCCACGACCTCCCGTTGCGCACCTGATCGTCCACCGAGTTGCATACCTCATCCCACTGTTGCCTAGACAAAAGCTTACAGTGCTCCTCAATCAGCTTATTCAGCTCAGAAATCTTTTTACGCAGCCTGCGATTAAGCCGCTGCCCCTTCCACCTAGCCAGCATAGACCGCTTGGCTTCAATCAGATGGGCCAGCCTGCTATCAACACTATCCACCTCCAAATCCGTAGTGATCTCCTTCGTAGCCTCCTTTACATCCTTCCTCACCTGGGTGACCCAATCCTCCAGGGACGGCCGGTACAGGCCTTCGAATTCCTTCCCCCTTTCTCCTCTCTCCTCCCGGATCATCCGAAACTTATCCCAGTCTATAAACGTTAACGCCCTAGGGCGACTACCCTCAACATCAAAAACGACTTGGTTAATATAATGATCACTACCTAGATCTTCGGCAAGATTGCACCAACTAGGCTTAGCCGCGTTCTTTACAAAGCAGAGGTCAGGAGTACTATCCCTACACCTCGACGTCCCTATACGTGTCGGAAAGGCCTGGTGGTGAAATCTTGGTACTTCGGATGTAGTGTACGAGATTACTCTACGTAAGTCGGCTGTTATTAAGCACAACATAATTTTTGCTTAATGTTACAGTTGCTATATTATTAGAAATTTGCGCTTTATTCTACGTTTAAAAAATGAAAATCGTACGCATGTCTGCGGCAGCACGCTGAACTGCGCATCACGTGTAAAAGCGTCGTTTCGTTTTTGATCCGATCGGTTTGGTCTTGAATGGTTAAATACCAACGAAATTGTACAGGAAACCATGGAAACACGTAGCGATTATCGCAGAAATACTTTAACACTTCGGAAAACATAAATCGCAGGAACATCAACTTGATAAACAAAATAATACTTTGAGAGGGAGCACCTTAACCCCGTCGGGTCCAAATAATTCTCAATTACATCTACTGCCTCCTGCAGAACACTTTCGATATAGCCCTCACTACCACCGGGACACCATATGGTCATGTCATCTGCATACATTGTGTGCTTAATCCCGTCAATCTCCAAGAGCTTCTTGGTCAATCCGACCGTGGCCAGATTGAACAATGTGGGCGAGATGACGGCCCGCCTGTCGTCTGCCTCCCACTAATACCAGCCTATAATCGCTATCGCGCTCACCTATCACCATTTTCAGCATGCTTCCAGTGAACTACATCCTCACTGCAGATGAAACATTTTGATAAAACTTTTTTGCATGGCGTTTCCTGCGTTAACACTTCATGATTGGACACTCTGACCGGTAAGCTTTCCATTGCATGTAATAAAATAGGTACTATGAAAATTGGTTGTCAGTCCTTTTAAGACAGGAAATAAAAATTCTATACAAGTGATCCGGAGCATGTATGTGTGTTTTAAGAACAGTGTATATGTTACCCGAATGTAATGTAGTGTTCTAAAATATTGTTACGTGCAGCTGATGTACAAGTCTATTTACAATATATTTACATGTAGACCAACGGTGGCAAAGATGGCGACGCTATATCAAGCGGGCACACGTCGTCGTCTTCCTCCTCAGTGAAGTCACACTGTGGCGGCTGTTCCGTATCATCACCCCCGGCGGTAGAAGCACCGTCTCGGCGCTTAAGCTACACATCCGTGGTGAAAGGTGTGCAGTATGGTTTCAGTCTCGTCACGTGAACGATGTCACTTGCACTTGACGATGACGCTGAGAGGTCGGCGGGGATGATTTCATACGTGGCATCGGTCACTTGTCGCACCACACGGTATGGGCCAGTGTAGCGCGACAGCAGCTTTTCGGAAAGGCCCACACGTCGAATAGGTGACCAGAGAAGCACCAGAGAACCCGGAGAAAAGTGCACGTCGCGATGGTGGCAATCATAAAGGCGTCTCTGATGCTCCTGTGAGGCCTCCAGACGGGTGCGGGCGAGCTGGCGTGCGTGGTCGGCGTGTGCGATCGCGTCGCGGGCGTATTCAGTGGCGGAACGTGTGGCCGAGGGCAGCAAAGTGTCCAAGGGCAAAGCGGGTTCTCGGCCATATAGAGGTAGAATAGTGAATAGCCGGTGGTGCCGTGACGCGATGAATTATACGCGAACGTCACATATGGTAAGTGAAGATCCCAGTCGTGGTGGTCGGTCGCAACGTACCTCGAAAGCATGTCGGTGATGGTCCGGTTGAGGCGCTCCGTGAGGCCGTTGGTCTGTGGGTGGTAGGACGTGCTGAACTTGTGCTTTGTCGAGCAGGAGCGGAGAATGTCCTCGACGACTGCCGAGAGAAAGCTGCGGCGACGGTCAGTGAGTAATTGGCGCGGAACACCGTGCACTAAAATGATGTCGTAGAGGAGAAAGTCAGCAACGTCAGTAGCACAACTTGTCGGGAAGGCTCTGGTGATTGCGTACCACGTAGCATAATCAATAGCGACGGCGCCCCATTTATTTTCGGAGCCCGAGAGAGGAAATGGTCCAAGAAGGTCTAGACCAACACGGAAAAAGGGTTCGGGTGGGATGTAGGTCGGCTGGAGACATCCAGCTGGAAGTGTGGAGGGCTTCTTCCGGCGCTGACAGGGCTCACAAACGGCAACGTAGCGCCGCACGGAGCGCGCGAGACCCGGCCAAAAGAATCGACGGCGTACACGGTCGTATGTGCGCGAGACGCCCGAGTGTACAGTGTAGGAGTTGAGGAGGACTTCGGGATGAAAACTTGGGAGGTTTATTTACATTTTTACAGTGAGAGCCAATTAACAATCTTAAAGTCATTACGGGCCGGCAGCAACTCGGACGCTGCGGCCCGTGGCAAGAAGCTCGAAAGAGATGAATCAAGGAATGCTCTAGGAATGCTTTCTGCTGCTCCCGGTCTGTGTCTTTTAAACCCTTCGGTGTCTCGAAGACACGTCACGTTCGGCCAATGGGAGAGCCCGCTCAGGTGACGCCATTTTCGGCCAATCGGCTAGCCCGCTCGGGTGTCGTCATTTTCGGCCAACGGTAGGCGCCCGTGCGATGGAGTCACACCCGGCGAAGAGAGTCGCTGCTCGTGTGTTTGTCCGAGGGCTTTCTGCTCACTGCGGTCTTGCCTTGCTGACTTGCAATGCTCCGTCACAATAGATGGATGGGGACGACGCCGCCAGGTTTTCACGGCGCATTACAGCCGTCTTGCTTCGGGACCCACTTTACCCGCCACAGTGCCAGGCTCTCGCTTCACTTTCGGGAAAAGTCAAGCAGTGAATAGCTCCACCGGCTGCACACGAAGTGGGGTCCGCCAACTTGTTTGCGCGTGCCGTGCCTCAGGAATGTGGTATCCGTGCTTCTGCGCTCCCTAATTAGCTGTGGTGCGATTCGATGTGGTCTGGGGAACTCGAAGTAGGCTCAGGAAACGGTCCCATATCTAACAACAGCCAAGGGAGCGTCCTGAAGTTGGTGGAGGACAGTCGAACGTAGGTGTGATGGAATGACGAGCAGAAGGTCAAGGCCGTGTGGATCGAAGTTGCGGCGGTATAATGCCCCCTCCTTGAGGAGAAACATCCGGAGAGAGGTGTCGCCAGGCGTTGACTCCACACGGTCGATGAGGGCTCGTAATGAAGGACCGCGGCGTTGCTAGTTACCGATATGAGGCAACTGGGATACAGAGAAAACGCGAGCGATGGCTTCCGCATCAGCCGGTTCGTCGACGGGGTAGCGGGACAAACAATCGGCATCCTGGTGCAAGCGTCGCGTCTTATATGCCACGAAGAAGGTATATTCTTGCAGGCGTACACTCTAACTGTAGTGGGAAGGACTATAACAGCCCCCGATATCAAATTTGGCGAAAATAGGGGAACATTATGACTGACGTGAAGGCGAAGGTACAAGCTATAGTGCATGGTTGAAATAGGACCTTTGCGGAAGATTAATTAGTTAAGCAAGTGCTCGAAAGCTTGATATGCAGACAATATTTCAGATAGGTGAGTCATACGTAGGCAGCGTTTTAAACTGTGTCTGGTTTAGTATCGACAACCGAAATTCTTAATCCATCATCATACCTTGCTGCTGAAGCAGCGCACTGACACGGATACGGCGAAGACATGCAAGAATACACGACAATCGCTGCACTCGCAACTATGTTATTTCGGAACACTGCTTTTCAGTAATCCACTGCTATTTCAGTAATCCACTGCTATTTCGGTAATCCAACTGCTCGAAAGAAACAGCCTCGCTCAAAGTTGGGCTGCTAAAACGTCGCACGCATCTGGGGTGCTATGCAGAAAGTGGCGAAAATCGGGGTCTCCGCGAGCTCTGGTGACGCTCTCAGATCAATGAGCTAATGGTACCCAGACATGAAATTCAACTTTCGGCGCGCCTTCAGTTTCACTGGCTTATCTAGATTCCCTCTTGGGTTACCGTCACTTGGGCGTCACCTCACGGGCGACCAAAAAAGGAGTCACGTGGCCGGTTCCTCATTTAATTTGTTTATCGTTCCACCCATTGCATTACCTGAAAAAATGTTATATTTTAACGCATACGAAAGAAAGGAAAGGGCTGGCGTGAGAGTGCACCGCGTCTGTACGTACTGTTCGCATTCGACGGTGGATAGGCAGATAATGTCCGAGAGAGGCGACAAGCCTGTGACGCGCCCCAGAAAGGCGTGGCAAGCGGTTTGCGTCCACTGTGTAGCTAGATAGGGGGCCAGCCACGGGTATTGCGATACTGCGTTGATAAAAGTAAGCGGAGCTGGCATGTGACATTGCCCAGTCCTTCAGTGTTTGAAGTGAGGCATTCGCGTGGGCATGGTTCCGGCTCCGTGTTGACGTACGTGACTTTATCTCGACATTTTTTTTTTAATGTGTGCTGCTTCGACGCCTTCCGCGCCATCTTTCACTCACTGCCGTCGAGAAAAATCACGCGAGCGAGGTACGCGGGGCGTCCTGCATAGCATCCTGCTGTCTTTTTTAAAGCGGAACCTGCCGAACTTGGCCCACCATGGCTAGGGTTGCTGTCTTGCGGAATAGCTTGGACAAAGGAGATCACTTGTGTAACGATTTGGCTTATATGTAGCCCCATCTGTATGCTATACCACCTACAGATGGGCTGGTGGCTGGCGCTCCTCTGTGTGGAAATACCCGCCTTCAAGCGCACAACACCTTTATTAAAGCGAAGCTTTCTATGCCTTATTTATTTACCGGTGTTTGGAGCAACCGCTCGGCCGGCTTCTTGCCGAGTAAGGTGGGCCGGTCCTTGAAATACTGCAACATTCAACTGGGCTGAAACCGTAGTTGGCACTTGTAAAGGTGGGGTGATCCCGGAGACAGCGTAGTCCACTGTGGCGTGGATCACGTGAGTCACGTGGTACACGGGTTTCCGGTTATTGCTAATTTGCCGGCCAGCAACGTAGTAATCCTTATGCTGCGAAGCGCGCTGCAGAAATTGACGAAGATATTTGCAGCATTTACGTAACCGCTACACACAGATATCAAAATGTGCGTTGGATCTGCATAATCCTATTGGTAGTTTCCAGGGCAAGACGACTAACTCATGCTATACAGGGTGTCTGAGAAGTAACTGCGCAGTGGAAATGGTGGTCCTAAAATTTGAAGTTTTACTTACTGAAGTGCAGGGATCTTTACAGGAGGTGCTGAAAATGTTCGCCTCCGACTTGAAGACATGTCTGCGCACGATACTGTGCTCGGTGGAGGGTTGCTGGAGTTATCTGTGTAATGTGGCCGGGTAATGGCTGTTTGTACCTCCTGTGGTGTGTGATGATTGTTTGCGCGCGCCCGGTACTTTGAGTGCAACGTTATCAGACAGCATTCAGGTCCTGCGGTATCACATCACGCCTGAAACTGCGTTGTCATTTAGAACAATCATAATATTTTTTGTTTAGGAATTCGCACTCTACATACCTACCGTTCGCGCACCATGTAAAACAAACTTTCGAGCTGTTTTACTGTAAAAAAGAAGGGGGGGGGGATTTGGTTGTACCCTGAATGGACCGTAGGCCTTCTGCGAAAAAAAAGAAAAAAAGAGAAAAGGTCTTGGCTTAGGTTCGAAAAAACACGCGGCCGACTTTGTTAATTCTTTGCGTGTCTTCGTTTCCCAACTTTGGCGGCTTTCGGAGGGAACTTTACTCGTAGAGCGGGGCGCATAAGGAGGCCGCGTTCACGGTGACACCGTTTCTGCCTCATCCGCTCGTGCGTGAAAACGCGAATATTTCCGCCTTTGGCTGCACTCGCGTCAGTGCCTCCTCGATCCCGGAGCACATGGCAACTTTGTTTCTTCGTTCTTCTTCTTTACGCGGTCGTCTTGGCGCCTTTGCTTTCTTGCATTTATTCATTTTAATCAAGTTCCTTAAGCGTTTTCTCTAAATTCCCAGTGCGAAAAAATAATAATCATGAGTCAAACAAGAAGCATTGACGCGCCTTCTTTCTTGTTTCTTATTTTATACACTGTCTATAGAATTCATGCAGGCGCCTTCGATTCACCTGGAAAAGAAAAGCAAAAAGAGTCGTATAAGCTTGCTTCTCTCCTGCCTTCTATACGCACGTTTAAATGCAAAAGCAATCCTGGCATTAGCGACACTTCGGCATTGGTGCAATGCGGGCAAAGGAACGTGCGTCTGCTGAATGTATAGCAACGGTCTCTCTCTCTCTGTGCATCTGTGCGTGCGTGCGTGCGTGTGCGTGCGTGCGTGTGTGTGCGTGCGTGCTTGCATGCGTGCGTGCGTGTGTGTGTGTGTGTGTGTGTGCGTACGTGCGTGTGTGCGTGCGTGCGTGCGTGCGTGCGTGTGTGTGTGTGTGTGTGTGTGTGTGTGTGCGTGTGCGTGCGTGTGCGTGCGTGTGCGTGTGTGTGTGTGCGTGCGTGTGCGCGCGTGCGTGTGTGTGTGTGTGTGCGTGTGTGTGCGTGCGTGTGTGTGTGTGTGTGTGTGTGTGTGTGTGTGTTAGGCTAGGAGTTTGCACACGACGAAAGCGCGTGCGACATATCACTAAGCACCAGCGCACAATCTGAAACAAACAAACAAACAAATAAATAAATAAATAAATAAATAAATAAATAAATAAATAAATAAATAAATAAATAAATAAATAAATAAATATTAACAAAGAAGAGGAGTATACAGTATTGGAGATGGCGTCGAAATTTTGTCAAAAATTCCTGTTTAGCTCTGACTCTATGGATAGAACCAGTTACGGAAATCCAATGTTAAAATTTCAATTGCCTACACTTCTAAACCACACAATAAAAGAAAATAAGATTGACATATCTAGTACATCACCAAAACAACTGCGTTTAATGTTTGTATAATGATGTGATACGATGATTTCCTATTTCTTTGAGTACTGTATAATCCCCTTTTCAAGTGACGTTTTATAACTCCTGTAAGTGTTTCCTCTTAGTAGGTCGTACTCCCCTAGCCGCACGCTTTTAGGCTTCTCCGTGTGCTAGGAGGTCAGGGCTCCTCAAGCTGTTGATACAGCTTTTACCTGTCCTCCTGGTAACTTTTTCTTGTTGCGGAATAAAATTCAATTCAATTAAAATAATGGTAGTACAAGCAGCAGTAGGGAAATAATATAATAATAATAATAAAAAAAGAATACTCGAAGGGGTATTCACCATCGGTATTGGCAACGTTTTCTCGGATAATGTCGCCAGGTCGCGGCTCACAGCAGTCCACCCTTTAAGCACAATAGTCGCTCAGGAATGATGAAGGGGATGACTTGCTCTGATTCTTTTCTTGCTGGATATGTTCTTATTGTCCCTCGAAGCCTTCATCATTACTTTTCAAGCGATAGATTTAAATTACTTCCTGTGGTGTCAAGTCAACAGTCTGATGTGAATCATGCAATGTTGTGAGCACAGCGTCGCAGTTTAAAGCCGAAATGGCCACCCCTTGCAACGAAGTGCGCGATCGCCGAAAATGTCGCTACTAAGCAGCGCCTAGTTCACTTGGCGATCCGAGAAGTAGTAACCAAGGCAGTTACACTGACGATCTGATGTCGGAAACGTTCATTGGTCAGCAAAAAGTAACTGGTATGCCTGGAGGAAGCAAATGAACTAGGAGGGAGCGTTCCGTCACTCGGCCCGTCTTAGCGAGCGAAATTTCAGTGCTCTCTTTGCTTCTTACTGTTGTGTCGGGCCGATACTCGCAGTATCGGCCCAACACGTGACCTCTGAGACTGAGTGTATTGGCCGGGAATGTTTGGTTCCAGGTAGTCTTTAATATACGCGCACTTGACTGCTTTGCCGCGGCTATGCCTGAAGAGCTGGAGCACTTAAAACCTACCGCACGCTCTGACGGGGTGATCACGTATTGAGCCGACTCGTTTGGCTTCAATGCTCTCTCCCAATTCCTTCCTTCTTCTAAGCTAAAAGGAAACTCTAGGACTAAAAAAAAAAAAGAACACAAAGCTGTCGCTAAGGTGACGAAAAAATCACTAAATTTAGGGACTTTCTCTCGCTCAGTCACCAACACTGCTCTCAATAGAAGCTGGAAAGGAAAAGGACGACGACCAGTTACTGCCGGTAGAACACTTCGCTGCAACCTGCGCAGCTGTAAACGCGGCTACGCTAAGGAATGAGCAAACAGTCGGATAAATCTTTAGCTAGGCCAATCAAGCAGCCAGTTTCCTGACAGCTAGCTAGCCCCTTATATACGACGAAGAGAACTTGCGAGGCGATGACTGTTTAAACGCATGCCCGCAAAGCGTGTGCTTAACATCGACCGTCTCACAAATTCTCTCCATCGTAAGGCGCTGTCAGAGAAATCCCCACGCTTGCGCGGTCTAGCTCAATATTCGTCCGGCTGTACGTCGTACAGGCACATAAACATGATATGCGGACAAGATCTCTGCACAAGTGTCGTGCGCATACACTGTTTTGTCCTCGTCCCCAGTTCTGTTTCCTACCGCTGGGGTCCGCCCTATAGCTACTCGCAAAAGCTTTCGAGAGCTGCAGTTCAGAGCACAGCGGTTGGTTGAATGGTCCCAAGTGAAATGGCACAATCTGCTACGGGGTATGGGCCGACATTCGGGCGGTAGTAGGGAGAAACACGAAAAACAATTATGTTAAAAAATAAGCGAATGATAATAACAGATTATTTAACCAAGATAACGGGAGAACAGCTATGCGTTGAACTGTTGTATTGTCAATTTCGATAAATAAATTGTATGAGAGGTGGTAACGATACCCATTGCTGAGGACAATAAATAAAGAAACGTACTGTGACAGTTTCTGCGTCGCAAACAGAGAAACAAACCGGGCGCCACTGCGTTAGATTTTACCATGGCAATGTCCTCCTTTCCCCCTTTGTCGTCTAGAACTAACCTCGCGTGACCTCAAAAATGCAGTCCTCAGATAATGTTGACGCTGCAGAAATGCAGTGTCAAATAAGGTTTCCATTAAGCACGTTCATATTAAATCGGAAAAGAATACGCCGGTGCTCCACCCATTAATAGTACCGAACGATACCCACTGCCGAATGCAATGTCTGAACAGTGTCGAGCGCTAATTATCGCGGTTTAACCGGATGTCTGGCTTCCCGAGTGACAATGTACTCTATTACGTAACTTCTCGTGTTTTATTGTCCGCTATGGCGGAATTTTCGCTTCAGTTTCATGCTTGATTGTGCACAGCAGATGATATGAAGTATTCGAAAACTGTTTAAAATATGTTGGAATTTACGAAGAGTGATGATTTGGTTTGACGAACGCATTGAATCGGATAATATTCAGTCTTCATTCAGAAGTTTCGAATGTTCACGCATCCCTGCTATTGTATAGGTGGTCGCAAATGCGTCGCCAGCATCGGGCTGCTCCACTGATAACGTTATCCATCAATGCTGCGTCTCAATAGCCATGACCACTGACTTCTCTTAGGAGTATTGGCAAATCACATATTGTGCAAACTCTCCTTCAGCTTGATGACCGCTATAGCTATTTTGTTGGCTGCACATACCGTGCACCTTGTTGTCTGAAAGTTATAGAAGAGCTGCAACAATCACAGTCATCTGCTCAAGCAGTGCTGTCGACTGCACAGTTTATCTCAGGTCCTTTGATATTTTGGGATAGAACAATACAATACTGGGATAAACAATTATTTCTGATTGAGTAGTGTTAGCATGGTATATAGTATGTAAATGCGCGTCCGCCCATAGCAGCTTATTGAACAACACTGCTCAAGACGGCGGATTATATCAAAGGGAAGACGGCCACGATTGAGCGGAATTTAGAAGATATCCAAGAAGTGCGTTGGTTCAATGTTCCCATTACAGCTGCACCCGACATGCATATTGAATTTGCCGTATTTACACACAGACAAGAGGTGGGCCGTCTCTTTTTCATCAGTGGAAAATACTCCGCATTTTATGTTACTATATTGCTTTTGTTGCTACGTAGAGAAGTGCCTATTTGTCGTTCCTGCAAGTGTAGTTGTAGCCATTAATTTGGCAAATTGAGACAGCTCGTAGTTTGCGGTAAGAACGAACACCTCAATATTTGCACCCGGAAGAAACATCCTGCCAATTCAATACACCGTATAATAAAGTATAGAAGACGATATACCGCACCTCAGTGCGTGTTCGTGAGTGCTCGTTCATAACAGAGCACCGGCGGTGTCCCATAAACTCATTTCCACCGTAATGCTGTGCGGATCAAGGTTTCGCCTTCATCTACTAACAATAAAAATAGAGGTAGACATAGATAGAGGAGAGAAAGAGAAAGGGGATATAGAGAAATGTATATAGGAGAGATATAAAGGAAAGATATATATATATATATATATATATATATATATATATATATATATATATATATATATATATATATATATATATATATATATGGAGAGAGAGAGAGAGAGTAAGAGCACTAGTTGAGCGCACACGTAAACATTGCAGAACAAGAATGCAGGAATGCAGGTTTTTCAGGAATGTTCTCGCCACTTTCTGCTCCAGCGATGCGCACGGCCATGGTTTGATGATCTTCGTTTTCGAAGAGGCATAATTAATGCTTACTGGAAGAATGCAAGCACTGGATGCAGGACGTTCAGCACTTGTGAGACGCTTCGAGCTGACAGTGCCTCCAGCTGAATAATAATTTAAAAAATCCTGGCCCTTCCGTAATCGAGAGTAGATGTAAGCATGAAATGGCTACCGGCAAAGCAGATTGGTAGGAGCTGATGCTAGCCGCAATCTTTAAATGAGTGCAGTGCAGGTTCGCAACGGCACACCCCACCCGACCACATCATATTGTGCACTGGTCCATATGGGCGCAACGGTCTCCTGCCACAGACAGAACCTCATTGCAAGTTTAGTCTCGGCCAAACAGCCATCCGCGGCGCGCCAAACGCGCTGCGGAACTCACTGACCGCTGGCGTTGAAAAGAACGCAGGCAACCCTGTCTCAGCGCCAAAAGATGACAATCAAGTGTAAAGTGCCCTCTGTCTGCCTTTTGAACGTCGCCGATTAGAAATGACGAATATAACTTCAGCGTATGCTAGAAGTTACAGCTTGAGTGATATTGTGAACTAACATTAGCAAAAACTTGGAAGCAATATTTTTAAAACTTGTATGGGCAGTAACTAGCGTACGTAATGCGGTCCTGTACAAAGGGCTGGGGGTCAGAGACCGCATTTTCTTAAATTTTGACTGGTTGCCCGGATGATCTCGTTTTCATCTCGTTGCGCTGAAATAACGCTACCAGGGGACATTAAACAGACCGAGCATATGCAAATACTAGGTATCAGACTTTGTACAAGTGGTGTTTCACCTCACACGTGGCGAGACATTGTCAGCTCCATTAAAGAACAGTCGGAAGCAGTGACTGCGTCGCCACTGCCGCTAGCAGAAAGGGCTTTCTTCATTAAGAACGTATTGTGCAGTAAACTGTGGTTTGCTGCAAGGGTAGCTCTACCGCCGTCCCCAACAGTACGAGTAGTAAACTCACTTATTTTCTCATGGTTCTGGCTAAACAAGTCGCAATACGTAGCGCAGCAATTTTTGCGTCGGCTGAAATCCAGCGGAGGATGGAGCTTGCCGTGCATAGTTACATTCGGTAGGCTGTTGGGCACTAAGAGTACATGTGATCTACTTGATGATGATGAGTACCGTGGTAGGCCACTACTCCTTTATTGGCTGGGCCATTACCAACGAACGCTTATGCCGCAGAGTACAGGCAACTTGCTTCCGACGGCGGTAATGCCAGCACCTCAGTATGCGGCGGTAGCGCGCTTACAAAGCCAGCTTGTACAACTAAGAATTACAAAGTGGCGTGCGACACCAGTTTCCAGGCTTTGTGAAATGTTGTGTGAGACAGCTGTACCTCCACGGGCAGCTACACAAACATGGACAGCCGTGCTTTCACCTAATTTGCCCTCTCAAGTGAAGGATTTTCATTGGAAATATCAGTGGGGCATTCTACCTACAAGAGGCTTGAACGCTGGCACATGGTAGCGAATGATAAATGCATATATTGCGCGCAAACAGAGACCAACGCTCATGTAGTAGAGGACTGCGTTGTAGCTCGCACCTTCTGGAAGCTAGTTGCAAGAATGTTTGGGATATCCATCGTGCGGCCACCACAGCGCCGAGATCGGTTTGCGAGTCTCGTCTACTACAGCGCTAGCTACGTTTTGTGGTGCTTCCGCAACATCGCAGAACGATCTCGGCAGTCAAATAGAGCAATATACCCCAGAATGCGGAAACTACGGGTGATAGTATGGGGTCTTCTTGAAGAACAGTTGTTCAAACTCGGTGAAGCCGAGTTTCTTCGCCGCTGGTCTACGCGGTACATAACCGTCTCCCGAGGCAAAGTCTTTCTACTGCCAGAATAATGCTCAATTCTGTTGCGTGAGTTGAGACTGTATTTGTATGTGCCCCGGGTATCTTTCATAAATTCGAGGCTGACAATAATGCTTTTGCGTGCACGCTGTAATGAGTTTTGTTGTTGTTGTTGTGTGGCAAAGCCAGTGTCAAGTAGACACCATTTCTGATTTCATTTGCTAATCTGTTTTGTTTACATCAAGTATGATGTATTACATGTGCTGTACCTTATATTGTACTTTTCGTCATACCACAGTTGCATGTGTGCCTATGGGTGAATAAATTTCCTTGTAAACTTGCAGCTTACTTGTCCTTGGAGTCAAGTTTGCTTGGCCTGAGTGGTAATGGAGGTGGCGATGACGGACGTGACATGCGCATGATAGAAGCTGAGAAGGTCCTTGATCAACGCTAGCGCCAGGAGTGTTGTCGCTGTCGTTTTCTGACAAAGTCGAAAGCTCCTCGGTAAGACGAGCGGTCCTTCATCATCTGCTTCAACAGGGTTGCTCCTTTCTTAATTAGACGGGATCCCTTGGAAGGTACATCATGGGGTCCGAGAGAGTTGGGGCACTTCAGATAATGATGATGATGATGAAAAACGTTTATTTGCTCTATTTTGCAGTGATTTTTGCGGCTTCAGAGCAGTGGCGTTATAGTTGTCAGTGCTGTGAGGCTCGGAGCCGCGGGAGCACGCCGTCACTTTCGTGCACACAATACTCAAGCGTTCAAGCGTCATGAATTTCCTGCATTGGAGTGGTCTTCTTATGAAGGCACGAACTACAGGTGAAAATGGGTCGATTTGACATGGGGCGGAAGCCAGTCACCGTTGAATGGAACCTTCACACAACATTACTTGCCGATGTGGAGAATGAGCGTGATAACAGCTCCATCTGTAGCTGGCTTAATTAGTATCGGTAAATTCACGTTGTCAAAGGCCTCGTCGATGTCATAGATAACGTCAGTAGTGACCTTCTTGCCGGGTGGAACATGAGAGCGGACTTGAATATCACCGAGGTCGTTGACCAGGTGCAAGGTCCATAACGCGGTCCCATGTTCAACTTCTGTTGCCAGAAAATTTTGGGGGTGTTTATTCTGACGTCCTTCACCTCATTTGCCAACAGCGCCTCGAAATGCATAGACGCGCTTCGCCTGTTGTGGTGTTTCAAGCTGCTGGTGGCGAGTACAGGCTAAAAAAGGTGGTGAATGGCTCAGGGGTTCGCGTCGCCCTTATAGTGGACGTACTCGAACGGGATGACGCGTTGAGCGTTTTTGTCTTCGCCCTGCGGCTCAGCGGCTCAGCACAACCTCGAAGCTGCCGTCCCAAGATTCATCACTGTGAACCGAGTAGATCATGACGCCGTCGGGGTCAGCGCTGCTTTCATCGCCGTTCCCTTTTTTGGAGGCGGCTGCCGTGGACGCTGCTTTGTCAGGAAGACGCGCGTGGTCCTGCACTTCCATTTGTGACAGGCTGGTGAATGTCTCTGTCTCTTGCAGCGAAATGCGAAAAAAGCTGCAGTAGTCGGGAGCTTAACAATAATGCACCTGAGGAAAAAATAAAAAAAGTCAACTTTGAAAAATATGCTATTGCGAAACGAACGTAGTCTGTTGGCTCCTTGATGTTATGAAATATTTTCACAGTTAACGCAACTGCAACGCCTCGCACTTGCCGACGCTCATGTTCGGTCCATACTAGCTGAGCATTCAAACCCTGTCTTAGCGCAAGCGCAGTATTTACATTCCTACTTCACGGAACAACATGGCGTGCAGCTAAATCAATCAATCAATCAATCAATCAATCAATCAATCAATCAATCAATCAATCAATCAATCAATCAATCAATCAATCAATCAATCAATCAATCAATCAATCAATCAATCAATCAATCAATCAATCAATCAATCAATCAATCAATCACATAATTCGAGATCGCAATCGCATAGCTATTCAATAATTTCATCAGTGAAGGTAGCCATTAAGTCACCAAATCCATAGATCCTTAAGCATTCCCTCTATGCTAACTCATAGTAATGATTCCGAAGTCTGGAAAGACTCCCTGCCTGGAAAACCTGCGACCCATTTCGCTAACGTCTTGCTTGGGAAAAGTATACGAGAGAATTGTGCTTCAGAGGTTGGAGACCTACCTGGAGGATAACGAGCTCATACCACACGCTATGTTTGGATTCAGAAAATGCCTCTCAACGCAAGACAACCTACTGCAGATTAAGGAGGAGGTACTTACTACCAACCCGAAATACGGAGAAAATATCTTGCTTGCACTCGATCTTAAGGCGGCCTTCGACAATGTAAGGCATAGGCCTGTGCTGGGGCCTCTCAGCAACATTGGTTGCGGGCAGAGAATACACAACTACGTCAAAGCATTCCTCAGTGACAGAACCGCCATCATTGGTATAGGAGGTATCAGGACTGGCACCTTCAACATGCCCAAAAAGGGAACACCGCAAGACTCTGTGATATCCCCTACGCTTTTTAACATTGTTATGGTCGGGTTAGCACGGAAGCTCGAAAAAATTGAAGGACTCAGGCATGCCATATACGCCGACGACGTCCAATCTGGGTGACCAAGGGATACTTAGGAGAAAAACAAGACCTTCTGCAGAGTGCAGCAGATACAGTCCACGCGTACACTGAACAGTGCGGACTTGCATGCTCCCCGGAGAAATCCAAGGTGCTCAGAGTCTACAGAAGAGGATACAATCTGCAAAACGCCATATACATCTTTATAGGGGGGAAGAAGATTCCGGAGGTATCCCAAGTTAAGATCCTTAGCATGTGGATACAAAGCAACTGTCGTGTGGATCACACAATCAGACAGCTCGCAAACACTACAGCGCAGATCACGAGGATGATCGCAAGAATTGCAAACAGACGACGAGGTATGAAGGAAGAGGATACATGTAGGCTAATACAGTCCCTCGTGGTTAGTAGGATTGTATACAGGGTCCCCTACCAAACACCGCTCGAGCAGGAAAAAGAACAATTAGAGGCAATCCTTAGGAAAGCTTACAAATGCGCTCTCGGACTGTCGGTCAACACCTAGACGGATAAATTCCTTAAATTGGGAATAAACAGCACAGTGCAAGAACACATCGAAGCTCACCTTCTCGCGCAGAAAATGAGACTCATGCTGACTCCAACGGGCAGGAACACGCTGAAGATACTGGGTATGAGGGATGCTTGCAGAGAAACTAACAGCATGGAAAGCATACCTAGAGAGATTCGAGAGATCATTGAGATCAGTCCGATACCGAGAAACATGCACCCTAAAATACACAAGGCCAGGAGAAAGGCAAGATCAGAAGCACAGAACAGATATTTCGCGGTGAGAAAAAACGTGTTATACGTCGACGCGACCACATACAAAGAACACTCCGGGGCGGTAGTCAGCGTTGTTGATCACCAGCTTAGAGAAATAAGTTGCGTTTCGATCAAAGGCAACAACATCCTCGAGGCTGAGGAAGCGGCAATCGCACTCACCATCACCCACCAGGGCGAAGAGGCCACTACAGCCATACTTGCGAACTCGCAAGAAGCGTGCAGAAGGTACAGCAGTGGACGCACTGCGGCCATCCGCATACTGAAGACGAGAAAAATCACCTTTCGAGATGCTTCATAACGTGGACACCAGGCCATGAGACTGCGACAGGGAACCAGCGTGCCGACGCCAACGCCCGAGCATACGCCAACCGGAGGGCGCACCACGACGGGGAACCGGACACAGTCACCAGACGCTATGGAGCAATTTTAGAAAACGAAAGAGCCCTAAGGAGGATCTACCCCCCTCCCCACAAAGACCTTAGTAGAGAGCAGTCGGTTGCCTAGAGACAACTGCAGACTAATACATACCCCAATCTGAGTCTACTTAGCAAAATCTATCCGTCAACATATGACAATAAATGCCCGCTATGCGGGGAACACGCAACGCTTTACCACATTAGATGGGCCTGCCAGAAACCAAAGGTAGCGCCAGTACACAAAAAACCAACACCGGAGCAGTGGGAGGCTGCGCTGTCCTGCTCGAAGCCTGAAGAATAGCTCAAGCTGATCGACAGAGCTAGCAAGATGGCAAAGGCCACAGGGGCCCTAGACTGAGGGCTCCACCTTCGCCGGTATACCTCCTTTGTGAAAGCAAAGTTTTTCATTCATTCATTCATTCATTCATTCATTCATTCATTCATTCATTCATTCATTCATTCATTCATTCATTCATTCATTCATTCATTCATTCGGAAGTGACAGGTCAGTCGATGTATCACTCACGGACATGTGAATTAAGCCGTTCAGCTGTTCGTCACTGTGGGGAAGCGGAAGGTGGCGACACGGGAATCGTTCACGGAAAAGAGCATGCAGGTTGCTCCCATTTCGTCGTTGTGGTTTCGAAGCACCCAGAAGGCGGAGAGGAAGTAATTCAGCCAGGAACGGGAAATGACCTGTAAGGATCACTCCAACGTAAAGCAGAAAGGTCGTTTTCAGTGACCTTGTTATGATACGGTTTTGCCGAGGGCGTCGCTTCCTGGATGAACTTGGGAACGCGCACGTTTGACGCGTGTCTAAATCAGACGTTGAAGGCTGCGGAGGACGCTGCAGCAAAGGGCTCCGGCAAAACGTCGGCAGGTTGCGCGGCTAGGAGGAGTCGGGTGACCAAATACCGGGTCCTTATAATCCGTACAGGTCCGGATGCGGGTCACCGAATCTGTCAGAACCTGAACAGAGAGATGTTGAGTCCCCACAGCCTTTGAACTCGAGCTTTAACTATTGGGTCGCAAGATTTGACACAGTCCTTTTCCTCGTGACTAGGCATGACCGAGTAAGTTGCGAAATCAAGCGCTCCTGCCAGCGCCATTGTTTTCGAAATGCTGGTCGCTATGAGCCATTTTGCAGTATATTTCTTTCCTGGGTTCTACGCCTGAGCTCTAAGCTGGTCATCGTTTTTCCAACGAACCTTATCTTCCATAATTTGTCGCCATGAAATGCTTAATTGGATTCCTTTAAATCAATTGAACCCCTGTGAGGCGGGCTTTAACAGCGGAGCTTTTTTTTGCTACCTTCCCGGAGTTTGGCGTGGCTTGGTTTCTCGCCGGATACACTGTAAAACTATTTACACCCTTAAGGGTGTAAATATTTACAGTGCATTACCAGTGCGACAAGAAAACACACTTAAGGGTCTAAACATTTCCACAGTGTAGCCTAATAATGCCGGAAAAGACATTAGAAATGTCTTTTTGAGCATTAATTCCTTGAAGATTTATTTGTTGTATAGTGAAATGTTGAATCGCGCCCTGGCCCGACAAATCAAGAGCTCGTGCTCAAACTGCTTGCAGGACAAAGTGCCATTAGTGTTTATTTTATCAAGCACTAGCTTGACTTTTGCTCCATTTGACCTTTCTTGCGATGACCTATTCCCACATTTTGTTTTCCGAGTGTCGCGCACTTTCAACGAAAATTCCTCAGTCACTGAAACATTTCTTCCTTTGAGTTTGGATAGTGCCTTCGCTGTGGTCACTTTGTTGCAATGGTCTTGCAATTTAACTTATTTTCTCTTTTTTCTGCCAAGTCTGAGACACTTTTCCAAGACTCCATCGATACCACCATATAAAAGCAAGCTGGAAAGGGACATGACTTGTCCGTCTGATAGAATGGGTAGATGCTGTTTGTGAACAAAATGAAGGCAGAAGTTATTGAACTAAGATGAACCGTATGTGAACTGCAAGAGGTAACTACGTTACTAGTAAAAAAAAGTTAGCCATCTGGTAAACAGAAGCCGAATAGACAACGTATTGTGTGTGTGGCTAAGAGGAAGAGGCAACTGAAACGTCAGATAAGCCTACAACTGCAGTAAAAATTCAAAACTTTCAAGAAAAACTAGGCGTTACAGTAAGGCTTGGAAAAGTGTCACAGGCTTGGCAGAAAAAGAGAAAATAAGTTAAACTGCCAGACCATTACAAGAAGGTGACAATAGCGAAGGCGTTATTCACTCAGAAAGAAATGTTTCAGTCACTGAGAAATTTTCATTGAAAGTACGTGACCCTCGGGAAAAAATTGTGGGAATAGGTCATCGCAAGAAAGGTCCAATGGAGCAAAATTGGAAAGTCTTCAGTAATGACGTCGTAAACAGGACTCCCTATCAGCATTTGAAATGCACGTAACTTGAATTTATTCTTGTTACTTTTCTCAATAATCCTCCTTTTTGTAATTATGACCTTCCTTGTATTTATTTCGTGCAGGCCTGCTTGTTCTGTGTGACCAAATGTTCATCCGCCCTGCCATGACCTTGACAAAATAAAAATATCACGGTAATCGGGAAAGAAAGGAACATATGAGAGACCTATATAAAACCCCGTACGTTGGCCCTATATAAACCCCGTATGCCCCCATATTGGCGGCGAGCTCCACCACTGGAAAGGCTGGCGCCACCGTCGGCGTGACCTGACATGAGGGATCACGTGGACACAGCGGCCGCGTCGGCTGCTTCGGAAGCACCGAAGCGAGCTGAAAACGAAAGTGTAAAGTCCCACGTGCGCCGCAGTTCTGATTAAGTGGTGAGGTTTTCCGGCCTTGGGTGTCTGCTTGACAACATTTGAAACTACTATAATAGGTAGCGGCTGCCTTTGAAGGCGTGCAGCATGGTAAGCTACTACCCAGTGCCGCAGTGCTGGACGTACGCAACGGAGTCCGGTGTCAGCCTTATTCACACGTAGCCGCAGTGCAAGGAGCTGCGTGAAGCTTGGCTGGCGAAACTTAGAACCGGCAGACAGCCATCGGCTACAGCTCAGGCATGTAGCAAGCGCACACGCGAGTAAGATTTCTGCTACGGCGCCGGGACTGCGCAATGTTCGGTGAGTAGCAGAAAACGCGCACTGTGACGCTCGCCCGCGCCCGCTGTCCGGCTAATGTCAGGATGGTTTGTTCTGTGAACTTGTTGATGCTAGATACTGGCAAGTTCACTGGAACGGAAAGGGAGCGGTAAGACGCACATTAAAGAAAGGCGTGGCATATGGTCATGTTTGTGTTAAGAATTAATGCACTGGATTACAAAAAAAAGAAGCAGAGGGAAATCGCACACTGAGAAGACCGATAAACATACAGTGCGACGCAACTTGAGAAATAATACTGAAAGGCCCAAGAATTTACAAGACAAAAAAAGATTGAATCGCCGCTATGGCACATCGCAGTCGCCGTAGGCATCGAAGTCTCTATAACGAAATTATTTTTGAACAGTTCTGATAGCGTCCACGCAACAATGGTTGCTAGGTACTGTCAAATGCTCGTATGCTGCGGCCTAAAGCTCACGGCACGGTGCGAAAACGCGCTCACAGCGAAAGGAAAACATTGTCCGCGGACATGCCGGTAGGCGCGCAGTCGGTCGCTGCGAACCCGTGCGATCGCGGGATTGAGGCTCCATTCTGTTATGCCCCATTTGGTTATACAGACAGCCCATTATAAGAACATGTTTCACATTGTTTACTCTCAGCGTTTGGCTACCTTTCACGCAAGAAGCCGGTTCGGGAGACTTCATCGCGGCGACCAGGCGCAGTGGCGTTCACTGTACGTATTCGGTAAAGAGATAGCGTCTGTAAACGATTCTGTGCTTTCAGTTTGCCCAGGATTATTATATCGACAGTCAAAAACTTCCCTCGTTTTGAGAGTACCTACATAAATGTCCAGGAGGGCTGCCGCACGGTGTTTTTATTGAGCGCCGTAAGCGAAACCTATGAGGAGCGCGCCACGTGATCCCTCATACTACGCAAGGGAGGCGCTTCCGACAGATGGCGACTCCGTAACTCCTCGCCGCCAATATCACATTGGACATACGGGGGCGTATGTCCCATATGATATATGGTAACATAAGGGGTCTTATTTTCTACACACACACACACACACACACACACACACACACACACACACACACACACACATATATATATATATATATATATATATATATATATATATATATATATATATATCGAGAGAGAGAGAGAGGAATAGAAGACAGGAAAGGCAGGGAGCTTAACCAGACGCACGTCCATAGTTGTAATGGAAATATAGGCTATGGGGAATATGGGCTTTTCCACTGTGTCTAGCTGAAGACATAAAATGCATTTTTGGCGCCTGAGTATACAGGGAGTGCAGAAGAACGTTGTGTCGTTCGAAAATCGGCAAACTCTTGAACATTTTCTGTGGACAGAACTTTCAGGGTATAAGACTAGCATGCCTGAGCAGGAAAGACATTCCAGGGTCAATCTTCAAGGTCTGCCCACTTCCACGGTGTCGTCGCCGTGGAAAAAAAAAGTCCCCGGAGAGGACGCGGGCGAGCCAGCCAGGAACAGGAAAGGACCTCCGAGAACCGCGCTCCATAAAACAAATGCCGGGGAAGGGCCAAGAAAGAAAGAAAACCGAGGAGGCGAAGACCGCTCCGCGTTGGACGGCCAAGGTCTGGGACCATCGCCGGGAGGACATTGCTCTGCAACGACGCGACGCAACTGCACGCATGACGAAACTACCGGCTCTCTCCTGTTCGACACGGCGGCGTTGCTGCACTCGACTCGTCGCGTCGCAATTACACGCCGTGACTGGTTCGTCGCCGGCCGCCTCTTCCTTCGCCTTCGGCAGCACGGGGCGACCGACGGGTGCACGAAATGCGACGCGAAGCAGGAAGACACGTCTCGGCGCCGCATTGTCGTCGTTCGCGGGGACTCCGGAGGGCACGTGTCTCGAAAGAAAAGAAGAAAAACAAAAGCGTTATTTACTTCCTCTTTACGTCTTCTCGATCTTCCATGCACTCGTTGTCGTCGGTGCAGTTGCGGGGACGGGAAGTCAAGTTGATGGACAAGAAAAAAAAGAAAGAAAATAAAATAAAAGAAGTTCACTCAGAAGCTCCTCTGGGAGTTATTTAAGTATGTGTAAGCATTGTGTCATTTGCTTATCTCCACGCAGCCTGGTGTCATTATGAATACTACGAAAGTGGATCCGACCAGTATAAACCACAGCGCTGCGGCGACAGGAACTGCTGCTGACGGTAACGCAAGGTGAATTTATGACGCAAGCAAACTACTGCAGGGGCGGCGCCAAGTGCGCTGATTACGTTCCTCTCATTATAAGCCTTTATCGATATTTAGCACCTTATCCATTCGCGTCGAGCCATTATCAACCGTCATCAACCATACTCCGGCGGCAGTAGCGTATGGCGCGGCCGCGCAGGCTCTATCTTGAAAGCGATCCGCGATGGGGACCAAGTGCGCCGAGTGCTGATAGCTTCGTGTACGCTGTGTTCTCGCCTCTTAGGCCTCTTAGTTCGCGTTGAAGCGAGAGGAAGCACGAAGGTCAATTCGCTCGAAGGTCAATACAGCCCTCCGATCTCTTCCTGGGATACAAGATAATCAAAAGAAACATCGAATCTGCACAAGCGCTAGCTAGAGCGATAGAGAAATAAGTAGAGTGCCAGCTCGTGGAGCTGCACTTGGTGGACCCATTATATATTTTTTTATTTCAATTAGAGGTTACACGTCACCGTGTTTCTGAATTCATGCTCCGTTTAACAATAACAGAGAATTCGATTAGAACGCCCAGCTGGCGTGACCAATCCAGAAGTGTAACTGTGCACACACATGGCGTTTTCCCTACTTCCTCCTTCCCGCACCCTTCCTTTATGCCAAAGCGCCGGTTGATCAACCTCGAGCTTAGTGTCGAAAGCAGTCTCGTGGGCCGGACTAGAGTGAAAATGAGAATGTGAAATAAAGGGAGGTCAACAAGACTAGTGTTTCTTTTGCTATACCGTGCAATAGGGGTTCGGGAGATAGGAAGTACAGTGAGGAAAGTAGAGAAAAAGAGACAGCGAACGCCGCATGTACGCACGAGGATGAACAGGACTACAAAGAGTCACTCAGCCGGTGCATTTCAAGAACTGTTTTAGTTTGTGAATAGCTTTTTTGCGCCAGTGATGAATGTGGCCAGGGCTCTTGTAGTTTTTTTACTGAGGAAATGGTTTTGAGCACACGCGGCTTAGAAATTTTCTGTAGAGAAGCGTTGGCTGTCGTACCGAGGACAGGTCACGACCGGCGCTCGAAGATTTCCTCGCCTGGAAGATGCCATTTCAGTCCCTCGAAATTATTACGAAACAGAATACGCAATAATAGTTGTACGCCAATAGTATTGAGAGCGTCACACGTGGGATTCAAGACAGTCACCTCTCAAGCTGCTTCCTTAAATCGCATGGTGAATGACTAAGCATGCGCATTGCACATGGGATTCGGATGACGAAAACCAGGTCGAAATGGCAGGGCAGCCTCTGCTCACATACCTTTTTGAGAGACTTCTCCCCACTGAGAATTTTAGGATGTCAATGGGGAGAAGTCTCTCACACGAGTCTTCGAGCAGAGGCTACCCTGCCATTTCGACCTGGGTTTCCTGTCCCCCAAAACACGGGAAAGGACAACGCAGATCGACGTAAAGCCAGGGCGGACGCTCTCTGCCGAGGTCTTAAAAACAAACCGGCCATCTACGTTGACGCCGCTTGCGCGGGCATTGGCCGTTGCACAATCGCAGCTGTTGACGGCTGCGGACTAAGCATTAGCACATGTTCTCCACCGAGGAGGCGGAAGAGGCCGAACTTGCCATGGGCGGTCCCTCCGTGTTGTTAAATTCGTTGTGACGTCGGGCTCTAAATCGGCCATAAGAAGCTACTCTATTTGGGCAATCGGCCCCATTGCACACAGACTTCTCATACCTCAGGAAACTATCCGTCTAATGTGGGTGCCAGCTCTGGCGGCAACCCGGGTAACGAAGCAGCTCGCCTAGCCGCCCGAGCAGCAGATAACCGGCAGGTGGGATCGCTCGACTCGGATGGCGGGCTTCAACCCCTCCTCGCACATCGCGAATTAACTCAATTTTACAAGCACTCGTGCAGAGCGTATCCGTTCCCGAGCACGATTCTCTCCCGGGAGCAGTCTACGACTGTACGGTGGGTACAGACCCGATCCGTGCTAAGCCCCAAAAGGTTGGCTGAAATTTCTAAGAAAGAGTTCAAACCTAACTGCAGGCACTGCGAAGTACCAACCTCAGATTAAGATCACATACTTTGGGGGTGCCCATCCAACCCCCCACCAAGAACGATTCTTCGGCAAGCTCCCACGCTCGGGGCCTTGGAGCGTACGATCAAGACTTATGACCCAAAATGCCAAGACATGCTGCAGCATAGTGGGCTAAACGCGTCGCGGCCCACATGGCCTCCACGCTAGCTCCACTGCCAGAATCTCAATAACTAATACGCGTGCAATAGAGTTTAGTTCTTTCTTTCCCCATTGAGAAAGGGTGTTGATAAGTGAGCGAACGCATGAGGGGGAGAGGGAATTAAAGCATATACGCCTCACGGCAAAATATATCTTTTTGGTCAACAAGAGTGGAGCGGTGGTAGGAAGGGAGGAAATAACCAAGGCTCAAGTTGACAGAAAGCGAATAATTTAGTAGCAGGGTCAGTACCATAGTGGTCTTGATCATGTCCCTGGTTCATAAAATATAAATAATGTATAGGGAATAAAATACTTGACAATTCCACGAACCAGTTCACACAGATAAAGCTTCCAAAAACTAGGATGTCATACGTTTCGATTTCCTTGGCTTGAGCAAGTGGTCGAACAGGACGACGATTTCAGTCGTATCGTGTGCAGCTTGCAGGAGACGTAACAACAAATATTTAATGTGTGCTGCATATAGCTGCCAACGGCTTAAATACCAGGATATATGCGCTCACAAAAGCGCTACGCGACCTTCTCGCATGCTAACCACCGCGTACAAGCTGATCACAATGCTGGAGCAGGTTGAATACGTTAGCGAAGCTTCGTTGTCTTGACGGTATTGATCGACATATCATACCACGCTGGGGCGTCGTGCAAGGTCGCTGCTACGATGGAATCGTCATAGAAATAGGAATGAAGGTCCGTGACTTGCTTGTTCGCACCGATTAGCAAGGGTCTGCAGTAATGTTAAATTGTACGCGCTCTTTAGGATTGGGGCGGAAGTGAGACGAGTCACTGTCGGGGTTATTTATCCTCATGTCGTCTGATGTGCACCACATGAAGCCTGGCCCACGGCAGAGACGTCACTCGATGGAATGACGTTCGGTAAAGGACGCGTCTTCAGGAAGCAGCACATGAGACAACAAACCATGATCGTGAATCAGTGCGGCTGCCGTCGCTGCTTGGCAGAGTCTCGCGAGCAAAGTGAACAGTTATTGCAGATGTCTTGCAGATAATTTTAAGCCAATTGACACCCGAGCCGGATTTATTAACAACGGGCTGAAGCGTAGGCAACTACGTAAGCGGTGAATACATTTCGTACTAGAAGACGCCGTTGAAGACCAACTGTTGGCAACATGCGCACAGATGGAGATCTGCCCCGATATTTCTGGCACGCGTCGACGACGTCGCGAGGTTTCTGCACTCGCAGAAATTGCGTGTCAACGTTTCTGTGAGTACACTGCTGTGTGACTCACGAGTATACCAATAAAACACGTCGGGTCAGATAGTTAATGTAGTCTGTATACGCTAAAGGGCGTGATGGAAAAGTTGAAAAATAACCGTGCGAACACATAACCTAGCAGCAGCTCATGGTTTTAGTTGCAGTATCAAAATTTGGGACCCTCTGGAGGTAATTGTACAGTGTATGTATGCCAAAAAGGATCCGTCGTTGGAAGATACGGTCAAGCACATCACAAACGACTGCCTTTATTGGACTTCGGGGGCATTTCTTGTTTTCAGCTTTGAAAACAGATAACACAGTGTGTGTGCATGTCTTTTTTTCTTACTTCGAGCACTTTTTTTAAGAAGCCGACAGAAGTTACTCGAATTTGGGACTACAGATTAACTATCTACCTAGGCGGACATCATTTGCAAAAAACGGCAAAGCAGTCTATACACTTATTACTCTAACTACAATAATTGACTTCTTAGTGACAAACATTAGGGCACATGTTTATACAGAAAGTTGAAGGAAATTATCATAAAAGGTTATGTGCCGTGTTTGAACATTTCAAAACGGCCATTTAAACCAAAATAATTGGTGCGAAATTATTCGACGAATTTACCTGATTACCCGCCGTGGTTGCCTAGTGGCTTTGGTGTTGCGCTGCTAAGCAAGAGGTCGCGGGATCGATCCCGGCCACGGCGGCCGCATTTAGAGGGGCGCGAAATGCAAGCACACCTGTGTACTTCGATTTAGGTACCCGTTAAAGAACCCCAGGTGGTCAAAATTAATACAGAGTCCCCCATTAGGGCGTGCCTCATAATCAGATCATGGTATTTGGCACGTAAAACACCATAATTTTCAATTTACCTGATTACCTGTTAATCTGTAGTGACGGGATCCGAGTAAATACTATGGGCTTCTTCTTTCTTTTAGATAGTATTCCAAAAGAAAGAAAAAACGCACACAATATTTTGTGCAATTGTCACCGTCTCGACCAAGATTCTTAAAAGAACCATTGAATCTTCTTTTGATACCGCTGCATAAAGAGATGTGTGATTGTTCGCGCTCGCGCTAAAACTCTTGTGGGACCAAACATTCGCGAATCGTAAGCCTTCGCAAAAATGACGGCATCTTGCAATCTGAAAGATTTACACATATCAATGGATGACGAAAATCCTGCCGGGCGCTTTGAAGATTCAAACTGTCTTTTCCTTTCTTTTGGGCGCCGCCATACGAACGCGCTCACGCAGCACATGCATTCTCAAACACAATAGATATACTTAATGATTAGGTCGTGTTGTCGCTGGTTGTCCCGGGTTTACTAAAGGGGTACCGACATGATATTCTCGACTATTAATTTTTTGCGTTATATGACAGTCCTAGACCTCTAAATCATAGAAAAGAAATGGCGAGAAGCCTCAGAACGCCGTTACTAATTTAATATGGCAGATTTCCTGCAGCCAGTTCAGGTTTCGTTTTCAGGACGATACTAGTGTCGTGACGTCCCGACACAGCATGTGGGTGCAGGACATTGGGACGTTTCGGCACTCTTTCGGGCTCGCCTCGTACGCGGTTACTCGCTGTGAGGGTCCATCCACGTAGCGGCATAGCGAAGGACCGAGCGAGTCGGCGTGAGTGTCAAAACGTTGTAATGTCCTGCTCTCACGTGACCACATACTGCATCGTGACGTCACAAAACAGTATCCTCCTGGGAAAGGATACCAAAACCGGACGTAGAGAAGTTGTTAGAATAAATTATTTACGGAGCTCTGAGGCTTGTCATTATTCTTTTTCTAGGGAATTTGGAGCTCTGCGACCTTCATTTGACGCAAAAAAAAAGAAAAATAGTCGCAGATATAGTTTCAGTACCCCTTTAATGGCGCTTTCCTTGTAGCTTAAAGAATACGTCAAACTGACGCTTGAAGAGCATTGAGAATGGCATCGTGCGCCATGTGTCCGCATCACACGTCACTATGGACGAGACGTGTCGAGTTTAATGCACATATACTGCACACACATATGCACATATATGCACACACATATACATATATTTTCTTGCGGAAATGCACTACACGATATAAATTCAAACTCCTAGCTGGCCATTATCGCCGCGCGTTTCATGAATTCGCAAATATTTAGCTGCTGAAAAGGAAATTTATAGAATATATTGAATATGTTTCCAACGCGCAAGCGACATGCCATGCGAGTCGGAGAAACATCGGATTACACGAACACACGAACTATTACCTTTTCATAATGATGAGTCATGCCTTTAGGATCTCAGTATGTTGCCGCAGGAATTTCTAGTCTCATTTTAATGCGGTAAGACTAGTTGCAGGGCAACGCGCTATCGTCATTTCTGTTCTACGATATTTCTTTTTTCTTTTCCGCTTGAAGCACTCGAGATGTCTCATGTGTCTTGCATATAGCGTATGAGAAGTGTAGCATTTTCATGTTCTCGACGGGTCAATCGCGGCTGTACAAGTATTTCTTAATATTTACACTGTTACTTCTTATAATTTTAAGAAAGAAAATAATGTTTATGAAGACAGAAGCAGCTTTTTGTGTCACAACTCTGTTCGTCCAGTTCGTTGGCAATGCTGATACACTGTTCGGTCACAAATACCGGTATGACCCGATATTTGGGGCCAAGTTTCTTATATGCTATGTTACAGGGCCGTTTTATCCGCTGACACTCCTTCTACTGATACTTTTTCAAATATTTCCTCGCAGAAACTGTGAAACTCGCAGGGTTTCTGCGGCAATGAAGAAGCATTTCTTGGTCGGAATCTGTGTCTCAATGTTCTTTTCTAATACGCGGTTGAGAACTTGGGACGCCGATACATACAAACAGGCAGTAAGGAAAGCAAAGGGAAGGAGCAGGCTCAGAACGAAGCATTTTCCATTCAATATCAATGCGTGCTGGCACGTCTTCTTTGACCTCAAGGAAAAAAAATAAAATAAAAAAATACGAGACGTACGAACACGGGTCAGAATTTCGCTAGAGACAGGTGTCCCCTCTAACACTATAAAAGGAAACAGCAAGATTGCCTTCAGGAAAACGTACGGACTAAATACGCAAACTCTGGATAGCGTTTTTTTTTTCCAGCAAGGTTAGATGGGGATCTGGAAAGCTACTCCTTACGCATTACATATGTCATATCTGAATTCCCGCATTGTGAGTGATCGTTGCCCGAAAATCACTTCGACGTTCCCTTTGACAGTACCTAAGACTGGACGTGACATATTTGCTTTTAAACTTTAGTCTGAGCGGCTATAGCTAGCTGAAGCTGGGGCCTCCGGTTGCGGTGCCTATAGTCAGGCCGACGAGATGAAAACATTTCTGTGCCAAGCACGATGACATCAAGCAGCCCGCCACGCAACACGTAGAAAGCTGGCCAGTGATGGTTATTTGCTTTCGCGGTGCGTAACCGCATGCAGACGCCGCATCGCTGCCGGAACCGAGAGTGGAGCACGACAAACGGCATTCGACGGCCCCTCTCCCGATTTGTTTACCGCTTGTTGCCTCTCGGAGAGGAGCCGGTTTCGACGGCTCTGGGACGCCATGCTGCTTTGTTTCTTGAACGTAGTGCGGGTTGATGGTATCCTCTGACGTCCATCGGAAAGTCATTCTCTGGAGAGCGCTCGAAGACGCTTTCTCACGGATAACCATAGGTCGCTTTACCGTCGCCGCTTTCGCCGTCTGTTTCCCGATTAATATTGTCGTTGGCAACACTCTCTTCGGACCTCAGCGTTGTCGTCTGAATAGAAGTAGCTGGATTTTTCGCATTTTCTGACGTCTGCGAATTTCGGAATCCGTCCAGTTAATTTGCACTGCGTGCTATATCACAGCTAAGAGAGAGAGAGAGAGAGAGAGAGAGAGAGAGAGAGAGAAACATTGTGCCCTTCAGGGTGCTGGTCTATCTCATGGCTGACACCTTCAACCTTAACCGGTATGATCGAGTCGTTGATGGGGACAAAAAAAAAGTTTTCTTCTTGGCAACATATATGGGTATGCAGATGATATAGCTGCGACAGGCGACACGAAAACTGCATGAACTAAGCTTTTATAGTTGCAGCTCTCAAACTCTCGTGTCAGATATTTCGGTGCACTCCAGGTGGCCAGAATTATTGCGTAGTATTCAACTACGGCTTTTGTCAACGCAGATGTTGTGTGAGCTCGCTGTCGTGCACAGTTAAAGAAAGAAAGCATCCTGAAGGGTATAGGGCATACCGTGGTACAGACCAGCACACTCCAACACACTTCAGTGCTTAAATTATGCAAGTCAGCAGCTGTACAGCGTTAAGTGGCTGCTACTGTATTGAAAACCTTTTTTACAAATATAATTTCTATAACTGTATAGTTATATTACATTTCTATATATTGTATTTCTAATAACTATAATTACATATTATAAGTCCACAAAACTGCTGCTTAAGCACTTCATTCTACACCGGTGACGAATTAAGTCCATAATATATGTGTAGGGACGCGTTAAAATGCTCCCATTATAACGTGAAGTTGCTAGTTAAGCTAGATTTCATTAACCAAGGCGTCCTAAAACTCGCTGATATTTTCAACTCATAAAAGCGTGCTTCGCCCTTCGCACCTGTCGTGATTTCGTGCTTGCGAACACATTTGAGCCCCTCATCCGTTGCTAGCACACCCAGTGCTTCGGTTCAGCTGGATGAGTACCATATTATTGCAGTTACACTGACACTACTGTCGTTAATTATTTTTGAATTAGGTGACCTCCGGCATTTCGCCGAATTTAACGGAGGGCCACGAAAGAAGCTGCCATACCCTCCCTCCGCCCATGCCTATACTCTCCAAGTGCGAAGATTGTTTCTGTAGCTACGTGGGTATGTTCCCGAACAGGGACACATGCAATCCTGTATGCCTTTAAAGACAAGACGGGAAAATCACACTGACACTGAGCGTGTACCACCCGCCGTGGTTGCTCAGTGGCAATGGTGTTAGGCTGCTGAGCACGAGGTCGCGGGATCGAATCCCGGCCACGGCGGCCGCATTTCGATGGGGGCGAAATGCGAAAACACCCGTGTACTTAGATTTAGGTGCACGTTAAAGAACCCCAGGTGGTTAAAAGTTCCGGAGTCCTGCACTACGGCGTGCCTCATAATCAGAGAGTGGTTTTCGCACGTAAAATCCCATAACTTTTTTGAGCGTGTACTGTCTCATGTAGCCGTGCAAGCGTGAATGCAGCGGCGGTGCGCCAGTGGTCAAGTTGCATAGCTGCAGTCTCCACCGTCATCTAGACATATATGGTGATGCACTAGCCGTGCGCTGAACGCATGCTTTCCTGAACCTTAATTTTTGAGAAGACACGCATATTCGGCTTGAACGGAACGTATCGCGAACAGCTCACGAGGGCATTGCTTGAGCCCTATATAATTAAGCCGCATTCACGGCAACTCCTTGTGTCACCACTGTCGCCTTGTGTCAGCGAGTAAATTGCAGTATCTATGTTGAATGTGGCTGTGAATACGTAACATTCCTGTGATGTCATTGCCTGTATAAGCGGCAACGCGCGCATGCAGCAATTTGCTGTAATTCGAAAGTGGACCAGTGACGTCACATGCTCGATGGAAAGTACAGTGGGGAAAAGTCAACATCACGTTTACGAAAAACGTCCAGCGCGAAATGTTTCATGCAGACGCTTCGCATACGTCTTCTCTCGCACATGTGCTACTACTCGCAGTGAATACGAGACAACATCGCCGCTTGTCTCGCTACGCAATAACCAGCGGGGGCCGCCGATTCGGTAGACCAAGATAAGATGAAACTATGGGGACGGCTAATAGATCCGCGTTTGGTTTCCGAAATCCCAGTCACCGAGGCGGCAACCGACCTCTCCAAAGAAGCGGAACAGCTTCGGGGTTGACTAGAAACCGCGTCGTAGCCTGGTGCCTGCTTGCGAGGCGACGGGATTCCTGCCGCAAAAGTAAACAGCTATGCGCATTAGGCCGTCCGAAAGCGGCTGTCTGCGTCCGTCCGACGATCGCCTTTGGAGGACCCCCGCTCTCGCCCTCCCTGCACTAGCATTCTAGAAAAAAATAATAAGAGGGCGTGGGGAGAAGTTGAGAAGTGACTTTGCAGTAAATAGTTGAATGGAGTGTCTAACCTCCGAGGACCTAGATTCCACCGGTGCGGCGGCGAGCTGGGTATTCCCTCGCCCGCGGCTTCGGTGGGGCCTCTTCTTCCACTTCGGGCGAGCGACCCAGATCGCGTTAACGAAATCCGGCGTGGCAGGTGACGTCACGGCGCTTAGCGGGCCAATGGGAAGGCCACGCTCCGGCTTGGCCCCGTGACCGTTAGGAATCTCGCCGACGCTTATCGGCCCGGTCCTCGCACTTTTCGTCCCTCTTCCTCCTCTTCCAGACGGAGGAGGAGGAGAAGAAGATGCTTGGGCTGCCGGCGGCGACGACGCCGAATTTCGTCTGCTTCACCGCCTCTATTTTATTATTTTTGTTTCTTTCTGTTTCTGTCTCTTTTCTGCCCTTGGCAATGGTGACGCGAAGTTCTTTTCTCGAAGTTCGTTTTTCTTTTTTAATGAAGTGACGGTCGCATGGGGCAGGCTCCATGTGAGGAGAGGTTGAGCCGGGGAGGGTGAGTGAGTAAATGGCACGCCGAGAAAGAAGTGTTACGGTCCCAGCAGCTGCAGACGAGGAAGGGATGAGGAAGAAAAGAAGGAGGGAAGGATGGCCGCACGACGTTGGTGGCTGAGCTTTTTTGATGGCGTCGGCGGCGTTTCGCGGGCCGGTATATAAGCGGAGATGCCGGTCAAAACAGCGCCGGAGGTTCGTTGAGTGTGCACGCGAGACGCGACGACCACGGGGTGTTTTCTCGAGCAGAAGCCGTTTCCATAGCGACGGAGACATCTACCCGATAGGCCACGAGCAATCGCCCGGTATAGCTGACCACACGCTGCCCTCCAGCACAGAAAGCAAAGAGAAACAACAAAAACAGCTGAGCCAGAAGAAGGAAGGCATCATCGTCTTCTTCCGCGCACCTGCTGCTGTACTCATCAGGAGAACGAGCGCCCTCATCCTCCCCAGTCGTCGCTCCCGGGATTTTTCGGAACGCCCTTGAAAAGAACGTGCTCTTCTCAGGTGAGTGGCCGAGACGACGCGTGCGCGTGTGTGTATTCAGGAGTGACGTGCATGACGCGCGTGCGTGTAGGATGAGAAGTAGCGGGAACGGCGATGGGGAGGAAAGCAAAACAGAAGAGCAAGGGCGACCGTAGCGGCGAGCGATGAGGATATGGGATGTTCCTCAAAACTGAGCCGCTGGGGGCAGTGGGTTGAATTGATGGCACCTGTCTGGCGGCGAGTGGGCGTGCAGGCATCCAGAGAAAAAAAAAATTGAAAAGAGGCAGTGCATAATGCATGGAAGCAGTTTCTTGATGCCTGGGAAGTGTTTGTGGAGCGTAGACAGGCAGGCGGTATACATTCAGGTTCACGTCAAAATTATTCTCTCCTTGACGTTGACGCCGCAGCTCCCTCCCGGTGTTTAACTTTCCGCGTGTCTACAATGGGAACGGGCCGGGGCGGGCAGCTGTCGTTTTGAGACTCCCGAAACAAGGAACAATAATCTGCTATAATTTCGTTTCCAAATAGGAGGCCAGTGCAGCTCATGGTTTTACTGTATTAGCATTGTCTTCGATATGTCAGCCAAAGAATGTAACGCAAACTGGACGTTTCTTTTGCTTCAGCTTCATTCAGAGAGTCTGTCTGTCACCGAGTGCCATGGACGTTGCTCGAGCGTTATGCTTTCAAGCTGGTCGAGGCAAGAGCATTAAATGAATGAAACGTATGGGTCCTGGATTAAGGATTAAGGACATGTCGCTCCTTGGCCATACCTGGCCCTTGCGCCATTAAACATCAATCATCAATCAATAAATGGATTAAGGATGCGTGCAAATTATTACCAGTCGCAACGTTTGGATAATTGTCGGGGCTCATAAAGAAAGGGGCTCCGGATTACTTTTGATGGCATGGTGCATAACTAATTTCTCTCAAGCAATAAACCGCGTTTGCCGCGATGACCATGCAGTTAGTCGGTGCTGTGTACACGAACGTTTTTGCATTCTCTCGCTATCGAAATGCGGAGGCTGTGTTGAAATTGTCACACGGCCAGTTACACCACCCGTTTACGCTACTGATGCGCGCGGTCTTTGTGGTCTTGTCTAGATAAACGACGAACAACGAACAATACGCGATTTAAGTTTAATGCTTGCCCACAAACTTACGCACACAGTTTTCGAAAAGCACAATAAATTCTTGAATGACACGAATGTTGAAGGTGAAGTTGCTTTTATATGCGGCGTTGTTGTTATATGCGGCGAAGTTGTTTTTATATAGTGTTATTTATTATATATGCACCTGTGTCTGTCTTTCCGCGGGCTTTTTTCCCTAGTAGTTGGTGCGCAAAAACTGCCGTTAATGACTACAGACGCCAGCTCACCGTACCAGCCCCGTATACCGTGTTATTTGTGCTGCAGAACTCACTGTACTGCGTGATTTTCACCCGGACGTGTCAATTACGCTCAAACACCGGCAGCAGTGTATGTGCGTGGCCGCAGAAAAATTCTGGTCCTGCGTTTAGGACCAGAGATTTCTACTCACAGAATTGAGCTTGACACTATGCGTAATTGTAAGGGCCACGTCTGCACATACGTAGGTCATACACATAAACAGCATAGACAAACATTTTCTTGCATGCATGTTTTTTACAGATATTTTTGTAGATATCGGTGCGAGAGTCATTTTTAATGTCGCGATTTGTATAAGCGCGAAAGTAACGATAGATAAGTAATCATTTTTAGGCCTCAAAGTATTGCTGAATGAAATTCTTCCTGACTCACAGGGTGAATAGAGTAATTTTGGAACGCGAAGTACGAGACCTCTCGTGGTCTTTGTTAGCAAGTTAGCAAAGAACAAAAGGGCCGGAGACAGCGCTGTACATTAGAAACCACGCACCGCGCACCTTTTGGTAATGATCGAGTATGAACCTATCGCTCTAATCAGAGCGCTCCTGGGGCTCGCATAACGTCGTATTCAGAACACTGATGCCTCTACAGTTTGAATTTGACTTCGAACAAAGGCCAGTGTTTAACTATTCTGCTACAGATGAACGAGAAAACTGGCCTCTCGAGGAGGTGTCTCTTAAGGGCGTTCACCTTCAGAATCTCCTTCGAACCAGGGTTTGCCTGATGGCACCGGAATTTCACCGAGAGCGCTCAAGCGTGCCGACGGCGTGTTTGTCGCCATAACAAGTGAAACTTACACAGAATTATAGAAAAACATTGCGCGCGAAGCGCCATCTTACCACCACAGTATGATCGTCCACCTGCTCGTCGATGTCTCGTAATAGGTTAGTTGCATCTACGTAAGCATATGACTAGGTTGTCCTGACAACCTCGCTCGGCAGTGCACGACGATTAGCGCGCAGTTGTGGGGGGGATCGATCCAGGTTTGAGTTTCACGGAAGCACAGTACCGGCCGGTGCGCAGCAATGCGATTAGCCAGGCGAGGACTTAGCCGCGCGCTCTGCGCGCGTCAGTGAAGCTGCATGCGACGTCCGAATCTGCGATTCAAATCTCGCCCCCGCACCGCGTCAGCGTTCGTCGGTCGCGCCTGCTCACGACTCTGCAGTTCCTACAGCGCGCGGGGCCACTTCCTGCAAGCGTTTTCCTATACCGGCGTCGTGATCCGCATCGAATCGTGGCGACGCCCGCGCGTGGCCCGTCACGAAACGCGCCCCTCACGGGGAAATCGCTTTGGTTCGTCGTCTCGACCTTGTCGCTTCGAGGAGGCGTCGCGCTCTTGGCGGTCCAGGGGTGGCGTAGTCGGCTATGTAGGCCGTTACTCTACGGCTACGCTTGAATGCAGGTCGCGTGATGGCCGTGCAGGTGGGACAACTGCCGTGAGCTCGATTCGCTCGTTCTTGTATGCGACTTGTTTGTTTAGTGCGCGCATCTGGGACTTCGCCCTGCAGTAATAGCTTTAAGTTCGTCCGGTCTTGTGGATTTGCGGATGGCGAGGTCCAAGGAGGAAGCGACCACTGCGTCGCGTGGTACACGCATGGGTATTCTGCCTCTGCGGCAAGATGTGTGGCTTGCAGTGAATCTTCCTCGTTTTTAAAGTGACAACTTTCTGGCTGAGATGCTGTTCCATTCCGGAGGGGAGTTCCATGCCGGGCTTGTTGGTTTTCGTTCAGCATGTCAAATGGCCCGGACGATGAGACAAGCTACATACGCAAAGAATAGAAGCGCTAGTATTGAAGAGGACAAGTGCGCTACCAGCGCGATATCGCCAAAGCCTAATAAACTTTATACTCGCTTACACATCATGTAGTGGCGCAGAACATGTCGAAGAAAACAAGCGAATACGTACACATGTGTCTGTTGCGCCTTTACATCTTGTTTCCTCGCCAAATTTCCATGCTTTCGATTCTGCCTTTCGCGCACCTGGTAGGATGTTCTTCGATGATGCGTCTTATAACCGCAGAGAGCTTTTGAATTTGGAACTTTGCGATAATGCTCCAGGTTGCCAGCGCGGCACCAGGATAGGCCGAGAAAATTGAGGCAGATTGAGGAGCAGTAGTTTAATGTCTGTGCTGATGTTACGCGCTTCAAATCTTCTGGTCGAGGCAAAAGCGAACACCTTTCCGATAGTAAAGTGTATTTGATCAAGCACGGTGGCTTCGATGTACTTGGTTCGACAATTGTGGAGTCGTCTTCAGCTTGGAAAGAGCTCCATTCCACAACCATTCATGTCGTCTCGATCAGCCTGTTCAACTTCACTCCAAGATAAATGCTTCTCCCACCGCCTTGCAGCTACTCCTTTTCTGCGCCAGGCGAACTCTGAAATTCCAAAATTAAAATGTGTTAATTTGAAATTCGTTATTATCTGTTAATAATTACGAAATGTTGCAAAGAGGACGAAGGGCCAACGTTTCGTGAAGAGAAGAAAGCTGTTAAAATTGTAGGCAGCTGTACCGTATATCTGGGTTTCATTTCTCTTTGGCCGTCGCACAGTGCCAGTCGCCGTTCTCTGAACATTTCAAAGCATGCTGCGCTGTTTGTCGAAGCTTGTTTTGATCGTCCTGTATAGTTCCCGTACTCTGGGCAAAATAATTCACGGCGCAATTAAATCAACGAAATGACTACGAAACCTCATTAAAAAAAAAAAAATCAAAGGAAAAAAATATTCTCATTTCATGACCAATGTACAGCCCATCGCAAAAAAAAAAAAAAACAAATAAGAAAAAGAAAAAGTAAAGGCCGATCACGTGCTGTCGCCAGTGAGCCAGTCGTCCTTACATTTTTTTCGCGATAGGGTACACGTGAGTGATGATAATCTCTGTCATCCTCATTTCCTTACTGCGACAAGATAGGCTAAACTGCCGTCGCCGCCTCCATCTTGTCCTATGCCTGAGGGGTCCGCTTCCGCCTTTGTGCTTCCTAATAAAAAGTATTTTCGTTTATTCCGTGTCCAGTTAGAAGTGCATCACTCGCGTTCTACATCTTCTTCCTCCTCAGGTTGTGCTTTGACATCGGTTACGCTTGTCGCAAGCTGGATTTGCAGAAGCACGCCAGTGCATAAGGTGGCGCTAATGAGCTCGTAGCCTCGTCGGTAGAATGCAGATCGATAGATCGAGATGTTTCGTATATACTTGATTCCTGGCTTGGCCGTAAGGGCTAACATTGTTTCCTTTTCTCTCTTTTGCGTTGTTACCTGATAAAGGATCACTGAAAGCTTATTTAAAACCTGGTTCAAGTCGCTTGTAAACACTTCGTGCTCAAAGAAATGCGAAGGACTGAAACAGATCTAAGAACCTGAAGTCCAATTAAGGAGGGCGTGAAAGCTATCCACACTTATTCCCTAGCCAAGCCGTTCTTAGAGACAGCCAGCAAACTACCAAACCGGACGTTCATCTGGCTGTGTATTTTGCTATTACTGCGTTTGCTATTTTTGCTTTCTGTCTATCGGCAGCCATTTTTAGCAAGCAGTGCAGCGCACATTCTAGAATAAGAAAAAAAAAAAGATTCGACAATACTGCTGCGAATGAGTCACACGACAGCGATTACAGCAATCAAACCTTTCGAAGAAGTCGTCATTTCTTGTAAACACACCTGAAGATACGCATCTATCCAACATTTATTTTCTGCCGCCTGCAACGAGCGATATAGTGGGTTTTGCCTTTGAACTGCTGGGTGTGCTTATTATTGGAAGTAAACTAGCTCGTTTATGTAAACGTAATAAACATACCACATGTCTGCTTGAGACAGATGCCTAGATGAAAAAATAAATAAAAAAATGTTCGCCGCGTCATGGAGACCGTAATATGATTATGTTGACGACTTATCCTCAATGGCGCCAATTATTCAACGATATTACATAGTTTCGGTGCAAATTCATCGGATTGGAGTTGGATGGGTTGAGGCTACGCATATTTTGAGGCTACGCATAATTTCTGCATGTGCTACGTTTCCATATAACTATTCCTCATGAATCTCACTCACTGAGCTTCTTTTGCATAAGAAGTATATAATCTGGTAAACACCTATACCAAAGTCTAGTCTTTCTCACGCCCAAGGCGCCCACCTGACCAGCATCTGTGGATCTATCGTCCGCACAACACATCCTTGTTAAATTTCACTGGACATAACCAATTATACATGCATATATAACGTGCACGCATCAAACGTTTCATGCCGTTGGATAAACTTACGAATAAAATAATAAAGAAAGAAGCTGTACTGACGTTGCAACAAAGTCTCGAGGAACCTGCCATGCATGCGAACAACTTCGCGGACTGTGCGCAAGGGTTCGTAATAGTTTTAAATCGTTGCGATGTCTCTGGTATCCAATAATAGCATATACCCGTGGTCCCAAGGATGCAATAAGCACTTTGTTCTGCTTAACTGATTTCTGCTATGGCCGAAAGCAGAGATCCTGAAGCGACGAGGGAAAAACTTTCACTGTAAGCCTAAGAAGGAGTGCCGCCGATGACCCATTTAAATAGTTCTTTATTCTTATCCGTGTGCACTTTTGCAAATACCGTATTGCAATGTGGATATAATGTATAAGGAATCGACGAATTCAGTACGCGACAAATTCTTAAGGCGCGTACAAATGCAAATAAGCGCACAGGTATATGCCAGCCGCATGCGCTGCCAGCACCAAGGATGAGCACACAGCCGTGCGTGTATTCATGCGCGCCGGTAAGCGGACAGACGATTTCCAGGCTACGACAGCACTGTACTCTCGATGCCGAATGGTCCACTTGTGAACAATAGATTCTTTTCGCTGATAATAACAGCGCGCTTGGCTTCATCGATCATTTTTACGACAATTAGTGTTTGTCTTCGGCGTGCTCTCTTTGCCCGCGCTGTGGACTGAAAAGGAAGTTAGCCGACTGATTTGCGTCTGTTGCTCCAAACATATCATTCGCCTGTCAAGTATTTTCCATTTTGGCCGCTTCCTTTTCGCTGTCGATGAAGAGGAAAATCATGCACGGCTCGAGATTCTTAAGGCAGTGTAACGAGCTGCAACGATAGTTTAAGTGCGCAAAACCGTGTTAGAGGCATGACGACGTGGGAGATGTACGTGCAGCTATATCGTCACAGAAATGGTAGCGCAATTGTTTTGTTTAAGAGTTTCAGAATTCTCAAGTTGACCATTATAGTACAGTACTCGATGACGCATTTTGTTCGCATTGGTTTTAATTTTAGTATAAACGTATCAACAACGATGATTGTGTCAAGCTCGTCTGATTAGCTGCCATGGGGTGAACGTCCGTTCGTTCGCGTGTCGCCCGCGGTGACAAATGGTCGGGGGAACCAAGCGAAGCGAAGTTGACAATTGCGGATCAAGGTCTATTCTCTTGTTGGACGAAATCATTTATAAATGAGAGATTCTAGACAGTGACAAGAACGCTCAACTGCAGCGCAGTATATAAGGTGGGGAAGAAGCGAGGGATCTGTGCTGTTCATGGTGTTATCGGCAAGAACAGCGTCACCGTCCTTTGTCTTGGCTCTTCCCGTTTGTGTAACATGTTAGCAAGCTTGAGATACGTTGAGTAAAGTAACCACTCCGCTTGTTTCCTTCTTTATTTTTTGTTTTGTATTTTTGCCTTTGTAATGCCCTGCAGAGAGTACTTTCACTGTCGCAGCTCCAAACTAGAAAAGGGTGGCGGTGTGGGACGGTTGGTACGTCTTGACTAAAGGTTGTTTAGTGCAGGGAGACACGAGTACTAAAGATGACACACTGATCATACAGGCGCCTGCAGATGCTCGCAATATATTTTCTTTTGTACTCGTGTTTTCCAGCGCCCAAACACTTTTAATCCAAACGAGAGGAATATAGACTCACTGCAACCGACAACAGCCCCGACCCACAGCACATTATTACTATTTTTTTTTGCACCAAGCCGGAGATGATGCGAGTGAATTCTTGGAGCTTTCAAGAGGTAACTTTCCTATGCCTCTCTACCCAATTGTCTCGCAGAGGGTTCCATTTCCGACCGAGTACCGGAG